>NC_044303.2:188546042-188855916 GCF_007474595.2 Lynx canadensis | reverse complement strand
ATGGTGCTAGGGATATAGCAGGGTGCAAAGACAATGAAAATCCTACCCTCGTGGAGGGCACATTGGTTTTTTTTTCAAATTTTTATTTAAATTCTAGTTAGTTAATATACAGTGAAATACTGGTTTCAGGAGTAGAATTTAAGGATTCATCACTTACATACATAAATACCCAGTGCTCATCACAGGTATCCTCCCCCAACTAGCCCATCCCCCACCCACCTCCCTCCGTCAACCCTGTTTGTTCTCTCTCTCTTTTTTTAATGTTTATTTATTTATTTATTTATTTTTGAGAGAGAGAGACAGAGAGAGTACAAGTGGGTGAGGGGCAGAGAGAGAGGGAGAAAAGGCACAAGCAGACTCTGTGCTCTCAGCACATGGAGCCTGACATGGGGCTCGATCTCACAAACCATGAGATCATGACCTGAGCCAAAATCAAGAGTCAGACACTCAACTGACTGAGCCACCAAGGCACCCCTGTTATCTATCTTTAAGAGGGTCTCATGGTTTGTTTTCCTCTCTCTTTTTTTCTCCTCCTCCCATATGTTCATCTGTTTTGTTTCTTAAATGCCACATATGAGTGAAATCATACGATACTTGTCTTTCTCTGACTAACTTACTTCACTGAGCATAATACATTCCAGCTCCATCCACATCATTGCAAATGGCAATATTTCATTCTTTCTGATGGCTGAGTAATGATCCATTATATATATATATATATATATATATATATGTATATATATATACCATATCTTCTTTATTCATTCATCAGTAGATGGACGTTAGGGCTCTCTCCATAGTTTGGTTATTATTGATAATGCTGCTATAAACATCAAGGTGCATGTACCCCTTTGAATCTATATTTTTTTTATCCTTTGGGTAAATACCTAGTATTGCAATTGCTGGATCAGAGTATAGCTCTATTTTTAACTTTTTGAGGAACCTCCATACTATTTTCCAGAGTGGCTGCATAGTTTTCATTCCCACCAACAGTGCAAGAGGGTTCCCCCATTTATGCATCCTGCCCAACATCTGTTGTTTCCTGTGCTGTTAATTTCAGCCATTGTGACAGGTGTGAGGTGGTATCTCGTTGTGGTTTTGAGTTGTATTACCCTGATGATGAGTGATGTTGAGCATCTTTTCATGTGTCTGTTAACCATCTGGAAGACACAATTCTTTAGGTATCTCTCCTGTCACAAGAAGAGCGAAGTCCTAGGCTTGGGTCTGCTTGAGGAGCTATGGAAGCCCATGTCTACCCAGAACAATGACCTCAGGACTAGGAAAAATGCTCAATCAGCAAAGAGTCACTGTGCCTGGTATGCCACTTTTCCAGAAGCAGGAAAGTAGACTTGTACACTCTAGCAAGATTATTCCTAAAGTATCCAGAAAATCCTTTTACCCAGAACCCCACACTCTGCTGCTTTCATTTAATGCAGGTTTCTTCATGTATGTCAGGAAATGACTGTGCTGACTATTCCTTTTCTACATAGTCAGAGTGTTTAGCTATTTTTTCTTTCTGCATTACTCACCTCCTTTGGAATGGAAAGGGAGACCCCCTGGGGGCAGGATGAAACAATCTGTGGTTTTAAGGGATCATACGCTTCTCTCTAGTGTATCACTAAAGACTATTTACAAGGGAGGGAAATGGAGACAAAGGTTTTGGGGGTGGAAAGCATAAACGAAAGTCACAGAAGGGAAATGGAAGGGGATCATCATATGACAGCTTTGGTGTGGAGAAGGGGTTGTTCACCTGGGAAGGGAACAGTAAACACGGGAGGACACTGCAAAGGGTCCTGCCCCATTTGAGTCATGCTGAATCAGCCAGCCCTCACACGATCTGAGGACACAATGCTGTTGTCTGAGCCTTGAAAGAAGGAGTATTAGAGTGAGCAAAAAGGTCTGATTATTAGGGCCATATGGATATGGGATATAAAGAGCAAGTCATTCCTCAGAATATGTTTCTACCAAGGAGAAAACTACAAATGCTTACTAATAAGAATGTTGCCTTTAGGTTCATGAAAATGCCCCCAGCTTCAATCTCCAGTTGATAAAGAAATTTCCAAGTCATTGATATTGAGAGTGGAATAATGAAAATGAAATAAAATACACAGCTTTGAACCCTAGCTGTACCATTTATTAGCAACATGGCACACACATGCCACTTCTTACTTCTGAGCCTCAGTTTCTTCACCTATGAAATGGGGATGATAATAGTACCCACTTCTTTAGGAACATTGTGAGAAAGAAACAAGGTCATGCACTTGAACATTTACCAAGACCAGTGATGGCTCATCACATGCCCTAGATAAATAGTTGAGGTTCAGATTATGATTCTTATTAAGTCAGGATCAAGGCTATTTTCCTAAGATGCCCATCAGCTGTTCTGTGACCTGAGACGACTTTACTTTGCAAATCTGAGTTTGCAGATAGAGCGGGCATGTGTATATGAGCTCTAGTTCAAGACAATGTGGGAGTGAATTCCCAGGTCTGCTGTTTGCCAAAGGAATCAGTTGGAACCTACGATGTCACTTCACTGAGCCTCATTTT
This sequence comes from Lynx canadensis, assembly GCF_007474595.2. Lineage (NCBI taxonomy): Eukaryota > Metazoa > Chordata > Mammalia > Carnivora > Felidae > Lynx > Lynx canadensis. Next base: position 188,853,369 of record NC_044303.2, on the reverse strand, counting down.
TTCATCTGTAAAATGGAAATTATGACATAGCCAACTCTCAGAAAAGATTTATTATTGTTAATATTCATAAGGCAGGGTCCTTCCTCTACTCAGCTTCCCCTCGGTGGCCTCTAAAGGGAATAACCACCACCCTCACGGCAGGGATTTCGCACTCAGTAGTTTCGAAGCCTGCAGGCAGACTACAAACCGTGAGCAAAGGTGTGGAGTCTCTCATTTGTACATCCTGGATTCATTACTCATTTTCCAGGTCAAGAATTCCAGATAAAATGTTTCAGCCTTCATCTGCAGACCAATAAAAATATGGCACGGATCCACAGCGCCTTCATAAACTGCACGCTGCAACCAGAATAAAAAGTACAAGGAGACGTCCAGAGTGGGGGACAGATACGATGAAGGTGCCTTCATTAGAAAAAGCACATACTCCTCAAGTTCACAAGAATATCCCTCCAGTGAATGTAAAACTGAAAGCAGATGAACATTTGATAACAGTCAAGCCCCTGAAGCCACCCCCAGAACTCCCAGCAGAGGAGGCCTCGTGTCATGTGTGCCTCAAGAGCACCAGGTACTCAGCAGTGTGGTGGCATGGAAACCCTGTGCTCCAGGAAGCAGTTTGGTCCTGATGCCAAGGCAGTTTCCGATGAAAAGATTCAACTCAGAGGCACGTGGGTGGCTCAGTCGGTTAAGCGAACAACTCTTCATTCCGGCTCAGGTCACGATCTTAGGATTCGTGAGACTGAGCCCCACTTCAGGCTCTGCACTGACACAGTGGAGCCTGCTTGGGATGCTCTCTCTCTCTCTCTCTCTCTCTCCCGCCCCCTCTTTCTCAAATAAATAAATAAAACTTAAAAAAAAAATAAAAGATCCAAATCATTGTTACTGTACTTAAAGTATACTTAAAGATGAGAAAGTGTTTTCATTAAACTATATTTTAAATACCAAACAAGAAGGAGGAGAAGGAGAGAGGTTTCCCCCTTTCTCACTGTTCTTTGTACCTTTTTCTCTTTCCACCATGAGAGGGGGCACAATAAACCTCATAAACCCATTAAAACCATGTCCCGTACTAGGGACCCATCCAAACAACACTCAGGTTCTAATATTCGAATGGCATCGCCGTGGTTGCTGCCTCAGAGCCACCCACAATTCCTCTTTCTTACAGGGACAGCCCATATATTGGCAGCTGAAACATAATGAATGGTATTAGGGGCAATGAGAAAAAGCAGCCCCGAAATTACCTAAGGGTAAAATAATCCTGCAGTAAACAACCCTAGCTAATTGTCCAGAAAGGAGAAGCTTCGTCTTCATACCTACTTCTCCCATCCCTTTTGAAATCCTTTTCAGAAAGATAGAGATATAAATATAGATTAGAGCTCAAATACATGGCAAGTGAATCAAAATATTTAAAGGGATGGATCTCTGATTCATACACCTCTGGTTACAACTCCTAATTGCTCCTTCCATGGTTAGTGGGCCTCTCCAGCAAAGCTGGGAAATTCAGAAGCTCCCAATGTGGCAGCCAGGTTCAGAAGTCCAGACTCATGCATGGAGCCCCAGAGGCTGAAGAAGTAGTATGAGCATGTTTGTGGGGATGTTTGGAGACTTGGAATATTAAAGCCAGAGAACAGGGAAGTCAGACTAAATAGTGGTTTAGAACCAGATGGTGAGGGAAGAGAGACCTGATATCAATTCCACCACTTATTGTGTAGCAAATGATTGGACTTCTCTAAGGCCCAGGCTCCCCACCCATGAAATCTCATGGGGCTATTGAGAGAATTAAATTAGAGTGTGGATATAAGCCATTAGCACAGGCCTGGCACAGAGTAAGTGCTCTATAATTTATTCATCCAACATGTGTTCAGCCAACAAATAAATAGTGACTTGATATTTTGAATGGAAATCTTGGGCCCAGAGGAGGCAGTGCTTGCCCAAGCTTACTCATTCCGTCCTTAGAACTCAGAGGCCCCAACCCCTGGGACAGTGCTGTTTCCCTGACCTGGGCGGCATAGTCTCTATCACCCATCCAACCCCAGGACTGCTCTCATCATGGGGAATCAAGACTGCACTATTTTAGAAGCAGTCACTAACAGGGCATGATCTTTGAGAAACCATGAAACCCAAGTGCCCCGGGATGCCTCCCTAATGGATTCTCCTATCCTCCCTCCTGATCTGAAGTTCCCCATTTTCTGTGGATTAGGCAATAGGGTAAAAAAAGACTAACAATTCCTGAATCCCATTATGTGCCAAATACCATTCTTGGCACGTTAAATATATCTCCTTGTTTATTCCTTGTAACACCTCTATGAGGTAAGTATTCTTGTCCCCAGTCTGCAGGTGAAAAAACTGAGGCACAGAAATGTTAAGTGTTCGGGTTAAATTGTGTCCCCCACTGCCCAAAAACTGTTGAAGCCTAACTCCCAGGACCCCAGAATGTGACCTTATTTGGAAACAGAGTCATTGGGAATGTAATTAGGTAAGTAAGATGAGGTCATTAAAATGGGCCCTAATCCAATATGACTGGTATCCTTATAAAAAAGGGGACATTTGGACATAGAGGCATGCCCAGAAGGAGAACGCCATGTAAAGATGAAGGCAGAGACTGGGTGAAGTATCTACAAGCCAAGAATGCTAAAGATTGCCAGCAAACCACCAGAAGCCAGGGGAGAGGCATGGAACAGATTCTCCCTTACAGTCCCAGAAGGAGCCAACCCTGCAAACATCTTGATCTTAGACTTCTAGCCTCTAGAACTGTGACATAATAAAGGTCTGTTGTTTAAACTACTAGTTTGGGATACTTTGTTACAAAAGCCCTAGCAAATTAATATAGTGACTGACTGTGGACCCACCTTGCCAGGCATTGTTCAAGCCAGAAACCTGGGGGTCGTTACTGATTCCTCGCTCTCCCTCACCCACCCATCTGAACCAGCATCAAGCTGTACTGATGCTTTTCCTCCTTAAGATTTCTAACTCATTACCTCTTCCCATCTCCATTACCACTGCCACCTTCATCCCTCAGCTGGATCACCACAATCACCTTACACCAGGTTTCCCTAAATCTTGCCCTATCCCAACCCAAATCCATTTTCTTCACTGTAGCCAGTGTAATCTTCACCAAATAAATCAGATCTCACCATTCCCCTGCTTAAGGAGCCTTGCAATGACTTCCCAGTCCTCTTGGGATAAAACCTAAACTTTTTCCTAGGCCAGTAATCTTAGTCTGTCGCAATCCTACTCATGGTATCTTTGATCTCTGTGTTCCATAGAGATTCACCTTACTTTTAGTTATTCGAATTCATCAAGTCCTTCATTATCTCATGGTCTTTGCACATGCTGGTCCTTATGCTTGGCATGCTTCCCCACCTGCCCACCTCCCACATTTTCCATCCTGTTAACTCTGACATAGCCTTTGGCTCACAACCTAAGAGACTCCTCGAAGAGGTGTTCCCTGACCATCATTCCCGTCTAGATTGTTTCTACCTTGTCATTCTCTGACTGGGCACCATGTTCTTTTTCTTCAAAGACCTTACTATAATGTGTATCTGTGTATTATTTAATGTATTATTTAATGCTTCCCAAGGGGGCTTTATAAGAATAGAAACCCGGGGCGCCTGGGTGGCGCAGTCGGTTAAGCGTCCGACTTCAGCCAGGTCACGATCTCGCGGTCCGGGAGTTCGAGCCCCGCGTCGGGCTCTGGGCTGATGGCTCAGAGCCTGGAGCCTGTTTCCGATTCTGTGTCTCCCTCTCTCTCTGCCCCTCCCCAGTTCATTCTCTGTCTCTCTCTGTCCCAAAAATAAATAAACGTTAAAAAAAATTAAAAAAAAAAAAAAAAAAAGAATAGAAACCCATTATATCCCCAGTGCTTATTACACAGTACCTGGAATATTGTTGGCACTCAATAAATATTTCTTGAATGAATTAATGAAAGTTAGCACTGGCATTCAAGCCAGGTCCTATAGGATTCTGAGGCTCCTCCACCATAGGACCCAGGCAATTGCCTCTTAAAACATGGTTAAAATTAACCTAGTATATTATTTGTGCTTCTGATTTGTACAGTAGCTTGATTTACCATACCCTTCTATTATTTTTAATTAAAAATAACTATAAAAACTGGATTAAATTCAAAGACCAAAGAAGAGTCTATTGGATGGTATCAGAGAACAGCCAAGGCAGCCAGAACTGGTACAAGATATCAGAGGAAAGAGACTTCTAGAGAAATGAGCCTGACATTTTGCTCTACTTTCCACATTAAGCAGTTTGCTGCATCCTAAGCTCGGTGGGAGTGACAAGCCAGGAAACCCGGCAGAAGGCAGCTGGTCAGAAGCTAAAAACCTAGCTCTCACAGAGTTGGAGAGACAGGGGTGGGGTTCAGAGGGAGCCCTGGCGAAAGCGCCAGGCTCTCCGTTAAGATCAAGAATAAGAAAAACCTGGAAACAGACTAACCCTCATTAACTCTCTTCTCCATCCCTGGTTGGATAGGCAGGATCTCTTCCTCCTATAACTGCTGGTTAAAAGAAAACAAAGTTTTCCCCGGAGAAAGATGACATCATTGAGAACCTCCAGAATTTCTCACACACTAAGTCCAGCACTTCCTTATTGCAGGCCTGGGAAGGTTGTCATCTTCAAAGAAGACGATGTGAATTCCTTGGACAGGCCCAGGCAGATCCCAGGGGCAGAGCACAGGGTGAGGAGAAGGATGGCAGGTGACGAGAGAAAGCTGGCAATTTGAGGTTGTCAACAGAGCTCAGTGGCCTGGAATCTCACTCTGAAGACAGAAAGCTGCCTGCTGGGCAAGCAGCACACAGACATATGCAGAACCTATCCAAAGAGCATGCAAAGCAAATGTCAGCAAAGGAATGACTTCCCTCTAGACCAGTGATGAAACTGGCTGAAAGTTATTAGAATAATGTAATACTACAGCTGGAAGGGCCCTTAAAATTTGTCTAAGCCAAGCCTTTAATTTTGCTTTATTATTTAAAAAATTTTTTTAATTTATTTATTTTGAGAGAGAGAGAGGGCATGAGTGAGAAGAGGTAGAGAGAGGGAGCGAGAACTCCAAGCAGTCTCCTCACTCCTAGCACAGAGCAAACCGTGAGATCATGACCTGAGTTGAAACCAAGATTTGGACGCTTAACCAACTGAGCCACACAGACGCCCCTGAATTTTTTGCTTTAATGAGAAAGGTCCTGAAGCCCCAAGATGGAAAATGATCCTCCTACAACCAAACACAATAAATGGGATCCTTTTTGAACACAGACAGCTGGGTTGCCCATCCAACCGGACTCCCTCCCACCTCACTGAAGCTCTGATTTCAGACGACTCTAGTCAGCAGCCCATCAACACTACTAACAGCTTCCACAAGACTATAAATGTCATGTTAGACATCAGATGATAAATGCCATATCTCCTCAGCGAAGAGAGCCCTGATGGGGAAATACAATGGGATTCCCATGGAATTAAATTCTTTATCTCCCCCAAGAACACCACAACAATTTCCCATTTACAGTGTTTTCCTAATAAATACAAAGGAAGTAACAATTCACTCCTATTATTTAAAATAGTCATGATGTCCTGGCTTTTATAAAGCCACGTGGGGCAGGATGTTTTCTATCAAGTAGCAGCTGGGCCTTTGAAAAGCACAAAGCTGGTGCTTCCATCTGTGTTGTTACCTTGAAAATAGAAATGGAGTTTCAGAGCCTGGGAAAAGGGCTGCTGATGAAGTGGCAAGAGGGCCAGCTTCTATTCCTTGCTTTGGTACTCTCTGGTCTGGATGCTTTGGGCAAATCCCTTATGCTCCAAATAATGCAAACTACTTGTAGAGTTCTGAGCTAAGAGCTGACAAGCTTCCTCTCTTGTCACCTTCACAATCTCCTGAGGTAGGGACTGAGGATATGGCGGCTCACAGGGCTTTTGACTTGCTTAGGGCCATAGAGCTGGTATGACAGTGGGGACTCAAACTCACGTACAGGGCATTTGGTTCTAGAGTCAGAATCTTTTTTGCTGTGTTATGCTATGTTTGTTTTTGTTTGCTTTTATCAATGTCTTGTTGCCTTAGCTTTCTCATGTGCATGCAACCCTAGTGTCAGCTGAAGCCACACGCATCCCGCAGACATCTAAAGAACCTTGACTCAAACATCTCCTTATCTACTACTGCCTGCTGCAGACCCTAGTGTCTCCAAGTCCTCAAAGGCATGCCTTATCATGGGTATCTCTGACTTAGGTCGATAAGTACTGCCCCTATCCATCCCACACCAACATTCCCAGGTGAGAAACTCAGGTCCTATGCATCTAAGCAAGAAAAAAAAAAAAAGGAAAATTCTACTAGGAGCCCATGAGTTTAATGACTTTAAATATTTATTTACTTTTGAGAAAGAGAGAGAGGGCATGAGCAGAGGAGGGTCAGAGAGAGAGGGGCACAGAGGATCCAAAGTGGGCTCCATGTTGATGATGTGGGGCTCAAACTCACAGACCATGAGATTATAACCTGAGCCGATGTCAAACACTTAACTAACTGAGCCACCCAAGTGTCCCAGGGGTATAGCGACTTTAAAAACAATTTGAGAGGTCACAGAAGGAGTCGTAGCCCACAGTTCAGCCTCACTCTCACTCCACCCCATCAGGTCAACTCTCTCGACTTTTCTCTCTCTTTCCCAGACGCCCTCAAAAATGTCTATATTACAGCAGTTCCGGCCCTTTCTCAAAGACCTTGATGTTGGCCAACATTCATGTCAAGGCAGACATATCCAACCAAGCATCATCATCTCAGTAATGCCAGAGTTTCTCTAAATGGGAGTCTCAGGAATGTGCTAAGAACACAAATCTTTTTCTATACATAACATGCAAAATGAAAGGAGTTAAGAGAAGTTAAAGGTGCTCGAGCTGGATTCTCTGAACCCATCAGACTGTGAACGATTCTCAAAATTTCCAAAAGCTAAATACTGTGCATTTATCTACAGTGAAGGTACATACAATGCCAGGTATCCTTGTCTTGAGCTAGAATTATACCAGCTCTATGTGGGATCTGTGGTTTTCTCATCTGATCAAAACCTCCGATAGACAACTATCTATGTTTCTAATTAATTAAAACAACTCGCATAGATCCTGCATAGATCTTTTATCACCTAATGTTTGTTCATTCACTCATTCACTGAATATTTATTGATCCCTTTTTCTCTGCCAGCCTCAGGTATTAAGTGGTAAATAAGGTGATGTGCCTGCCTTCAAGATGATGACAGACAGTAAACCAACTTACATAATAGTGTTAGAGAGTGACTTGGGGACTTAGAATTTGGGGATACAAGCCTGAGGAAGTCCTCTGTTCAAATCCAGCCTGAAGATTTCTAATTATTCCCACACGTCTTTCTGCAACAGTTTTAACCTGTTCCAACCAAGAATGTGTGCCCAGGTGAGAATTAGTGTGGGTCTTCATTGCATTATGGACATGAGAATGTTTTTGGGGGGGATACATGGCACTACTTCAGCAAATGCTATAGACGACACAGTTATACTGCTCATTCAGTATCTGATTTGCGGACAATACAGCTTGGAATTTAATTTAGACCTGGGTGCCAAAGTCTCTTCCACAGAAAAGGAAGGGGGTCGAGGGAGATGTCTTGGAAAGAGCAAAGTTCCTCCAAGTTCCTTGCTCATGCTTTAATCCCCACAGAAGCACAATTAACCAGGCGGCCCCTTAGTGCTGCTTTCATCACTCTCACTCAGAGACAAGCCTTCTATGGGCACAATCAAGTGCTTTCAACACTTAAGTCATGGCTTTTCAGTGAATGTAGCTTGTCCATTTCCATTTCATTCAGAACACGAGGGAAAAAGATTGCTCTTTGGCAAGTGGATAGGAAGTGGGGGGCGGGGGGGTGGGAGACTCAAGACCAGAGAGAATCTGTATTCCAAGAGCATGTATGTAACTCTGCAAAGATGTTTAAATATACCAACTGTGAACAGCCTTTTAAGATTTCATAGACCCATGGAAGGTAGAGTTGCAGAGGATCTTAGAGATCTAGGAATCCAATTCTGTGCATTGACATAGGGGAGACTGAGTCCTAAAAGGCAAAAGTGCTCTTTCGAAGGCCACATGGTTACTTGCAAAGAGTCAGGACTAGAACCCTGACCTTTTTGGCCAGTGCCCTTCCTGTCACACCAGACTGTTTCCATATTCCCTTTCTTCACTTACCCTCTTCCATGTTTTTATAAATCTGTTCCAGCCTGTAGAATCCTCCCTTTCTTACTGACCCAAATATCCTCTAATTTTCAAATAATTATCCTCTATTCCATGGCTCCAAGAAGGTAACCCAGTTCCATCACCACCAACCCAAGAGAATCTTCCATGGGGAACTGGGGCCTCTCAAGAAGCTGAAGTCTCTGAACATCCCACAGCCTGCTGTCTTCTGGTATACTCTGCTCATAATATATTCTTTGAGCTTGTCAAAGTAATTTGTAACTTCTGTAAGAGTTCGGTTCAAAGAGCGCATTTTTGACAAGCTTCTGAGGACATTCTGCTCATCTCTGAACCAGTCCTGTAGCCACAGGAATGTGACACTCCGTTTGGTCAGGCCTGGGTCACATGACTCCCTGAACAGCTCTACATGGCTACATGGCAGAAATGACTATTGTACTGGATTCTTTAATACCACGTTTTTATTGGAGAATATGCCAAACAGCTCTTAAAAGCACGTTGGAGTGTGGAGTGGCAACTCCAGCAAGAAAATCCAGGATGTGTTGCCAGGAAAAGAGGAAATGGATGTTGGGGAGAGAAGAGAAATGGAGATCCATCACAGGCAATGTTCTCCCTCGTTTCATGTGTATAAACCTTGCTTTTCCAAATCAATTTTAAGTTCTTTGAGGGTGAAATCAGAGTTCAGTATCTAATCACCATGCAATACATTCTTATTGAGCAGCTAAAACCAAACATTTATTGGGCACCCACAGAGAACAAGACGTTATAATGCTTGGCGGGGGGGCAGGTCTTAAAGATTAGATATTGCCTCAGATTTCAGACTTCAGTTTAGTGCAGCAAATGTATCCTGAATATGTGCCATGTGCCAAGCATGGTGCTAGTGCTGAGGATACGAAGTTGAATAAAATATAATCCTTGCCAGTCATCCAGTGGGAGCAAGAATGGTAATATCATCAATCACTGAGTGTCTATAATGTGCCTGTATTCCACCTACCTTAATCTTGAATCTTAGCACAACCCATGCAACGTATTTTAGTGTGATTGTACATAGACCCAGAGAATGACATCTGAAACATGATAGTCAAGGTTGGAGGCTAAATAAAGTGTTAAAAATGTCCAAAGTCACACTGCTAATATGTGGGAGTGGGGAATTCTGGTTGCAAGGTGGCTCCATTACTCTGCTCATTTAGATATATAGACATTTACATAGTGGGGGAAACAGAAAAGGCAAGTCCACTGCAGAAGCACTTTTCACAATCTCTCCTTTTTGAAGGATTCTAAAAGTCCTTAAGACCTTATTGCTCACCACCACACACACACACACACACATACACACACACACACACTCACACACACACCTTAAATTTTACTTTTGAATACATTGCGTCTTCAACCCTTTATGAATTATAAAGCCATTCAACCATTAGAGGAGCTCAGTGACAGATAAATACAATGTGTTAGAATTACCATTTTGGTCATAATTCTTTTTTTTTCCCTTTAATGGAGCATACTCTTTGTGGCCACTGAACACTACTTCGGGTTGATTAGGCTCTTAGTATTTAATAAGTTTCAGTAGGAAATGAGCAGAATTAGTACAGTATTTTGAATAATGAGCTATTAATGTATTTTTAATGACCAAGATGTTCTGACAAGAAACTTGTTGATTTTTGTCACTGTAACCTTATTGGGAAAAGATCTACATGCAGACTGGATGTTGTCTTATTATGTGAAATGGCCTAATGTTTTAGCATATCTGGAGCACTCTTTCAGAAGCCAGCTTGATTTAGGGATGCTGTCACAGAACAAGGAAAGAGTGGAGAGATGAGAATTGAGTATGAGCTGTAACATTTTTATAGTATTCCAACCATAAACAAATATATTTCCTACAGGGATCTCACTCTGTCTCTTTTGTTCCTTGCTTGTTAGTAGCTATTAACCCATTTTACAGATGGGCAAAGTGGAAAGGCTTGTCCTGTGTTTTTGTTTTCTCTCTCTCTCTCTCTCTCAACTAGAAAGGTTATTTTTGTCTGGGTCGGACTTTCAGCAAATCACAAACAGTTCACTGGTGTTTTTTTTTTTTTTCTGTTTTTTGTTTTTTGTTTTAGTAGAGAGATTATATAACCTCTCTGGGTCTTGGTTTCTTCATCTGTTAAATGGAGATAATAAGGTGCATTTGTTTCAGGATGTCACAAGGACCACAGAGAGAATTCATGTTAAGCACCACTATTCCCCAGGCCAAGTCAATTAATGTCCCCTGCCAAAGATACTACTCTTTGCAAAAAGTTGGTCTTTTACAAGCCTCTAATATCCTATTTGGTTTGTGAGTTCCCTGAGGTCAAGGACTGTATCTTATCCATTTTCCTTTTGAGTTTTTGCATTTAGCACAGCATTGAGCACAGAGCAGGTGATCAATAAATATCTGTCAAAGATTCCCTCCAAGGTGCCCTCTAGCCCTTACTTGCTATGACTACTTCCAACAGACTTCTCAAGGACATACAGAAGGTAAATCTATACCTGGAGTCATCTGCTTCTTTTGCAGAATCAAGGCCCAAGAAACCCAGGCTTCAAGTTAGGCATGAAATTGGCTCATTCAATGATCATTCACTATGATATCAAAACTTTTCAATTCGATGGTGATAATGAATTGAATTATAAGAAATCTATAGTTAGACATCATCTTTCCAGCAAACTGTAACTGCAAACGCTTCCTGGGACAAATTTGAAAAGTAATGTTAAGGAGAGTTGACTCAAAAAGAGAAGAAAGAAGGCAAGTATCTGTGTATTTGTAGGTAGTGTTTTATTTTAGATGTAATTTTTGGTAACTAAGTCGACTGGGATATTTAAGGTAAAGAAGAGTAAGGAAAGGAAAGGCTATTTGTCATCTAATAGAACCTTGATGATGAGGAGGATGATGAGGATGGTGAGGATGGTGATGATTGGCGACATTTTTTGAGCAATTACTATGCAGGTAGTATGTTGATCAGTTTATATTCACTGTTTGATTTCATCATCACAGTAGTAAGAGGCAAGTGCTGCTGTTCCCATTGTATAGATAAAAGAGGAATTAAAATACCTTGACTAAGTCAGTAATCAGTAACCAGTAGAGGCAGAATGTGAACCTAGTTCTGATGACTTAAAAATAGCATATTTAACCAATTCTCTAGCCCAGTCCTCAGCTTCTCCCTTCTTCTAATGCAAACAATAAATTAAAGACTAATTTAGCCAGAAAGTAAAGTTATTACTATATGTTAGGGGAATGAGGAAAACCCTATACTCTACAGACAGATTTACATAGCAATACTAATAATAATTGCTAGGGCTTTATCAAGGGCTAAGTATGGCCAGAAATTTTAGACAGAGACATTACAGGTATTTTCTCTTACCTACAACTCTGAAAAGAAGGCATAAAAGTCCTATTTTACACATGAGGAAACTAAAGCTCATGCCACAAAAACAACCCCCTCCAGTTCCTGGAGGTAATAAATGGCAAAGAGCAGATCTGGAATACAGATCATGCTTTTTCCTTGGACCTCCACTGTGCCAATATTACACCCGGAAAATCCCTTATTATATAGAGAGAGTGGTTGACAACAAGTTATGGAAAGAACATAATAATTCAGCTTGCTTTTCAAGGTCTGAAAGTCAGGATGGTTTGTTTTGTTTTGTTTTGTTTTGTTTTGTTTCTGTTTTTAAGAAAATATTCAAAAGCATCTCTCAAATGTTTGGGATTTGGGTAAGGAATGCCCAAACATACTTGTTCCCTTGAGAGTGCTTTTCTCTGTCTACTAAAACCTCTATGTCATTTTAGGCAAAATTTAATCCATATGTTTCTGATTCACGTCCTTAAACATATCACCATGGTTTGTAGCACCCATTTGAAGTTTATGTCTTTTGGAGTTGCTCCGGGCTACTTGTCTATAAAGCGGTTAGTTACACTCCCCATGAGGGCAAGGACTTGGCCTTCAGAGAAAAGGGGATGTGCTCCAAAACCCAAGGCTCTTGTGGTTTCCAAACCTGGCTGGTGTCTATAAGCCTCAGCCCAGTGACACTTTGTCCACTGCCTAGAATTAGACTTTGCTTCATCTCCCTTTCCTCCAATACTATGTTCAAAACACAATATAGTGTTTCCATCTCATTTTTCTCTCCCTAAATTATTTTTAACAGCATTGAAATTGCACACAAAAGAGAAATGCTTTTTTAATATATAAAGAATTGCAACTATATTACAAAATAAAACATTGTCACGTTCTTTCAAGTTTTCTTCCAATTCTTTTTTATATGTATTCATGAATTTTTAGACAGCTGTGATCAAAGTGAGGATATGATTTTATATCATGCAAATTTCGTTAATCACAAATATGGTTGCTACTTGGTCTTAATTGTTTTTAATGTCTGCATCGTATGCCATTGACTTGACGTCCCATAGCATAAGTTCAGGAGTTTTAGATTCTTTCATATAGTTTGAGACACATGCATAAAGAGTTAATACAGGCTTCCAGTTATGGAATAAATAAGCCACGAGGATAAAAAGTATAGCATAGAGAATAGAGCAAATGGTGTTGTAATAGAGTCATATGGTGACAGGAAACAGATACACTTATGGTGAACATAACATATAGAGTGGTTAAATCACTATATTATACACCAGAAACTAATGTAACATTGTGTGTCAACTATACTCAAATTAAAAAAAAAAATTTTTTTAAGAGCCAAGAAAAAAAGTTAATTCAGAGTTCCATTTCTGGTATGGCAAATTAAACTCCTAGCAGACTGACCATCCTGAAAAATAACAGCTATAAACTCTGGAGACTGCATGTACAAACAACTATCAGTAGGTGAAACAAAAACAGGAATATTCTGGAGGAAGATCAAAGTTTGCAACAAGGGACCAGAACCAAGAAAGTTTCCACTTTTGTAACTTCAGCTTAGGTGAGACCACAGGAGTGGTGTATGTACCCTGAAGCAGCTAAAACTCCAAAGAACCCCCCCCCCCATATTGTTAGCCTGAAAGGACAGAAACTAGGCAAGAACAGCTGGTAGATGGTGAAGAAAATAAATAGGGGGGCCTGGGCGACTTAGTGGGTTGAGCGTCCAACTCTTGATTTCGGCTCAGGTCGTGATCACACGTCGGGCTCAGTGCTGAGCATGGAGTCTGCATAGGATTCTCTCTCTCCTTCTGCCCGCTCCCCTGCCTGTGCTCTCTTTCTCTCAAAAAAAGTATTTTTTTTGAAAAACAAAGTTTGGAAAGAGAAGGTCAGAGAAGGGGTGCCCTCCAAACTCTGTGTAAAAGCCCTGCCCTGTCCCAGGCATGCGCTAAGCAGATGCATAGCATCTTGTGACTGAAACTGAACCAAGAGCACAGTCAAGAATTTGCACTGTGGGTTTAACTGAGTTAATGGACAGCTGAAACAGGAGTATCTACACTCGGGGGATATGACAGACTCCACAGTCTTCACGATGCAGTGTTTGTAATATCCAGGATATGATTCAAAATTACTCAACAAATGAAAACCCAGGAAAAACATATTTTGAATCAAAAAAGCAATGCTAAAGGTAAGCAGGAGCATTTCAAAGTGACAAAGGGTCACGTCATCACGACAACACGGTAATTTTAAATACATAAATGTTTGCTTCTAAAATTCAAAATGCACGAAGCAAAAATTGATGGAAAACTCCACTTTCTTACTTTTTTTTTATTGCTTTAATGTTTATTTATTTTTGAGAGAGAGAGAGTAGGGGAGGGGCAGAGAGAGAGGGAGACACAGAATCTGAAGCAGGTTCCAGGCTCCAAGCTGTCAGCACAGTCCAACATGGGGCTCGAACCCACCAACTGCGCATGAGACAATGACCTGAGCTAAAAGACCGAGGCTTAATCTACTGAGCCTCAAGATCATGACCCTTGCCAAAGTCTGAGGCTTAATCGACTGCACCACCCAAGTGCCCCATCCACTTTCTTTCTTTCTTTCTTTCTTTTTTTTTTAACATTTTATTTATTTTTGAGACAGGGAGAGACAGAGCATGAACGGGGGAGGGGCAGAGAGAGAGGGAGACACAGACTGAAACAGGCTCCAGGCTCTGAGCTGTCAGCACAGAGCCTGACGCGGGGCTCGAACTCACAGACTATGAGATCATGACCTGAGCCGAAGTCGGACACTCAACCGACTGAGCCACCCAGGCGCCCCTATCCCCATCCACTTTCTTACTAACAGATAGAGCTAAGCAGGTGCTATAGGGAGGCCCCCCAAATATCACTGGCTTAAACATAAAAGTACTTGTTGCTCCACCCTCCCCCGGGAGGAGTGCTTTTATTCCCATGGCGCATGAAGGCTCACCACATCCCTGCTCCCTGCAGTGAGAAGAAATGGAGAGGGAGAACACATCTTCCCTTTAAGAGCATAACCAGAAGTTGTACCCATGTTTCTGCTCACATCTCATTGGTCAGAATTTAGCCACGTGGACACTCACAGAGGCAAAGAAGACAGAATATAACATCTGTATTCTCTGTAGCCAAATGCCCAGCCATTCTCTACTACTAGAGAAGAAAAAACAAGAATATCAGGATATGGCTGGAAGTCTCAGATACACCCGATCTTCATGATGTCTTTACTTGTATTTTTTTTAAAGATTTATTTGTTTTTGAGAGAGAGAGCACAAGCAGGGAAGGGACAGAGAGAGCGGGGGACAGAAGATCCAAAGAGGGTTCTGTGCTGACAGCAGCAAGCTTGATGCAGGGCTCAAACTCACGGGCTGAAGTCAGACACTCAACCGACTGAGCCACCCAGGCATGCTGACGTCTTTACTTGCAGCAGGAAGGAGTTCTTTGAACTACCACAATAAGAGGTTGTCATGTCGGAAGATCCTAGATTTTTTTTTTTTCCCAACGTTTATTTATTTTTAAGACAGAGAGAGACAGAGCATGAACGGGGGAGGGACAGAGAGAGAGGGAGACACAGAATCGGAAACAGGCTCCAGGCTCTGAGCCGTCAGCCCAGAGCCTGACGCGGGGCTCGAACTCCCGGACCGCGAGATCGTGACCTGGCTGAAGTCGGACGCCTAACCGACTGCACCACCCAGGCGCCCCCGGAAGATCCTAGATCTTAAATCCCAAGAGACTTTAGGGGATCTGCACGTGTAGCTCCCACTTTGGGTTTGAAAGGCAGAACCACATTTCACAGGCCCCCTCAAAAGCCTCTGGCTTGCTCACCTTGCCTCCTCAGTGCCTAGAACAGAACCTGACATATAATAGAGGTTCAGTAAAACTTGTTGAATAAATGTATACATGTGTCTTGACTTCATTTCCTCATTGTTTGGGAATGTCTGGGTCTGTTCCACTGAAAACATGAGTTAGAAGTCATTTGGGGCCTGATCTGACAAGGAATGTTAGGAATTTGCTAAAGCAACTTAAGGAAGAGCTTTGAGAAAGTGGGCAGAGCGAAAGGGAAGGATCTCAACCCCCCAATCAGAAGGGCCTTCAGGTAAACCCTGAGCAGTCTTGTCCCTTCCTTCACAAGTGTCCATGGTGTGATTGCAGGCCCTCTCATCCAAAAGTGTCTTCCCGACTGGCTGTGCAGAAGCCTGAAATTCTGCCACTCCGTATTCCTTTAGGTTAACTGGACCCCCTGTTATAAAGTAAGCAAGCTATTTGAGAGGTCACTATGACCCATTAGACCACTGCTTACTAACAGCACCTTTCCAGAAGATGATTCCATCAGGTTATATATAAGCAAGCAGGGACAATGGGAAGCCATTTCTTTTTAACTGCGGGGACATGCCCAGATCATGAGGAGTTGCCAGAAGTGCAGACCAAAGTGAGGAGAGAAGGTGAACAGACCAGCCCAGCCAAGAGGCAGCTTAAGGACACTGGCCCAGGGGTGCTGGGGGGGAGGGGGGGAACAAGAGCCCTGGGATCACGGGTATGGCTCCCCCCTAACTTCCCAGATGGTAGCAGGTGCTAGAGAAAGTTTTGTTGAAGAGGTCGGCAGGGTATAATATTTACTGAATCACTTAACTTAATGAACACTTCATGCTTACTATGTGCCAGGCACCGTTCTAAGTGCCTAACAAATATTAACTTGAATTTAACCAGCACAACCGCCTTGTCAGAAGAGTTTGTCAGAGTTTGAGAGCCAACTGCACCAGTTTTTGGCTGTGTGACCTTGGGCCGGTGACTCATGCCTTCTGAGGCTCATTTTTAATCCTCAATAAAAGGAATACCACAGTGAAAGTACCTCGGAGTCATAGTGAAGAACTATTCAGCTAAGAGCCATAAAGGCACGTTATAGACTGTGAAATGTCTTGCAAATCATGACTATTATTATAAGTAAGCCTAGAATGGCTCAGGCTCTGGAACAAATGATAACCACAAAAAGTCAGCCTCATGGTACCCACGATTGCCGTCATTTTTTACATGCCCTGTGGACTCTAGAATTGCATGACTTCGGTCAAGACCCCGTTCCCAACGCATTAGCAGCATGACTTCAGGCAAGCTGCTTTCTCTCTCAGTGATTCGTGTTCTCTTCTATAAACCTAGAGCTAATAATAGAGTCTACTTCATAGATTGGTTATGAAAACTTTAAAAAGTTGATGAAAATAAGGCCCTCAGGACAGTGACCTGGAGTAAACGCCTCATAAATGGTACACCTCTGTTCTCTTAAGCCTCACAGTATTATGAAGTAAATATTACTGATCCTGCTGTCCTTAATTTCCAGAGGGAAAAGTAGAGGCACAGGAAGGTGGGATCACTTGCCCAAGGCCACATACCCAGGGAGTGATGAAGCTGGGGTTCCTGCCCAGGTCTGTGTGACTTGGGTATTTCTGTGGTCGCGTAAGCAAATGTTCTCACTGTCTATGATGGCACACCAGAAATGCCCAAGGGAATTCTTGAGCCAAAGAAAAAAGAATTAGATGACAACAACGTGGATGGAGCTACAGAGTACCATGCTAAGCGAAGTAAGTCAGAGAAAGACAAATACCACATGACTTCACTCGTATGTGGAATTTAAGAAACAAAATAAATGAGCAAAGGGAAAAAACGAAGACGGGTGCACAAACCAAGAAACAGACTCTTAACTGTAGAGAACACACTGATGGTTACCAGAGGGGAGGTGGGCAGGGCAGTGGGGGAAATGGGTGATGGGTATTGGGGAGGGCACTCGTTGTGATGAGCACCAGGTGTGGTATGGAAGTGATGCATCACTAAATCCTACACCTGAAACTAACACTATACTGTGTTAACCAACTGGAATTTAAATAAAAACTTGGAAAGAAAAAGAAAAAAGAATTAGAAAGCTAGATAAGAAAGAGAGGTGACAAGTACCTGACTTCCCCTTATGTGCTAAGTTGTTGCAAAAGGGAAACGCAAACTTTCAAACGTAAGTTCTGGAAACTGGAGAGGTTCCCGGAAGCCACCTGATCTCACCTCCTGCCCAGTACAGGCATGGCTCAGCCTGATGAGGAACCAAGCTCATCTCCCCTCTGTCTTGGACCATGACCCAAACCTCACAATTGGAGGCAATGGAGTTCCAGCCCATGGCATGTGAATGGAAGGAATGTGTCCTTCTTCCAGGCATGGCCTCTAGTTACCTCTTCCCCTAACTGCTCGATGCTGTTGAGCATGGGGACCTAAAAAAACCACATATTGAAGATGATGAAACCACAAGATGAAAGGGGCCTCAATCCCTGAACCACTTTCTAGAGAAGAGCTGCCTTTCCATCAGAAATACCCAGCTGAGATGTTACATAAGGAAAAAATAACTCTTTCATGATTGAGCCATTATATAGTTTGGGTCTGTTGGTCACAGCAGCCAGCATAACACAAACCAGAGCAGGGAAGAGGAGGGAGGGTTTTCTAGCATCCTGACTATCAGACACCCAGCCTCTGCCTAAGCCCTTCCAGTGGTAGGGAATTTATTTCTTCCCGAAGTATTCATTCACTCTTTGTTCTGGCGAGAGCTACTATGTGCCAGGCCCCGTGCTAGGATGAACAGGGCACAAAGATCTCTGCCCTTGGGAAGCTTACCATCCAGACTCGTAGGCAGAAAATAAACAAGTAAGCAGGCAGTAAGAGTGACATGTATTGAATTTGGTAAGTAACTTGCAGGAGGTGAACAGAGTAACTGGGCAGAGGATCAAATTGAAATGGGGGCCATGGGGAGTTGTTCGTGGAAGTCTTCACCAAGGAGGTGACTGACATAAGACACAACAATCGGCAGACATCCCCGATTGCTTAAAAAAAGAGTTGGGTCTGGGACGCCTGGGGTGGCTCAGTTAAGTGCCCACCTCTTGGTTTTGGCTCACGTTTTGTGAGATAGAGCCCCACGTTAGGCTGTGTGCTGCCGGTGTGGAGCCTGCTTGGGATTCTCTCTCTCCCTCTGTCTCTTTCTCTCTGTGCCACCCCTGCTCTCTCTCTCTCTCTCTCAAAATAAGTAAATAAACTTTAAAAAAAATAATTGGGTCTGTTGTGGTTTTGCTTATATGAGCAGGAAAAGGTGCTCCACCTCTGGTCCTAATTATAAAGTCTGGGGTCCCGGAGAAGTCTATTTTTTTCCCCATTTCCAACTGACAGCTTCTCTAACATCCAGCATTTGCAGACAGCTGTCATCTCTCTCCTGCCCCTCGGAGTCCCTCCTCCCTGCTGGCTCCCTCAAGCAGCCCCCACAGGATTTGGGGGTATCAGAAGTTACCTGCGGCAGGTATTAAAAAAACAGCAAGTGGCTGGCAGCCAGGATCCGTGAATGAGGGGGTCCTAGAGACCCTGTGGGCCCTCCAGGCATCCTGGGGATAACTGGTGCCACTCCAGGGCCGTTGCTTGTCATCTCCCTGGGGCCCGCCTGCTAACTCCTGGCTCGAGTCAGGCGTTGATTCTCTGACATTGTGAGGGGCCAGGCAGGGTTAGAGCCTTCAAGGACTCCCGCTGGAAGCCTTCTCTGTCTCTCTCTTAAAACAATTTATTTTTTCAATGTTGAAACCACATCCCTCCCCCCTGGTTTGAACACCAAAACAGACCCAGCTGTCCCCGACACCAGACCGAAACCGCAGGCATTTGGCTGGAGAGCCAAACAGGCGGCAGGATTTGCTACTCAGTCTTGCTCCTCCAGATCCCTGCCAAGCTCCACTCAGGAGGCAGGGAGGCCATGTCCTGCAAAGGCCGAGCCTTCCCCTTGTCAGAATGAACCAGGGCAACAAGTCTGCCCTGCCCCCCAGGGAGCCCACAGGAAACAGCAGCTGTGGATGCCCGCTCCTGCGGCTTCTGACTGAGCTGACACCCACCCCCTGCCCCACCCCCACCACAAATTGTCCCCCCCCACCCCACTCCCGGCCGCTGGGGGGAGGGGGGAGGCTCCTGGACAATCAAAGAGACTGAGGCCCTAGACCCAGGCACAGTGTTGAAACTGTTTGCCTTGCTGGGTCTGGAGATTAAAAACAACTGCTGCTCCTTGCTTTCTCACACTTTCCACTGAGGTCACTTGGGGCAAGGCCGAGTGGAGTCTTCCAGAGGGTGTGGCTGCATCAGGGAAGCAAACAGCGGTGCTGCAAGCACCGGACACATTCTGCCCAGCCCCCTCCGTGGCAGGGAGGTCAGAGCAGAACCATACCTCCAGCAAGACGGGCCTCCTGCGGCCTTCAAGCCACTTTACCTGCTTCTTGGGGTCTTTTCCACTCAGCCTGACCTGTAGATATGGTTGTCCTTTCTCCCCTGCACACTGCCTCACTCCAGTGCTTGGAGGGGCTCACTCCTCACGCAAGTTCAGGGTCAGCCCTGAGAGTGAGCCCCCCTTAATTTTTGCACCCCATGCGCCTCGTTCGCCTCCCCCGACTCCGGGTTTTGTACTGGCCACCCAGATTTGGCTTCCATGAAGTTCCCTGAGGAAACATTTTACTTCTTTGATCTCTCTCATCCCCTCTCCATTGGAAAGAACTATAAATGGCTGCATACTCCTGTGCAAAAAAAAAAAAAAAAATCTAATCCAGCTTGAAGAGCAAGAGCTTTGTTTGGTTGATTTTTTAAGCCAGACGGTCCTTTATTTTGTTGTTGTTGTTGTTGTTGTTGTTGCCTGGGCTTAAAATGAATAAAAAACTCACATTTCCGGCTTCTCCTGAAAACACAAAGAATCTGGTCCTCTGGCTGGAGCAGAGCCACTGTGGCCCTTTCAGGCCCTCTGGACTTGGCCTGCACCCTCTCTCTCTCTCCAGCCCACCACAACCCCACCTGTGCCAATTCACCATTTATATTACCTGCTCAGCCTCCATAGGCATTTGAGGTTGCAATCTTTGGTCTAAAGACACATTATGGGGGGCACCCAGGTGGCTGGGTCAGTTGAGCGTCTGGCTTCATTCCAGGTCATGATCTCACAGTTCGTGAATTTGAGCCCCCTGCATCAGTCTCTCTGCTGTCAGCACAGAGCCCGCTTCGGGTCCTCTGTCCCCCATCTCTCTGCCCCTCCCCTGCTGGTTCTCTCTCTCTCTCAAAATAAATAAATAAATTTTAAAAAATAATAGAGTAGCTCGTCTCTGATGGTGCAATTTCTGGCACCAGCGACTGGCCAGGTTGGGAGACTGGGGTGGGGAGGGAGAAAGGGGAGATTTCCTGATGTCCTTGAAAGCGGGCCAGGGAAGCAGGACCCCATCCCACCAGCCAGGGTGCATGAAGGATTGGAATCTGCAGTTTGGGGGAAGAAACATGTTGTGTAACAGCATCAGGAGAGCTGCTGGGATCAAGGGCCTCACATTTCGATGAAAACAGCACTGACCAAGGGCCCAGAGGCCAGCCTGGCTACCCGACATTTGCCCCCGACTCCTGTGTGATGTTGAATACAACTCGGGAGCTTCACACTCCTTGGCTTTTATTAAGGAGAGTCGGGTTGCATTATTTGGAAGGTCCCTCCCAGCTATAGCTCTCTTGAATGTAATGTTTCCTCTTCTCCCATGGAATTATTCTGGTAAAAAAAAGAATCTGAGAACATTATTCAGCCCAGCTTAGAAGAGTGATTACGTGAAGATCAGAAACCACATTTCACTGATAGTATGGAACTTTGCAACTGCTTCAGTGCCCTATTCATCCTTTCATGATTTCTCAGATTCTGCTGAGAAAATACACTGAGAGGAACTCAGACAATAGCCTGACTCAACAACCTCTTGCCATAACAATCACTTGTCTGCCTGAGAATTCACTAGGTGTGAAATCTAGTTTGCTAAAGACTAGATCTCTACCTTGAAGACCCCTGGGGGGAAGAAAGCTCCCTGTCCATGCTAGGGAGGCAATCAGAATGGAATCGAATGCAACAGACATTGACAGATATCCAGGCAGTACTCTGTGCAGTGTGAACTGTGGGAAGAAATCAGGAAATACAACCAGAGGTCAAGCCCAGTCCTTGTCCTCAAGGAGAATACAGCAGGGCAGAAGGCTTAACACACTGCCCACAGAATCCACATGTACAACAGAGTAGACAAAAGTCTATCAGCGCTATAGAGTGCTAACAGGAGTCACAAAAGGAAGGAGTTACCTAGGCCTAAGGAAGTGAAATGTAGACAGGTAGTGAAGGATGAATAGTTAAGGATGAACATCCACCAAGGATGAAAGCTTCCTCTCACCTGCCATTGCCCTAGACACTGGGATGTAGGGGCTAACAGGACAGATAGGAGTCCTGCTTTCTTGGCACTTACTTCCTAGTGGGGAACATAGACAAGTACACAAACACATAGGATAATATCATATATTGTTAGTACTATGAAGAATATTAAGTGAAATGATTACCATAGACAGCAACTATGAGATGGACAGGGACGACCTCTCTGAGGAAGCATTGCGTCGTGACCTGGGGAAGAGCACCCCAAGTCATCTGCAGACATTGCACATTGCCAAATATCCCTAGGGGGGCAAAAATGTCCCCGGATGAGAAGTGAGAGACACCCTACTATAGCTCACACCATAAGGTTACTGGGGCTAACAGGTTTTTCCCAACCCAAGAATCCTACATCCAAAATGGTTTTAGCCATCATATCAGGACCAACATGACTTGGTCCCCTACAGAGAAAAGAAAGGTGCCCTCTTGCAAATTGTTGTTTTCCCTCCATATTCTCTGGCATTCCCAGGCTCCTTCCATAGTCCCCCATTCTCCACTTGAGTGATTAATATGGAGTAGGGGGCAGAGTGTGATGGAGGCTAGTAGTGGGTGGGATAGTCCATCCTAGGGCTATTGGCCCCCAGTCAAAGGGCAGGACAATAGCTCTAATTTGCTCTTTTTAATTCTGAGACAACCCTCCTACAATCCAGGCTGGATAGACGTGAGAGCATCAGGAATTTGTGGCAATCACCCTTGTTTAAGGTCAATTGTTCATAGCTACTTTTACCTATGTCTTTATTTTTATTGTGTTCTGTAAAGATGACTAGAGAGGAAAAGAAGATATGATTTGACTCAACAGCTACAAATCGAGCACCTACCATTGTCTCCACTACACCGGTGTTTCCCATGGACACGATGGAATAGAATCCCCAAGTGCTTTTGAGGAACTCCAAGTCCAGGGTAAAGCTGGTCTGGGTTCACATGAGACCCCAGAAAGGACAGGCTGCAGAGGAACACTGAGGCCAGACCCTCAAGGGCCTTGAACTCCAGTCTAAGGAATTTTAACTTCATCTTAGAAGGTAGAGACAATAGGGAGCCATGGAAGACTCTGAAAGCAGTGAAGTGTCGCTGTGAGATGTGTGCTGGGGGCCAGGCAGGGAACAAACATTTCTACAGGAGAAGAGTGAACAGTTCAAGGACTTGGGCCTCTTATTCAATACTGAGGGGCCATGGGGTTAATCACCTGCAGCAGAACAGACCTCTTCACCCTGCATTTTATCCCAACCCTGTTTCTCAGCTGCTGTTTGGAGTATCTCAGCATGAGGGGCACAGGGGTGGGAGCCAGGAGCCTCCTTGGGGAAACAAGCATGATCCAGCAGTTTCGACATTGTTCAAGACAAATGCTTGCCCCCAAAGGGTCACAGTGCCTTTCCTCTGAAGGGAGTAGGAGATAAGGCTGCCTCAGTGTGGCTCAGAAAACAGATCCAGCCTTGGCAGTACTTGAGAGCATTTTGGAAAGTTTGGACCAGGTTTTGTTTTGTTTTGTTCACAGGCCCTTAGAGTAAAATGCAGAAATCGCCTCTGTGGGCTGAGAGCCCCTCTGGCTCCCCAGCTCCCACGAGCTGCGAGGCCCTTGCCTGGCCCACCAGCCCACCCCGCATCAGCGTGATGTCTTCTTCCCAAAGCTGAGCCTACCTACCACAGAGGGACCGGCGCTCACCGGGTCAGCTGCAGGCAAAGGGGCGGGGTGACTGGAGGCTGCTCTTTTCTCTGCCCGCCAAGCACCCACTGCCTTGCACCTATGTTTTCTCGGGTAGACATCCAGCTCTTCTCACGGGTGGCTTCTTTTTCAGGAGAGTCTCTCCTCTACCATAAACTAACTCTATGACCGTGGGAAGGGTCCCTTCCTCAGTCTGAGCCTCAGTTTGCTCATTAGTAAAAGGGGGATGCTCTGCCTGTTTTCTAGAGTCACTGAGGGGATTAAATCAGTTCACGAGCCCCCCAGTATCTTGTGATGGGCACATCAGTGGAAGGTCTTACAATGATACAGAAATGACTCACACAGTCAGAGGCTGGAGCCCTGCCTGGTGGGGCAGCAAGCACCCAGGAGGTCTCTGCAAATAGGTTCAAGCAACAGGTGTCTGTACTGGGAGCAGCTCCGTACCTGCCAACTCCACTGGCAAAACTTGCTCTTGGCTCTTCCCACAGAGAGAGGTCACATTTCATGGCCCAGCAGCCTGACACAAGGAAACAGCCCTGCCCAGCCACACTGGAAAGTGAACATCCAAGGGGCTCCATTTATTTATAAAGGCTTACAAGCCTCGAAGTTCTCTTGTTTGCTGCCAAGGCGAGAAAACAGGGGAAGAAGGAGACGGGGTCCAAGGGAAGCATGGAGACTCTCCTTGTTCTGAGCTGTTAAACAGAGGCACTGTCTCCCCTGGCTGAAGCCACTAGCTTTCCCTACAGGCCAGCTAGTGCCCTGCTGTGTTTGTAGATCAGACTTGAGTCTGACTGAAAAGGAGCCGGAAGCCACATTCCAGGGCTCTGGTTACATCAGCTATAGTAGTTCCTAGAACTGTCGTAACAAAGTATCACAAACTGGGTGGCTTAGAGCAACAGGAATTTACTGTTGCACAGCTCTGGATTCTAGAAGTCCACAATCAAGGTGGCAGCACGGCCATGTTCCCTCTGAAATGTATGAGAAAGGCCCTCCCTGGTCTCTTTCAGCTTCTCATAGCCCCAGATGTTCCTCAGCTTGTGTTGTCATACCTTCAGACTCTGCCTCCGCCTTCACCTGGCTTTCTCCCTGTGTCTTCACAGCATCTTCCATCTACGAGCATCTGTGTTCAAATTCCCCCTTCTTACAAGGACACAAGTCATTTTGGATTAGGGCTCCCCTAAGGACCTCATTTTTACTTGGTTGCTTCTATAAAGGCTCTAAGTGAGATCGCATCCTGAGGTACTGGGGATTAATATCTTTTTTTTTTTTTTTTTTAATTTTTTTTTTCAACATTTATTTATTTTTGGGGGGGATTAATATCTTTTACAGGGTCACAATTTGACCATAATGCCTGCCGTCCTCCCTCTGTGTATCTGGTATGGAAAAGAAAAAAAAGTTCAAAGATCTGGCTTTGAGTCCCAGTTCTGCACATAATCGGCTTCTTGGTTTTGATGAATGATTTTGAACGTGGTTACTCATCTTGACAACTTGGGGAAAAGATTAGGTGAGATCACAGAAATCGCTAACTTTATAGTTTGAAATGACCTCTGAGATCATCCAACGTTTCCCAAAATGCTCACAAGAGTATTGACCCTACAAAATAATTTTAGGATAACAATGGGGAATGGTGCTGTGAGTCCCTCTCAAGAGATTCTCTGTGTATTAGCAGGACAAAACCCCGGAGAAGTCCTGCAGTAAAACAAAACAAACAAACAAAAAAAACAAAACAAAACAACAACAAAAAAAACCACAAAAAAACAAAAACAGAAACAAACTTTTTGTCCCAGCATCTCCCAAATTCATTTCACCATGGATCCCTGTTATTTGGGTAATCCCTGGTAACACACTCTTGACAATGATCCACACTTGAGAAATGTTCGTCGTTAATATTTCTTGTTCATTAGAAAACCAGGAGTCAGGGATGGCTGGGTGGCTCAGTTCAGACTCTTGACCTCGTCTCAGGTCATGATTTCAGGGTTCATGGGATCAAGACCTGCATGGGGCTCTGCACTGTCAGCATGGATTCTGCTTGGGATTCTCTCTCCCTTTCTCTCTCTGCCCCTCCCCCACTCACATGCATGCTCACTTGCTCTCTCTCTCTCTCTCTTTCTCTCTCTCTCTCAAAAAAAAAATTGAATAGACTAAAAAAAAGAAAAGAAAAGAAAACCAGAAGTTAGACTTCAATCACCTTCAACATAAACTACCTGTTCCCAAATCTTCATCTCATGCACAGCTTTGAGAGGAACCCAAAGTGAGACAGATCTTTGTTTCCCAGAATAAAAATGGCTTCACTGCTATTTACAAACTTTTCAAAATTTATTTTTAATACTATGTACTCATTAGTAAATTTTCCAACAACACAGGAAAGAATAAGGAAGGTAAGTAAAACTTACTTTAGACTTTCCCACCCCAAAATAACCAGCTAACATGAGATCTTTATTACTTCTGTCACCTTTTGATTGCACACAGAGATGATGGGTCTCAGGAATGGGGATAGGAGCTGGTCTCAGAACCAGTGAGCTCAAAAGCATGTCCTAAAGTTAGTTCTTGCTCAAATTTTATGCAAGTCCCTTGGCCTCTTTGTGCCTCAGCTTCCCTTTGCCCCTTTAAGGGAAAATGTGTCAATGGCAGAGCCCAAAGACTGGTAATATTAATGACTGTCATTTATTGCGTGCCTGCTAGGTACACACAATATTATATTACATGTTACTGCATCCAAGAAATTAACCTAATCTCCATACCTACCCAAGGAGGCAGGTAAGACCACTGAGGCTATGCGAGCGACTTGATTAAGGTCTTATAGCTGCCAGCAGCAACAGGGTTAGAGTTTGAACCCTGGAGTTCTCTGCATAGCCATGACTCTATGACTCTGTGCACCACATGTTACAGACATCACTCATGTTTTCTCATGTCTCAGTTCCTGTTAAACGCCCTTGTTATGTTTGGGATAATTTCAGCCCAAATAAATTCAGATAAAATGCATCCCATTTCTCCAAGGTAGAACCTAGAAAAATCAAATAAAATTCCAGCCTTTCCTGCAACATGGATGAGGGCACGTGTCTCCGATTCTGTCAGTCAGGCACAGCCTTACGAACTTCAGTTCTGAAGAGAGCAACTCAAGGAAAGAGACTTTCCAAGAGATGTATTTGGCTGGCAAGAATGCTGGCGACGGGTCTGACTTTTGGGGTGACAGAGTTTCCATGGTTGAGATGTGGCACAGTGGCAGTAGTGTCTCCTTCGAGGGCGTGATGAGACAACAGCAGGTACAGCGGTCCTCATCATGGCGGCTCTATGGAGTGTTACATTCATCGTTCCTGGAAACTGAGCCTCGAGCCTGGCCGTCCAATCTGCCTAACAACTCAAAGACCGCCTAATATCCTTTTGATAACTAACTTCTCTGCCCAATTAGCCAGAGTGCACTCTGTTGCTTGCTATCAGAAACCCTGACTGATAGGTGCCGCATCAGTGTGAGACCTACCTCTCAAGACACAGAACCCTAATGGCTTTATGTGTCTACAAAGTAATGAACAGAGCTAGTCACTTTCTGACAGATTTGATTAAAGTACACAAAACAAAGTCATTTTGATCCCAAAGGCAACTTGTGGGCAAAGTTGTACAAGCTGGTTTAAGCGATACCAATCCTATTCCCCATCAATGGTAAACTCTCCAGCGCACATTGTATTTCGTTCCTGGAGTCTAGGTGTCAGAAGCCACGGGATACTCAATTTGTCCTGAATGAGTCTTCTGAAAGAAGTGTAATTGAAATATTTGTCCTTTAATCCAACAGTCCTCAAACTTTGTTCTCATAAAGTTAGAGATTAGAGCAGTGGCTCTTTACACTCTGAAAAATAGTGAGGACCCAGGGGCACCTGGGTGGGTCAGTTAGTTAAATGTCTGACTTCAGCTCAGGTCATGATCTCACGGTTTGTGAGTTCAACCCCCATGTCGGGTGCTACACTGACATCATGGGGCCTGCTTGAGATTCTCTCTCTCCTTCTCTCTCTCTGTCCCTGCTCACGCTCTCTCTCTCAAAAATACATAAATGAACATTAAAACACACACACACACACACACACCACACACACACAAATAATATTACCACAAAGTATTTAGCAGATACTGATTTAAAAAAAAAAACAACACAAACCTGAGGCCCAAATAGCTTTTGTCTATGTAGGTTGTGTCTATCCATACTTAATATATTCTAAATTAAATCTAAAAAATATTGAATTTTTTATTTATAAATTCATTTTCAAAAATAATAATAACATTACATGTTAACATAAGTAACACATTTTTGGAAAATACTGTATTTTCTAAACAACAACAAAAAAGTTAGTAGGAAGAGTGACATTCTTTGACATTTCTGCAAATCTCTTTACTTGTCTGGCTTAATAGATGACAGCTGGATTCGCCTAGTTCCTTCCACTCTTAGCCTGTTGCATGTCACGTGCCATGCAGACTCTAGAAAATCACACCATACACTTATGAGAGAATGAGAATGGGAGAGAAAACATCATGTTAACATTATTATGAAAATAGTTTTGACCTCACAAACCTCTTGAAAAGATCTCAGGAATCACTAGGCGATCCCAGACTGCAATTTGAGGACCACTGCTCTAATCTCTCTAAACCTTTTCATACCTTACATCCCTAGGTTTCAAATCCAGGATGCAACTGATTCACATGAGAAGTCATTTTTACATCCTGTCAACCTAACAATGTGGTCCCATTCTTCAGAATTATTTTATTCACTAGTCCACAATCTTTCTCTTTTTATTTTTTAAGTTGATTTATTTTTCTTGAGAGAGAGAGAGAGAGAGAGCATGAGCAGGGGAGGGGCAGAGAGAGAGAGAGAGGGACAGAAGCCCAAGCTGACTCCATGCTGTCAGTGCAGAGCCCAATGCAGAGCTCAAACCCACAAACTGTGAGATCATGATCTGAGCTGAAATCCAGACACTTAACCTACTGAGCCACCCAGGTGCCCCACAACATTTCTATATTGAGGTATAACTGATTATTAAAGCTCTGCTCAAGAAGTCAGGAAGCCTGCTTCTGCTGCTAACTGACTTGGATATGTCAGTTGTCCCCTCTCTGGGCTTTAGTTCTACACTTGCTGAATAGATACTTGTTTGCTTCATAAGACCACTTAAAGATAAAATTGGGTAGTAAACATGAAAATGCTTTGAACACGTCTATGTAATACTATACAATTTTTATAGTATTTTAATACTTTTTAATACAATTTTAAATGAATGTATTATTTGGGATGCTTTGGGCTGTCAGTAATATGACTCAAATAAGCTTGAATTATTGACTCATTGAACTGAAAGTCTAGAAGTGTCATGAGTCTCAGGCATGGTTTGATCCAGAGGTTCTTGAAGGAGTCTGAGCTCTGACTCATGTTTTCTGCCATTCTCTCAACTCTGTCTTATAGTTTCAGTGTCAGCTAGAACTCCTCCTATGAGTAATAATGGTCACTGGACTTCTAGTCCCACCATCTTATGTTACACCACCTGAGGTGAAAGAAAATATCAATTCCAAACACTTCCATGAAAGAGAGAGAAACTTTCTATCTCAGAAGTCCTCAGCAAATGTCTCCTCTTGGGTCCAAACGGGGTGAAGTGCTCATCTCTGAACCAATTGCCAAAGTCTGGTTAATAAAATAAGCTGATTGGCACAATCTAATCAACGTCCATCCTGGAGCTTGGGGTAGGATGACTCACCTAAACCACCTGGCTTAGAAATTCTACATTCTGTTAAGAAACAGGAAGGTAGGAATAGCTGTTTGGAAGGCAATCAGTGAATGTGCAATACAACATCACAGATCTGCATTTGTTGACCAAGGAAGATGATCACAACATACTACACAGTAGAAAATTAAAGACTGGGTCTACTATCACCCCATCTTACAAAACAGATATGTGTGTGCATGTGTGTGTGCATGTGTATACATACTATATATGGGGCGGTGTATATATGCTTAGCGGTAATGACTGAGGGATGGAATTATGGGGACCTATGCACTTCTGCTTGTTTATTCGTTTTTTGCGCTCCAGCTTTTATATAATAGAAGGTAAAATGGCAGTACAGGAAAATGTCTAAGATCCTATAAAGATGTGAAACACAACCACTGGCCATCCCATTCTCCACTCCTATGAGTCCTCCATTCTGGAACCTCAGGTTGACCTCAGCTACCGCGAGGGGTGTCACCTAATGGAGCCCTGGACAAAGAGCTGAACCAGCCTCAAGAAACTTCTCCCATCTGTGTACACTTTGCTTCAACACCCCTAAAGAATCACAAAACCAGAATCTCTTGACAGAAAGCAGAACAGAACAGAAAGCAGTCTATTTTCATTCATATGCAATTCTAATTTTCACTGGATCTCTCCCCTCTCCTCCCCCTCTCCCCAAGCCCTCCATGAGCTCCCATGACCTCATCATGATATTTAGAATAATAGTCTTTTCCCACAGGTCATCAGCTTCTAAAATAAATATATTTCCATCAACGGAAGTGCACAGTCACCGAAATTATTATACCTCGGTTCAGAGTCACAAGCTCATTAGAGACTGATTATTGTGCTTTTCCAAAAAGAATGGCAGCAGAAGAAGCCGGATGATTCTTTCTTATGTAACTAGGGAAAGAGATGCATAGGCAGATTAATGCCTAAAGCAGCCTTTGGAAGAAGTGGCGAGAGAGCCAATAGGTAAGAAAATAAGGGAACAGTAAGAAAAACCCCATTAACGTCTTGGTAAGACAAGATGTTAGTGGCCTCTGAATAGCCCTGGAAGACACCAACAGCAGTGAGGCAGTGTGGTCACAAGGAAGAAAATTCAACCCTCCACTGTCTCCTTATCCCTCTTCCTGGCAGCCATTATTGATCCATCCCAGAATCCCCTCCCAGTGAGCCCAGATATGCCAGAGAACCAGCACCACGCTCCAAGCAGCCACTCCCCATTTATCAATGAGCACATGAAGCTATCTGTCATCCCTGGGCTAACGATTTCTAAAATGCCCATAGAATTCTGACACTCTGATTTCCTTTAGCTGACCCAGGCCTACTTCATTTGTTAGATGCTCACAGCTGGCATTTAACAATCAGTCATAACTTTATTAACATCATCACAAAACAATTAATAGTTACTGTGTGCTTATCTTTGAGAGGACATTGAAACAGTGGTGACATGTCTGACTTTAGATGTCAGAAGAACTGTCATGTGCAAGAGACAGGCAATGTATTCTGTGTGACCCCAAGAGATGGGACTTGGGCCACTCGGTGCAGGTTACAGGAAGATTAATGGTGGTGTTTGCAAGGCCATGGGCTGACCTATAAGAGAACATTTCTCTATCTCTGGAAATATTGCAGGCAAGGTGGGCTCAGCCATGGCCCGGGGGGGAGGGGGGCTGTAGAACACAGATCACAAGGCCAAACCTCTACAAGGGTCAGACAGGTAATATAATTATGTGAGGACCCTATAATAAATGTATGTACCTATATATTAGGTATATTATATACCTATAATAAATGTAGGGCGTGGTAAGTTTGATAATGACCAGAGAACACATGTCTGGTCTGATGGGGGAAGCCACCAGGCTGCACCAAAGGTTGTCCTGTGTTACTTCCCAACCCTCCAAGTGTCCTATATTTTTTCATATGAACCTCCCTCTTGTTGTTTCCCTAGTAGGCAATTAGCAGTGTCTATCACAGATGCTTGATAATGAGAAGATGGTATAAGTGGTGGGACAAGATGCCATGGGAACACAGAGCAAAGAGAGGTGCGATGGGGTTGATGGGGACCTTCTGGAGGACACGGCATTAGCTCTGGACTCTGAAGGAGGTTGGAGTGCAACATGCAGAGGTAAAAAGGAAGGGCCCTCCAGGCAGGAAAATAGCATGAACAAAGGCACTGGGGTAAGAAAATATTGGAGCAGAGGGAACAAGAAGAAGGAAAGCTGCAGGCATGGGTCCCAGGCTGATCACAAAAGTGCTCAGATGCTTTGCCAGGGAACTTGGGCTTTAGGATGCAGTTTAGGGGCCTTTACACTGCTCCCCACTCTTCAGCTTTCCCATAGCAACCCTCCTGGTCTCTTGCCTCCCTCCTATTCATGCCTGCCCTGGAAGTGGATGGGAAACAGGCACAACTCATCTTATCAGTGGGTTTGGAAGGGGAAATGGGTGTGGTGGCTCAGTGTCTATGGACCTGCCTGCCCACAGAGCACCTGTGCTGTGGCCTGCTCCCACCAGTTTCAGAGGCAAAGGTCCTCTCCACAAAGAGGCACATGGTGATCCTACTACACCTACAACCAGATAATTCAGCCTAATCTGGGGATGGAAGTGCTAGAAAACCTATTGGTCAGTACAGCTCAAAGTTACATTCTCCAAACAGCCTTATAGAGAAGAAAGGCAAGTTTTTGATCCTCACTTGTCTGATTCCTCAAGTGGTCTAGAACTCAGGCTTGCAATGAAGTTGGGGACAAAATATGACTAACCCTCTCAAGCCCCAACAGCAAACCCCTCCCCAGATCTACTGAATCTCAGAGGTTGAAACCCAAGTATCTGTCTTTTGAAAAGGTTTCCAAAATGTTTCTGATACCTAGTCCGGGTTAAAACTTTCTGACCTAAGTACTGGGGAGCCATTGAAGGTTTGTGAGCAGGAAACATATGGCAGAGATTGAGAGTTGCCTACCCAGGTATCGTATCTCTTATCATCCTTGTTAACAAAACCTCAAATTTTACTTAGAGTAGAAATGTGCCTCCCAAAAGAATTACATTTCCCAGGCTTCCTTGCGGATAGATACAGCCATGTGACTAAGTACTAGCCAGTGAAACGGAGGCAGAAATATTGTGATGATAGCTTCTGGGAAACTTTCTTGAAAGGTGGCTGGCATGGGCCCTCTTTTCAATCATATGTTTCACCTCTTTTTCTAAACTTCTGCCTCAAATTACGGATGTGATGGCTAGAACTCTAGCTGTCATCTTAAACCTTGGGTACAATGGCCATACCCATAGCCTATCATCTAAATGCTTGAAGAAACCTGAGTCTGGGTTGCCATGGAACCATCATACCAGAGAAAGAAATAAAGTCCTATCTTGTTCAAGCCTCTGTTGTTTTTAGTTTTCTGTCACCTTCTGCTGAACTTAATCCTAACTGGTACTGAAGGAATATGAACCTGAACGTATTTTAATCACATCACTCCCTGTACTGAGTATATTTAAATTAATCAATCAATAAATTAAGGACCTATGATGTGCCAGGCCCTGGGAACAAAATGAGGGACAAAGCAGACTACGCCTTGCTCTCTTATTGATAACTATCTATTGGAGGATGTAGATGATAATTAAGTAAATAAATAATAATTACAAACTGTAAGAAGAGCAATAAAGGAAACAAATATGGTGCTGAGATAAGAAATGGGGGAGGGGGCAGTGCTCCAAAGACCTGTAGGAGATGTGGTAGTCAAAGCAGTCTCTCTGAGGAGGAGATATTTAAACAGAGGACTGAAGATTGAAAGGGAACCAGCCCTGTGAACTGAGGGAGGAGACTTGCAGATAGAGGAAATGGTGTATGCAAAGGCCCTGGGGCATATGCAAAGACCCTGGCCTGAAAAAGAAATTGAAATCAGACCAGGGTAGCCTGGCCACCAGTGGAGCAAAGACAATGATTCTCACAGCAACTGATACTGACCCATTGACAAGAGGGACAAATCTACTTGAACTTGTCCCCTGCAAGCCCTCGTTTTAACATTTTACACCTTATGTGAAATAACTTTCTGAGTATAATGGATACCTCTGTGAAGCCAAATGGCATGAGTTCATGGCCAAAAGGGAGGGGCAAACCAGCTTTCATATATTGCCAAGCTGAGGCTGGTAGTGGAAAAACAGATGGCTTTCCTGTTGGGAAATAAACTTTCAAGGAGACAAGAATATGTCCTTTGAGTTTCTTCATGAGCCCACAACGCTCCGCTTTCTTAGCCAAACACTCCACACCCCAGGAACCTCCAGATCCCAAATATTAGTAGCTTTCAGGCATTTCCACTGGAAGCACAGTACTCAATGACAGCTTTTCAGAAGGGATGGGAAATTTTTTTAAAAAAAAAGAAGGTGCAGTGCTCGTTAGAAGGAAGAATGGTCAAAGAATCAAAATTTCCTGGCAGTTTCTCCACATCAAGTTGCTCATATGACCTCAAACCAAGAATTAAGTGAAGGTTACTTTTAAAAGCAAGCTGAAGCTCCCAAGGCATTGGTCCTCAACCCGGTGAAGCTGGGAGCACGGGGGCCTTTGCTTCCAATGTAACAGTGGGCCTGTCCTCCAAAGATTTGAATGAAGTCAGTCATGGATAGGACCCAGAGATCTGCCTCTTCAACAGGCACCAGGTGTTTCTCCATCACTGAGAAACACCACCCGCCTTGGGTTGGAGGAATGGGCAGTTAGAAGAGGGAGCAGGACGAGAAGAAAGTCAGAGGTTCAGAGACTCCTCGGAAGTCTGCACAATTCTGAGCTGCATCCACATTGGGCTGGGATCACACCTTGCTCAAAACCTCAGGCTCCTCACTTCCCCCTCAGCCCTCCCTCTGATCGCTGCTAATACCCTCAACCATCTGCATAGCCTCCTGGCAAACCCCAGCCTGAATTAACCCAACTTCCTGCCACCCCAAGCAGCTACCTCACTGTGACTAAAAAAGAAGACACAGACAAGGCTGACTAGTCTTACTCTAACTTTCAGGCCACAAACCTCCAATCCCCACTGATCACCCAACTAAGGCCAACGCAAGGGACCGCATTGATTCTCTCCTATTCAGGGACCTTGCTGACACCTTTTTCCCTGTGTGTGTTCCTATGTGACCAGCCTTTCCTTCTTCACTGGACCATCCCCTAGGCCTGCAGCCTCATTGCAATATCTCCCATTGCCCCGGCACCCGCATCTGCCTCCGCCTCCAGCGACTGCCATCTTTCCTGTCTCCCCTAGGGCAAACCTCTCGAAAAAGTTGTCTCTGCTCGCCACCTTCAATCCCTGCCCATGCATCGTCCTTGTCATCCTCTTCAGCCAGGCTTCCAGCTCTCCATTCTGCAGAAACATCTCCCCCAGAGGTGTCTGGACACCTCCATGTCACCAACCCAATGGGTGGCCGGTCCCTAGCCCTCACTCGCAAGTGTTCCTTGAACCACCAGAAGCATGTGGCACAACTGACCACCTCTCCTTTTATTTTCACTAGGCATCAGGGCCCCCATTCTCCCCTGGGGTTTCTATCAACTCTGCACCTCCTTCTCTATTCTTTTACTGCTGCGTCCTTCTGACCTCTCTGTTGGAAGACCCCCAGGGGCTCTGCTTTGTGCCCTCTTCTCTCCAACTTCTCTCCTCGCTCTCTGGATGATCTCCTCCAGTCCTGTGGCTTTAAATACCATCCATATGCTCGCTCCCAAACTTGTGTCTCCTGCTCCAGCATTTCCTTCGAATTTCAGACTTGGATTATCTAACATCTCACTCAACACCGCCTCTTAATGCCTTTTAGGCATTTCAAATGTAAAATGTCCAAAGCAGAATTCTTGATTTCCTTCCCTGACTCTCATTTAAAAAAAAAAAAAAAAAAAAAAAAAAAAAAAAAAAAAAAAGCTCCTCCCTGCCGTGCTTTCTTGTAGCCCAAATGGCACCCCCACTCACCCAGGTTCTCAGTTGAAAACATGTCACCCTTGACACGTCTCCTCCCTTCACAATCCACACGCAGTCCACCGGCAAGTCCTGTCGGCTCCAAGAGCAAGACATGGCCCAGACCTGACCACTTTCAGTGCCTCCACCCGACCCCACAGGCTACGCCATCACCCCTCCCTCAGACAACAGCAGGAGCCTCAACTCCTCTCTCTGCCTCCACCCCGCCCAGGCCCCCAGGGCCTGTTCACACAACAGCCAGAAGGGTCTCCTCCAGCCATTGAGTCAGATCGTGTCATTCCTTGACCAAAGCTTTCCAACCTTTTCTGATCACACTTGGAATAAAGTCCAGGGGCGCCTGGGTGGCTCAGTCGATTCACCATCCAACTTCAGCTCAGGTCATGATCTCATGGTTCTCAGGTTCGAGTCCCACGTCAGGCTCTGTGCTGGCAGCTCAAAGCCTGGAACCTACTTCAGATTCTGTCTCCCTCGCTCTCCGCCCCTCCCCCGCTCACACTCTGTCTGTCCGTCTCTCTCTCTCTCTCTCTCTCTCTCTCTCTCTCTCTCTCAAAAATAAGCATTAAAAAAATTAAAAAAAAAAATCCAAACCTTTAGTGGGAACACCTAGCCCACACACAAGGCCCGACCTACCTCATCAACCTCCTTGTTTCCACAATCCTTGCTTCCTCGGCTCAGCCTCAGCCCTTCTTCGGTTCTTCTGGCAGCCCCGCTCATTCCGCTCAGAGGCTTTGCCCTCACCGGTCCCTCTGGCGGAAAGTCTTTCCTCTCAGCTGTTCCACAGCTCACCTCTGCACTTCGTGTTTCAGCACAGATGTGACTGCCACAGAGAGCCTTCTCCCCACCCCACTCTCTTCTCCTTCACCTTGTTTTAGTTTTCTTCATAACACCTACAACGACCTGTGGTGAGGTGAAGAGTGGCCCCCAAAAGTAACACCCTAAACCCTGGAGCCCGTGAATGTGTCATGTTATGGGGGCAAAAGGGACTTTGCAGGGGGATGGAGAATCTTGAAATGCTGGGATTACCCTAGATTATCCAAGTGGGCCCAATGTAAACACACGGATCCTTGTAAAGGGAGGCAGGAGAGTTGGAGTCAGAGAAGGAGCTCTGACGGCAGAAGCAGAGGTCTGAGTGGAAGTGGAAGGAATAAGCCAAGGAATTGGAGCAGCCTCTAGAAGCTGGAAAGGTGAGACACAGGTTCTCCCTTAGAGCCTGTTAGGGAAACACACTTCTGCCATACCTGATTTTAACCCGTAACGCCCATACCAGATTTCTGACCTCCAGAACTATAAAAGAATAACTTTGGGTTTTTTAAGCCACCTAAATGCATGGTAATTTGTATACAGCAGCACAGGAAACTGACACACTAAGCGAAGTTTATACCGAACGTTGTCGTTACCGTACATGTCTCTCCCCACAAAGTGTGCAGCTCCATGAGGACAGGGGACTTAGTTTGTTTCTTTGCAGTATTCCCAGTCACCTGAAAGTCTCAGCCAGCATCCATAATATTTACTGAGTGAATGTGCAATCACTCTGAATTGGTCTTCTGTTTTCAGTGATGAAGGAGAAGAAGGAAGCTTGGAATAGAAGCCACTAAGGGCACTCCAAGGTCTCCAACTGTACTGAAAGCACACTATCAAGTCATATATAGTCTTGGAGTTCATGCAGGTGTCCTTTTCATCCTCTGGATTAGATGAATCCATAATCTTTCTGTCCCCCCTGCTCTTGTTGTATCTGAGCTCATTAAATTCCTTTGGGTGCAATTTCAACCTCTCACATTACAGGCGCTACTATCCCACCATCAGTACCCACGTATGATTGCATGTGGCAGTTCTGGTTAAGTTAGTAACTATGAACTAAGAATTTGAAGTGGCTTTTGTAACACCCAAGAATATTAACATCAAATGCTACTTTTCTTTTTTCAACTGCTGCTTCTACCTCTAGAATAAGAGGAGATGCATCCAGAAGCATTAACAGAAATGGGTTCCAGCTCTGTGCTCAGGAATTTTCTACCACTTGCATTGTATTTCTTGCTCAGGAGGCTCACTGATGGCATTTAGCTCCTCCACTGATATGTCTGAGAGATAAATGGGTAAATAACATTGTAATTCACCACATGGAGAATCATAGACTATAACCGCACTGCACATATCATATCATAGCTATCAAGGACTCTTTGTGAGCTATAGGTACCCTACTCAAAGTGTCTACCCACGGAATGGGATGTATTGGCTCGCATAAGTGATAGGTCTGCAGGACTGCTAACTTCAGGCATGGTGTCATGGCCCTCAGAACCTGGTCCCTCTCCAGCTCTTGGCTCTACTCCCCTTCATGATTTCTCCATTCTCAAGTTCATCATGGTGTCAAGAGGGTGTTATCCTTTTCTGGCCGTATTTTTCCTGCTTCAAACCCAAATGGAAAAGGGAGCCATGCTTCTTGCTCAACAAATCTCTTGGCCAGAAGTAAGTCACGTGCCCACCCTAGCCCATCACTGTAGCCAGAGGGGGCAAGAGGTCAGACCTGAATCCCACAGCCTCATCCAGGAAGCCAAGGATGAAGTCAACATCATTTTACCCAAAACACATAAATTGGGAGTACTTTTGTCAGGAGTTCTTAGAGTAAACTCAGGTATAATAACCAAAAGAAGGGAGAATAGAAGCTTGCTAACATAACAAAAACCTCCTGTAAACATCTCGGACCCATTTTCCATTGGGTTATTCAGTTCTGTGCTAGGTTCCCTCAAGGACGGGGAGCTCACTACCTTGTGAGAGTGACCTACTCCACTTTTTGTGCTAAACTTTTAGAAAAAATCATCCCTGTATCAGGTCACATGTACCTTCCACAGGCTATCTGACCTCATTCCTGCAACAACACAGAAGGAGCAAATCCCGGCACATTACAGCCCTTTAGATACTCAAAGACAATTTTTGTAATCCTCTCAAGCTCCCATTCTACAGGCAAAACATCCCAGTTCCGTCAACTGTTTCTAATGGGCATTTCACCCTCCTCCTTGTGGGCTCTGACTTGTCAACACCCCTCTCGAATTAGAGCAAAACCATCACATCCATCTATTCTGACACTACAGAGTGGAATCATAGCTCACGTAGGAAGTGAGCAAACCCTGAATGCCACCTAAATTACCCTTGAAAAGAGGTGTCACTTTGGAGAACAGCATTATCACCTCTCAGGAAACCAACACCTACAGTTTTCCGCCAATGCTAGAACAGATCATGCTCTTTGATCACAAATCAATTGCTTGCACTTTAATACGTGGTATTTGTACTTTGTACCTATATAGAACAGAGTCAGACTTAGTAAAGGCAAGTATTCATACTTTGAGAGACACAAAGGAGATGAAACTAGCAAAGTGAATATAACAAATCCTAGCTCTTACTCAACTGAGGCACACACACTCATTGAATGGCAGGGCAGGCAAAGCTTCCACATAATTTAAGTTTCTCTCTCTCATACTCTCAGTCTATATCTTTCCTGCCTTCTCTCTTTTTCCCTCCCTCCCTCTATAATTGTGCTGCCCCATCAGAGTCCATAGACTTGAAATTAGATTTCACTAGATTTCCATTAATAAAATCTCAAATTATTAGCCACACCATATTTTTAGCAGTCATTTTATGTTAGCTCATATTAGACTTACTCTCAACCAACTTCCAGGATATACAATCTTTTAGCAGAAGGACAATTATCAGGTCACACCTTCCTAATCTGTTTATGTAATTGGTTCTGGAAATCTCAACACTGAACCTTAACATTTACTCCTGTTCAATTTCATCTTTGGATTTACCCATGATTCTTACCTATGATGATTTGGGGATCCCAATTCCATCACACCGTGCATTCGTTACCCTTCCCAGGTAAATATCAGGGACAGATATGACGAAACTCTCGTCAACCCAAATGTGGCTAGAAGCATTAGACCGAATGGGGGAAGCCTGAGTGCAAAGCCCTGAGGCAAACCAGGAACCTCTTCATTCGTACGTGCCAGGTACAGTGGCTCACCCAGCAAAAAAAGAACCATCCTTGTCACATATCCCATCTCATCCAAAAGAGACGCTACCAAAGTTCTGCTGAAGCCCAGCTCACTGTGATTGTCAGTCCCCAGAGCCCCGGTCTCATCACACCTCTAAAACCAGCTGAGACAAATCTGGCAAGAACCAGGGCTGAATCACAGCAACCTCTCTTTAATCCAAATGCTCATCACTGTCTTTGCAAAAACACATTCTAGAATTTTGCTGTCAATTGCAAACAAGTGGAGCCTATCATCTCTTTTTCATTAAGTTCCATTTAAAAAAATCAGTGGTCCAAGTTCCATTCGGGAGGAAACCAGACTACGAGAGCTTGGATATGTTCTAGGAGAAAATGAGGAAAGGCCAAAGCCGGAGCTGAAGGAAGTACTATATCATCTAGTCTGTGCCAGACTGTACTGTTGTTCCCAAGGATCCCCAGCAAAAGGATTAGACATCTTCATCCTCGCCATGTGACTGGCAGTGCCCTCCCATGGGAGGAGTACACTTCCCTGTCCTGATAGCATAAGGCTTGGTCGTAAGGCTTGCTTTGGACGATGGGATGTGAGCAGACACGACGTAGGCCCTGTTTCAGCAGAAGTTTTCAGAGCCACTATGTAACTCAGAGTGTGCCTCCTCCAGGGCTACCCTTCCACCCCGGCCCCCTGCGACACACAGCCTCACCTCAGTCAGGCCCGTCACAAGGGGCAGGGGTGCCTCCAAGACTCTCCCTTTTTAAAAACGGACTAGGCCCTTGAGTCCTGCCTTCCTCGGGTCCCCTTGGTTCATTTCTGCCAGTATAATTACTTCGTCAGGGCTCATGGGATGCTGGAAGGAAAGAGCTTGATGTAGATCCGGCACCAGCCCTGAGTAAGTGGATTTCGTATTTACTAGCAAGGAGCTTCCTGGAACGGGCCAGGAGACGGGGCTATTTTGATCCAGGCAGGCGGCAAATCACAGCAGACAGCTGCCCACCCTCCTACTGTCAGGCTGCCCTGTGAGATGTTCTCACTCTCCACAGTCCTGCTGCTTCTTCCTACAGAATGTCACCCTAACTCTGAGAGGTTCCAACAGAGCCGGTTCCGTGACTCGCTTGCATAATGTCCGCTGCGTCCCCTCCTGTTTGCACTTTCCTTCTGCCTGGAGTTAAAGAACCCAGAAGTAGAAGGAATTCATTTCTAGGTTCATCTGGCCCAGTACCCTTCTCGTATAGCAAGACTGAGGCACAGAGTTAGCTAAAAGACATGCCCAAAGTGAGCAGTTAGGGGCAGTAGCCCAAGCTTGTGGGCCCCGAGTTCAGGATGCTTTCTGTTTTATAATGAAGTGTCAACAACAGTTCAGAGCTGGAAACCAGCTATGTCTGCACAAATTCTATGTGTCAGTAACACACGCGGGAATTTATAAACACACATATGCATGTTCTTTTTAAAATTACAAAGAGAATCATACTTGTGTTTCTGCAACTTGTTTTTGTTTTGTTTTTCACTTACAAATGTTTTAAACGCCTTTCTTCCACCGTAATTACAGCTAGATCTACCTCCTTGTAAATTCCTGGTCTCCCTGCTTCAGTTCTTGCCTTCTCATCATCCCTGCTGAACACAGCAGTCCGAATCATCTTTTTAGAATGTAAATCAGATTCTATTACCTCCAGACTTAAACACCTTCAGTGGCCTCCCATTACTCTTAAAACAAAGGCCAAACTGCCCAATCCGATCCCTGAGGCCTTATGTGTCTCCCTTCCAGGCCTCACCTGGCAGCCACACCAGACATTGTGTAGTTCCTTAAAGGCACTGGGCTCCTGCCCCCACCTGGGGTCTTCCAGAATGTTCTTCCCTTTCATTGAAACACCCCCATTCATGCACATACATGTATACACATGCATACATATGCATGCGTGCGCACATTTGCACATGTATTCACACACACACACACACACGTGCACGCACACCTCATCTAGTCTTAAAACTCAGCTCAAACATCTCTTCCTCTTTTTCCTGCCCACCCCTCCACTTCCAGCCTGCTCTGGACTGTACCAGACACATTACTACTCACCTTTTCCTTTCAGTCTTTACCCAGGTGTATAATATATATATATATATATATACATATATATATATATATATATTTGTGGAATTATCTGATGAATATATAATATATATATAATACTATATATATTCTCCCCTGTGAAGTGGTAAGGTCCACGGGCGGAATCAAGGCCAGCTTTGTACCTCATTGTATCCTCCACACTTACTCAGTACCTAACAATAGTAGGTATTTATGGACTGAATGAATAAATGGAAATGTCAAAGTAGAGCTTGTGCAAGTTCTGTAACGGAAATATTGTCGCGGAAAAGATGTGTCCTGCACCTTGGAATCAAGAAGGCAAGTACAATTGCAGGCCTCCGATGCAAGTTTGAAAGAAATAGCACTTTCTTTGTGTTTTTAAAATCAGCTAATTCGTCCTCTGAGGCCTCAATCTGCCAGACTGGAGATGAGGGATTCCAGAGTACAGCACCCCTAGCCCCTCGACTCCTAATGTGAATACAAACAGTTGGATGCCTTGATGCCCTGGAAACAGAGAAAGGATCCATAGTGTTCAGTCTGTCATGGGAACCACTGAGGTCTTCAAGGTGCACCCCTGAGGTGACTCCCTGATACAAGGCAGCCTGGCTTGCTCTCCTCATCCTGTGTTCCACAGAACCCCACCGCCACCCAGCTCTCCAGTCCCAGGCTCCTGCCTTTCTGGGCGCGTCAGGTCGTCTTCCGCAGGAGGTCTTCCCATCTCCTTAGGGAGCTGCCACAGAAAGGTGTACCGGTCCATCCCCAGGAGACTCACTCATCGCCTCCCTTTTTTTTCTCCTCCCCAAAGGATGCCTCATGGTATCTCTTCACAAGATGCAGATGAGCTGTGGGCTGCAGGCTGCTTCTGTTGACAGGAAGCCCTGAAGCAAGAAGCCCCAAAGGGCCAAACTACCTGCTTAAAACGAAGAGGAAGAAGAGAATTGAGGAAGTTCAAAAACAAATTAATGTTCCAATAAATCATCTTGCCTCTCAAATCACTTTGATGACTTACACGCCCCCACTTCCTGCCTCAGCCTGAGCCAACTGTCATTTGCAAGAAGGTTCTGATCACTGGGGCTGGGACCTTGGGTGGAAGAGGAGGGGTGGAGCAGAGCAAGGGAGGCAGTAAGGATCTGAGGAAAGGGAGAGATTTGAAGAGGGACTGGGATGGTACTAAAAAGGCTGAGAGGCAGGAGGTGGGGCATCTGGTGGCACATTTCCCAAAGCCCACATTAGGAGACTGCCCCCCAGAGACCGTCACAACCCCACCTCTCCCCCTTGTACTGCTTTAAGGCACTCTTCTGAGACCTTTGTCATAGAAATGCTTTCACCTCCAGGCAAATTCAACTCCAGGGAAGACAAGAACAGGACTCTTCCACAAGATGAGAGGTGGGTGGCAGGTAGAACTAGCCCTCCCGTATAGGACTGTGAGGTGGAACAGACCACAGGCCAGCTCCTTGACAAGCAATCAACCAGAAGGATCTTCTCACCCCATGGAATAGCACAGAAAGCCCCTGCCAACCTGAAATGCACCAAATGGGGAGATTCTTCCCAATAAGCTATGGCCTCTGGGCAGTTAGAAGACAAGCCAAGGGGTGGACTGTGAGACCATGCCCTGAAGATGAAAGGGTTAGTCAGACTCCCGGGAGCCTGGGCGATCACATCCAAAAAGCTTTCACCTAAGCTCCGCTGTTCTCTCTGGCAGCTCCCAGCCTTCCTAGGAAGGTCTGCCCAGCTCCCAGTCTGGCACCAGCTCTTGGGCAAACCACAGGAGGCTGGGATGACTTATGTCCTTAGCTGATCTGTGGCAGCCACTCAGTTGGCTCATGCCTCCAAGGCAGAAAATTCCTCCCCTAGTTCATTGGCACTGGTGTCTGCCAAGGGGCTGGGAAGGGGCATGCTCTGGCCTTCTGCAGGGCCCTGCCTGGCATCTGAGCCCAGACTCAGGCTGTGGTCAATGGAGCCACTGATTTCACGGGACCTCAAGCTCAGTCCAAGACATCATCTGAGGTAGAGTATCTTCTTACTACTGGCCTTTTGGGGCCGGAAATCTCCCATCAGGATCCTGATGGTGATAAGTGAGGTGATTCTAAGAGGCTCACCTCACCTTGTCCTAGACAGAGATAAGAACCCAGAAGACTAAACACCAATGCCTATGTCGGCCCTCAGTAAATGTTCAGAGTGTATGAATAACTGAGGAGAATACATGGCTTCATATCAGTAAATGGTAATAATCTGGGTGCCTAGGTGCCTCAGTCGGTTAAGCCTCTGACTCTTGATTTCAGCTCAGATCATGATCTCACATTTTATGGGTTCAATTCCCAAGTCAGGCTCTGTGCTGATGGTGCAGAGCTTTCTTAGGATTCTCTCTCTCCTTCTCTCTCTCTGCCTCTCTCTCATTATCTCTCTCAAAATAAATAAATGAATAAACTTTAAGAAAGGAATGGTAATGATCTACACTGTTCAGAACTATTTTCTGTGCTGTGAGGGCTACAAAAGTAGTTGTGGATACTGCTTAGGTGAAGAAACCAAGCTCATGCAATAAGTGATGTTCATTCAATAAACATTTACCAAGCACCTACTCTGATAGGTCAAGACAACATCTGTGACCAAGAAGACGTGGCTGCCTCCACGGAGCTTACACTGTCATGAAAATAACAAGAAAAAATAGAGTAATTTATAATAAAGTGTAATGCATTTTCCCAAGTGCTGTGAAATGCAAAAAGAAGGGAGCTTCATTGGAACATACTATTCAAGAAAAGGCTACCAGGGGAGGCAGAAGGAAGGGGAGGGAAGACAGCAGCCATGTCACACAGGCTTGGAGCACAGGCCATAGGTGGACAGACTAGCTCAGAAGCAGGTGCAAACACGGGCACGACCAGCGCCTCACACTCAAATCTCAGCTCCATTACCTGCTATTGTTCGATTCTGGATACTTTCGCATTTGGAGCCTGAGTTTCATCCTCTGGGATAAGATGGTGATAATAATAATACCCTCTCACAGGGTGGCTGGGAGAATTCGATAAGTAATGCAAGGAAAGATCTTAGCGGAGTAAGTCTCAATATGCTCTAATATTGTTATTATTGCAAGAGCTCAGCTGAGGCTGATTCCAAGTCATCCTGACGGAACAGTCAGGGGACTTGCTGACAGGCTGTGTCTGGATAATCGAGGAGAAAGAACCGGCAACAGTTCTCTCATCACTGATGAACAGGGTGGTAACTGCAGCAAGCCCCGAATTACAACAGAACGCCTGGGCTTGACTCCCGGCTCTGACATTTCATAGCAGGATAACTCTGGAAAGCCACTTAAGGCTCTGAGCCTCAGTTTTCACATCTGTACAAGGGAGATATTATTGACTGCTCTGTGCGCCTCACAGGTGGCGGTACTGCAGAGCAAGCAGAAAGTGGGTGTGAAAGACCTTTAGTCAGA
Source organism: Lynx canadensis (assembly GCF_007474595.2). Lineage (NCBI taxonomy): Eukaryota > Metazoa > Chordata > Mammalia > Carnivora > Felidae > Lynx > Lynx canadensis. The sequence continues at coordinate 188,808,732 of NC_044303.2, read as the reverse complement.
TTACAAAGTGCTCCTGATGTGAGACTTATTATTATCCTGAAGGATCTAGTTTGGGGAACCAGAAGTATATAAATTGGACTTAATCGCCAACACAGAAAAGAAGGTTTTAGATTTTTTTTTTCATCTTTTATCTGCTTCTTAAGTTTCTAAAACTGTGCTCCTCAAACTTTTTTTTTAAGGGAAAGAGGTCAATTTAAATTTTTTTACTGTTTATTTATTTTTGAGAGAGAGAGAGAGAGGCAGAGAGAGAGGGAGACACAGAATCCGAAGCAGGCTCCAGGCTCTGAGCTGTCAGCACAGGGCCCGACACGGGGCTCAGGCTCCTGAATGGTGGGATCATGACCTGAGCTGAAGTCATATGCTTAACCGACTGAGCCACCCAGGGGTCCCTGTGTTTTTCAAACTTGACTGTGTCTACAACTCACCTGGGAGCTTAGTAAGTGCAGAGTTGGATTCAGTCTAGGGTAAGGCCTGAGTTCCTGTATCTCAAACAGTGGTTTGCTGCCACTGGCCCGAGGACCACACTTTGAGTCACAGGGTTCTCTGGAAGACCACGCAGGCAAAGTGGTCTCTTCCCTCTGTGTGAGCTGACCGCATAATCTAAGGAAGAGGTGGGACCCTGTGAGTGTCCGGAATCCACAGCTGTCAGGAGCCCACCAGCCATCCATCCTCTACTGACAGCCACTCCATGGGGTTTGCTGAGAGTCAAGCACCATTCTAAATGCTTGACAAATATTTACTCATTTAATCCCCATGATATCTCTACGTGATAGGTACTCTTTTGGCCTCTGTTTTACAGATAAGGAACTAAGGCCCAGAGAGGTTAAATGCTTTTCCCAAGGTCACCCAGCCCATGATCTTCATACCTCCAACTCCAGAGTTGAGCCCAGAGCACAGGATAATAAAACACAGCATAGTCTGTGACCAGCTGCCCCTCCAAATCACAGAGCAGAAGTACAGCTGCTGATGTATCATCCACTCCTGAAGGCTGGTTACAGCTGAGTCATTCGATAGTAGTGGCCTAAAGAAAGAGTCCCGGATCTGCCCCGGTTCCTGCCTTGCCCGACGTTCCTCTCCCTTTCATTCTCTGAGCTGCCCAGGATCTGTCCAATAAATGCCTTCCCTTTGCATATCACGGGGCTTAACAGCTTTGGCACTGAGGCCAGACTGCCTGGCTTCAAACCCTGGCTTCACCACCTACTAGTTACCTCACTGCTCCAAGGCTCCCTTTTCTCATCTCTAACATGGGGCTGATAATAATGGCAACCCCAGAGAGTGACTGAGAGTATTAAAGGTGACCATGCATGTTGAGCACTTAGTGCAATGCCTCATCCACAGCATGGGTTCCATACCTATTCCTGGTATGATTATTAAGGCACGAGTAAGAACCAGCCCGCAGTCCCCATACTGTGAAATCAGCCTGTCACACCACAGCTACCTGACCCCTTTCCTCAGATGCTGTGAGAGCCACCCAGGTGTGAGGCCTCAGCCAGTGGGAATGAGCTGGACTTCTGGCAGGAAGTTCCAGGCCTTCCACCTGCCAGCCACATTCGACATCTCTTAGAAAATGCAAAATGTGTCACATTTATGGAGGCCCTTTATCGCACATCAGGGAAGCGCTTTGCACAAATGTTTGAATCAACTTTTCATGACTCTGGCCCCGGGCCTGCTATGAGTCAGCCTTGCAGTCCCCACTCAGTTCCACGGAGATGGTCCCGAGACAGAGACAACGGTCTCCCTCACTGCCTGCCTCCCATACCCTCCTCCCATTCCCACCTGCTGTCACCTGCATTCGCCCTGAATCACCCAGGAACCTAGGATGAAAGAGAGAGGTGCTGAGTGACGAGAATGACAATTGCCAGGGAGCCACTCTGGCCCTCAAATCCTCCAGGATTTGTTAACTGCTATTAAAAAGATACTCCAAGTCATTACTGCAACATTATGGGGACTTAGCTGATTACAGCTAATCTCGGACTCCCTTTGTGTTTCTAATGGAGGAGAGCTGCTTCATGTGAAAAATCCCATTTTGTGACTTTCTTCTAAAATTTAGTTTAAGAAAAATAGGGGCAAAATGTGATATTCAGCCATTGAAAATGAGCAAGATAAGGGTTGAGGTACAGAGCAAGCGAATCACAAAATAGAACTTTTTCAGTCGGGTAGACACAAGAAATGACAGGCACCCAGGATAAGTTAAGGAGCAAAAGATATTGAATTCCTTGGTGAGCAAAGGTCCCCTTTTGATTCTCTTTTATGCCCTCTGATTCCATCAGTCAGAAACTCCCCTTTAGAGCTTTAACACCCTCTGACAAGGGTACTCTCCCTTTTTCGACAAAGGGGGGGCCGGTGCACACTGACAGGCAACATAGCACAACCTACTCAGGCTAAAATCCCAGGTAAGGCACACACTGACTCCAGGACCATAAGCGAGTTCACCAACCTCTCTGTGGCTCAGTTTCTTCATCTGTCAAATGGGGGTAATGACAGTCCCCGCGTCATAGAGTTACCATGGGGATTGAATGAGTAACTTCATGGGAAGCAGGCTTGGCCCAGAGCCCTTGGCTGATGTGAGCTCCCATCACTTGGCAGCTTATGGTATCTGACTGAAATGTAATAGCTTTGTTCTCATTGTACTTATTTTTAAGGCTCTCTTTTGGTTGGGAGATACATTTTGGTTTGCCATTTTTAATAGCAATAGAAAACGTATTTGTAAAAGAGATGTACTTAACAGGCAGCCAAAAATAGTATACCAACAGGAAAACAGACATATGAGGCTATAAGACAATTGTGGAAAGTGATACTTGAGAGACTGAATTTGGGGAAGCCCGATCCAGTCTAATCCATTGATATTACAGGTGAAGATTCGAAGCCAAGAGGAAAAGTGACATGCCTGAGGTCACACAACAAACTGGCAGCAGAATCCAGGACCCTAACTCCCAGCCAAGTGTTTTACTCAACACACTATATTCAGGTCACTAGACTGGACCTGAATATAGTATCTTATGAAAGAACAAATTAAAAAGGCACCTTGGGAGCCCTGGAACTGGGGCCATTATTATGGGAAGCCTCAGCTATGACGAACCACTTTGCTTAAATAAATAAACAAACAAACAAACAGAACTAGTATGATTTTCAGAGCTTTCAAAGAATTCAGGCAGGATGCAAAAACAACTCAGAACCCAGAATACCGTTTTCATTGGATCATGTGTAATAAGATATGCCTTTGGGTTCCTATTTTTCTTTTTCTTGTAAAAACATACTCCGTCTAAGGTAGAAAATACTGTAATGATTTTTCTTCTATAAAAGCAGAAAGGGCAGGCCAGAGAGCATTTGTCTCATTGGTGAACAAAGGCCGAATTTACATGGTCTAGTGTAACCGCAGCATAACAAGGTTACATCACAAGGGGAAAGTCAGTCCAGTGGCAATTGGAGAGCAAAAAACAAATTGCTTCCCAGCCCTGGTCTGAGTGGTTACCGGCTCTAAAACTGAACCATGAACTCCCAACCCTCCTTATCCTTTCTTTTTAGTAGGCAGGCCTGGGATTCTTTTAATTTCCAACTTCCTTTGACACTGACTACATGCCAATGCTCTAGAGACCAGGGGATCGGCTTCATTCTATCAGTAGGACTGAATAACCCCCTCCACCCACACCCACTGTGACTGAACTTCTCTGCCTCTGAAAACTTCTCTGCCTTCCTTCACTTTAGGAAGATCAAACTTACATCTTATGAATAGAATCTGGAGCAAAGATGAGGAGTTTGAGGTAACCAGAAAAAGGAATCTCCCTAGGAGTAGATTCTCCAATGAATATGAGTGTCCTCCAGGCATACTGTCTAACCATGACTCTACCAGGATCACAACCCAAACATCTTCAAGGGCCAGGGAGGTCACAGAAGTGACAGAAGCAGGGGATAAGGGAGACCTGAAAAGGCTGTGTGTGCTTCTCTACAAGGACACAGGAACTCAACTCCCATCACCTGTTGCTCTCTGATGTGGGCCCAGTGTTGCCAGATCTTTTCAATACTGAAAAGAAGCCAGGAATCTAGATTTTTATGAAATGTTTTCTGATTTTTAAGTGTCGATGACTAATTTGCTTTTTTCTAAAGTTCAGTGTCGGCTCAACACAAGCATCTGAGCAGCAGATCCAGCCTGCAGGCACCCCTGCTCTGTGTCCTTTCCTTAGGAAGCCTCATTCCTTCCAGAGCCTTAAGCACAAAGCACGAGCAGTGACTCCATAGGCCACACTCCAGCCCAGTCCTCACCAGTGCTCTAGATCTGCACTTCTCAGCTCAGGCCCTCCTCCTGTGTTTTTGTTGGCTTGTTTGTTTTGGACCAACATTTAAGGCATGGATGAAGAAGGCAATTAAGGAAAGAGAAAAAGAGAACCCAGTCAGTGGCATCCAACATGGCAGACGTCAGGATGGTCTTTTGTTCTTCCTTATAACCCCAACCCTGAACACAGTGCGTGGTACACAGTTGGTGCTTAATAAATGTTAATGACTGGATGACAAAATGAAGGAATGAACTGGAGGAAAATGGAGCCACTGTGTTGTCCTTAAGGAATAATGACCAGGGTCCAAAGCAGAAATTACCAACCCCTATAATGTGATCAGGGATGAAAAGAATGGAGCTTATGAAGTCAGAGGTCAGACTAGGGGAGAAAAGAAAGACAGAAAATTTTAAATCCCATAGCCTGAGTCAAAACTGAGATATATCATTTGGCACAGAAAGCCTGGATTTGAGTCATTGCTCTGCTAATTAGTAGCCATGCAATTTGGAGAAGTCATGGAACCCCACTGGGTCTTGATTTCTACATCTAGACATGGGGGCCAAGATTTATCTAGCTCCTGGAGGTGACTTGGGGATCAAATGAAATAATGGATTTTAAAATGTTTCTGTAAACTGAAAAATACCCCAGACATGGGAGAGGGGGGCAGAGGAGTCAAGTCACGTAGAAGATGATGAGTCAGAAGGACAGTGCAGAGCCAACATGTTTCTTGGGCTGTCTGCATCATTTAACGTGTCAAGACGGCTGTTGGCTTAGCTCTTGGCTTGAGTCATCCTGATTAACAGGTGCCTGGCCAGCCAGGAGTTTGACTGCAAGCTGATTGGATGACTGAGTGGGGAGGAGCTCCTGAACTTGGCTAAGGACTGGGAAAAGCTAAGACGGCAGCCAAAAAAGAAAGCAACCTTCCCTGTCCAGCCCAAGGATGACTGGGTCATCTATGAAACTCATCCTACAGTCTGTCTCCCAGGGTACACATGGAACAATTCTTTCAGGGTCTCAGTGTTGATGAAGAGGGCACTCCAACAAACAAGCTCATTCAAAGTGTGAATTATTTATGTTCATAACATGCAAGTTTACACAGATCCACTAACAAAAATTACATCTGGCAACCACTTCTAAACAATTACAGTAACTGTGGTTTTAAGAAGTGAGCAAGATAATAAAATAGAGCAGCCATCCTCAAGCCTGCTGAGAATCTCTCCTTGACCCCAACGACTGGAAGCTAGATAAATGGTTAAGACTGTGAACTCTGGAGATGAACAGACCTGGTTCAGATCCTAGCCCTATCACATTGGGCCACTTACTTTTCTCTGACTCTCAGTTTCCCCTGGAGTAAAATGGGAATGATAATAGTAGCTACTTTTGAGAGACTTTGTTAGGTTTAAAGGAGGTGATCTTTTCAAGGGACTGAGCACAGTGGTTCTCTCAGAAAGAGCAGTCTAACAATGGTAGACAGCATGTTTACTTGTATAGCCACTTTGCAATTCTATTTTATATCTAGTTCCTTTCTCACTGGGATCTGGGGGATTTGAGACTGTTAAAGGTGGAAGCACCATTTAATTAAGACTTGAGGACAGAGGGTTTTTTCCTTGGAGCAGAGGGTATCCTGCAAGTACATAAGAAGCTCTTTGGGGAGACAAAAAGGATCCCCAATTACTAAAGCTCTAGGCCACCCAAGAGCTCTTCAACTAGAATAGCTCCGTTTTGATCTAATTTTGTACATTGGAGCTCCTTGTAGGAGTTTGCTGGATGAAAAGCTTTTCCTAGTAAAAGTAATTCAACCTCTTCATTATACAAAGAGAAAAGCTGAGACCCAGAGAAAAGTGACTTGCCCAAGGATACTTGTGACTATGTAATAGACACAGGACAGGCTTTTATGTCTCCGTTTGTTCAGCATAAATAACAATTAGTCTGGATTATTAGTTCTTAGATAATTAATACCCCCAATGCAAATATTCTGTCCTTAATGAGATCAAGAGTTACACTCAGTCAAATATGCTCCTTTTCCTTTGAGACATGGGCTAAAAAGACATTATTTCACACCCTGAGAGAAGGGGAATCTCACTTAAGCATATATACCTTGTGCCTGCAATCTGCAACCCACACAAAGACCTTTACCCTCTGTTGCTTTGCTTTGTCTTTTATTTCCAAACAAGCAAAAGAGTAAACGAAGCCAAATTAAAAAGAGACAGCAGAGAAATCAGGAGGAAGTGAGAAAGCAGAAAGCATAGAATCCCAAATTAGAAGAGTTCTGGACATATACGGTGTCTAGCCCCCAGGAACACCGCTAAATTATCATCATTCCGTCCTCATGTGCATCCTCAGAGCCAACAGCTGACTGAGTGTCCGAGCCAGGCCCTGTGCCAAGCACTTTGCACATGTTTTCTCATTTGAATCTCTCAAGAACCCTATGAGGTATCATTATTCCCATTATAGAGGTGAGGAAAGAAGTACAGAAAGAATTAAGTAAACAGCACAAGATCACAAGACGGGGGCAGAGTCCAAATTAGAATCCACATCAGTGCAACTCCAAAGTTCTTGCTCTTAACCGTGATATAAAGTGGATTCTCCCTACGGCTACATGAAACTTACACAAAGTCAGCTGGATATGTTCAAACAAGCAAGGAAGCAAAACAACCAGAGAGAGAGAAATCATCCAATAGTATAGGTGTTTGGGCTGTCCTTTTAACCACTGACCATGGACCCCAAGGTGAGTGTCAGATAGAAGCTGTGCTCTGACGGTCAGCCCACTGCCACCTTTTATAACATCATCACCACTGCACACAGAGCGACTCTAGATACACTTTTTCATTTCATCCAAAAGTAAGCCAGCCGTGACATCTGAGGCACCAAGAAGCAGAAATGGTCCAGCCAAATTCCTGGAGGAAAATGATTGTGTTTTGACTCTTTCAGATTCCAACAAGGGCAAGTCCTTCCGAGAGATGTTCAAGGGAATTTCTGCCACACCCAATTTTTCTCCTTGTGTGCTCATTTTAGGACCCAGTTCCCTTAGAAGTTATTCCTCCTGTCACTAGACCAACAGAAAGCCTGATGGAAGGCAGGAGCTTCTGGTCCCCACTATGCTACTAACCTGGAGGGAGATGCCTCCTCACTGTCTGTCAAAGTTTAGAGTAAGCTGATCACTGAGGAGCCAAATGATGAAGAAAGCTGGACCTGGTGTTTGGGGCTGGCCTCTGAAGACTGCAGGAACTGAGTTAAACCAAGTTGAGCTGTACAAGGGGACTGTCCAGACCCTCAGGAGATTCCAGGTCTCACACCATGGACACCCATCAACCCCACCCCCCAGGAACTCCATACTGTTTGGCAGCTGGGCTGGGCCTCTTCTTAGCTCAATGGTGGAAGGGGATAGCTTCTTGGCCTGGAGGCACTGTTGTAGCTGGGCTGGGGCTCAGACTTTGGCCTGAGGAAACGAAGACAGGCTGCAGAGCCCCCTCTCCATCCACTTTAGCCCCTCCACTGCTCCAGCAACTGGCCGCCTGCTAGTTCATAATCTCTCTGACAGAAGAGGTGGGAGAGCCAAGAGAAGGAAAGAGATCTTTTCTAGCCAACTAGGATCTGAGCTGTTGAATCCAAAAGTTTATTTTATTAAAATAAAAAGGGAAAGGAAAAAAATTTGACCAAGGACGGTTATAGGGTGTCTGTGCTGACTGGTGAAAGATGAGGACTTCCTCTCTAAGACAGTGGTTTTGTCTTCATCATGCCAAACAACCAGCACTTTGGCTTTGTTTTCGTTAAATGAATTGACCCGTTTTATTTAAACAAATAGATCAATTGTTTGAGTGCCAGGCAACAGAGACTTCATATTCTCCTGCAACTTAGCAAAGTTTCTCACATAACAGTTTTGCACTCCTGACTGGGCTGATGAAACATACAACTTAATCAGCCAGCACCATGAGCCAAGGTGACTGCTGAAGGAGAAAGTCCAACACAACAGCCTATGTGTAATGAAGGTCCAAGCCCGTGCAGCTCAGGGGAAAACAATGCCCTTTGGCACTGGCTTCTTTAAGTGGCTACATCCTCTCCCAGGGGAGTTTCACTTGCAAGTACCAAGAGGAACCAGAAGACAATTCTAGACCATTCTGCTGCTGACACTGTACTTTGTGTTTTTTTTTGTTTTTGTTTTTTTTGGTTTAAGTTTCTATTTACTTTGAGAGAGAGATAGAGAACAAGCAGGGGAGGTGTAGAGAGAGAGAGAGGCAGAATCCCAAGCAGACTCCCTACTGTCAGCATGGAGCCTGATGAGGGGTTTGAACTCATGAACCGTGAGATCATGACCTGAACCGAAGTCAAGAGTCGGACACTTAACTGACTGAGCCACCCAGGCACCCTGGCACTGCACTTTGGAACACAACACCCAATACTCCCTGACTTCTGTGGTCTGCCTGCTGGAGAGGATCCCCTATCCCTAATCAGATGTGCTCTGCAGACCAGCCTTCTTAAGGAACCAAGCCCCTCTCTGTCTCCAAAGTCTAAGGCAGGTATGCATTTGCTACTGGTATACTTATTCTTTAGTTTTAGGAAGTAATGTGTGTATGTTTGCATGTGTATATGTGTGTACATGCATACATATATGGTTAATATTAATAATAATGTTATATCTAGCTTGTACATGTGAATTCCAATACAAATTAACCTTCATCACCTATTGCCTTGTTTTGATTCTCAAACTAGTTCATGGGTAAGTTTCTTCTTCTCTTACCAGGCTAGGAATATCTCTTGTCTCTCTAAATCTAGAAAACTCCAGTGGATCTTAAAGAAGAGGTCTTAAAGTTTTCTTTTCCCACCCAATGCTTAGCTCCCTGTCACAGAGCCCAGTATGGGACCAGTTCCTAGTTGGTACTCAGTAAATATCTGGCAACTTAATCAGGAAGTTGGTTAAAGGCTGATGGGGGCTTACCCTGGTCAAAGGCAGCTTCAGATCCTTGGCTCTGCTTCCCTGACTAAAGTAGAGCCACAGGGACCATCATTGTCAGCTAACGCACACACACACACACACACACACACACACGTAATTAATCGAAAGCTTCACAAACACAGGTTGGAGTATCTTCCCTTTCCCAGGGCAGACCCTGAGTCAAGGACTCAAGGGCAGTGGTCCATTTAGGAAGAGTTCCCAGGAAGCACCCACAGGGGACTGGGAGAGTAAGATGAAAGGGAAGGCAGCCAAAAGAAGATGTGTTAATGAGCAACTGAATCATATACCCAACGGGGACCTCTGGGAAAAGATGGAGAGCATGCCTCAGAGTTGCCCCCACCCAAGGGGTATTTTCTACCAACTCCCATCTGTGAATTGAAGACTACTCCTGCAGTATCAATCCCCACACTGCCCTGCTCACTGGCTGAGTGTGCGGCTGCAGCCCAAGAAAGCCCTGAGGCAGAGTCACAGGTACGTGCAGTAAGAAGAGAAGCTAGGGAACAAGGGAAGGATGAGCCTGGGCAGGTAGGAATGGGGCATTGGTGACAGCTGGTACAATTGGACCCCCCCCCCCAGTGCCTGTAGGAGTGCCTGGCACACAACTGGTGCTCAAAAACAATAGTGCACAAATGAATGCGTTTATTCTATTGGTTTTATGAAACTTTTTTTTTCAAAGAAAACATTTTCTTCAAAGGAAACCTTATGAGCAAAGTTCAGGATGTAAAAGATTAAAGAGTTGCTTGGTTTAAGGACCAAATCCCCATCACTCCCTCACCATATATACACAGTTGTGAGGAACATCGAGGGTGCCTCCTAGCACAAGGTGGAAAGCCCCAGTTTAACTTATCCTCCTCATTTTATAGATGGGACTACTGAGGTGCCATGTACTCTGGTGACACCATGAGTTAGTGCCAGAAGCCAAAGGCAGCCCAGAAGAGCTGGTCAAAGGGGGTGGGGGCCACCCTGAGCATTGGCTGGGTGTCAGCAGGACCCTCCTCTGGAAACAGCTGGGAAGGCCTTGCTGAGGGCTGGGATACTCTTCCCACAAGACTGGGGATAGGGAAAGGGGAATGATCTGTTGCAAAGTCATGATACCTGGACTGTCTCCAAGAACACAGTGATTAAGTCAATTGTCATTCACATCCCCTCACTCCAGACCAAATGTTAGCAACCAAGGGGGATGTCAGCACTTTGCATTATTGCCATTGTCGAATCTGCTTTCCACTGCTACCAGAAAAACTGTCACCTCGGACAGGCAGACCCTGTTCTCCCATCCAAAATTTGGTCCCCTCCTCCCTGAGAAGGCGTGCCAAGTAAACACATCTTGAGGGGGTAGCCAGGAGCAAAAATCCTGAAGAACTTAACAGGACAAGTTTGTGCTAAAAAGCCAAATTTGAGGCCACTAAATTGGAATGAACTCACAAGTTGGACAGAGCGAAAGAAATTGAGATGTGGAAGGAAAGAGTTCAGCATTGGCTTCCAAGAGGTTTTGGATCTCCTGTGGCAAAGTTTGGATCCATGCATGGCGCCCACCGCTCTGAGTCTAGGTCTCTCGTTGCCAACACTAAGAACTCCCAGCTCAACCACTTGCCTTCCAGTCTTGATATCAGCCTGAAAACCAGGTGGACAGCCAAAGCCACCTACTAGATTTATGAGTGCAAGTGGGAAATCCCTCTTCCTTAGTCTCTCCAGGACCCAGGCCTTCCTTCTGTTGGCAGGAATGCTTCAGTATGAACCCCGTCTCAGTCTATTCTCCAAAAAGGAAAATTCAAGGGATCATTCCAGCCAGGGAAACTTGCCTAAACTCCTCACTTTCACACAGGAAAATCTGAGGCCCAAAGAAGAAGAAGTGACATGCCTAACATCTCAGAGTTACTTAATAGAACATTTGCAACTAAAATACCAGTTTTTTCTAACTCCTAGTCCAGGGCTCTTTTTTCTATACTAATTTGGAAGGCAATCTACATTTTCCCTTTAGCCCTGCTTTTCCTTTTCTTTTCTCTTCGATTGATTGATTGATTGATTGATTGACTGATATATAGCTCTGGGCCTGGCCCATAAACTCTCATCAAATCTTTGTTTTATAAAGGATTGTATGAATATATGAATGAATCTCCCCTCTGAAGGAAAGCTTAGGACTTGAACTTGATTTAAACACCCATTTTTAGACCTTCTAAATAGTGCAAACAAGCATGTTGGGCAAACCACATTCCTGAGAGAAGTTGAGGTTGCTGGATGGAAGTATGCTACGGTTCAGAGTTCCACATTAGAGGAAGTGATGGAGAGTCGGCACCATTTGGCAGCCATTATGAACACCACTGCAGCCTTACCTCCAGGAAGGGTTCTCAGATCCCCACCCTGCCCCGGCTGGTGGCCCCAGGCTGGGAGAGGTCCATCAAAAGCTTGCCTTGTGGCAAGCCTGAAATTATTTCCAGTGCTAAAACTCTGCAATTCAGTACACCAATTGACTAAAAATTAGGAGATCTCTGCTACCATCTATGATCATGTCTACACCCTGAAAACACTTAGCCTGATGAGGTGATTTAGGTTATTTTGATCCAAAACAGCCACAGTGATTCCACCTAAGAGAAGTCTCCAGACATCAGTCTGTCTCCATTGCAGCCTGAGCTTGCCTTTCTTTGGCTTTAGCTACTTATCATTAGCACTAGAGCATTGCAAAGCAAGCAGTAGGCTTTATCTTTGTTTATTTAAATTTTGCTATTCACTAGCCATTCTTTTCTTTTCAATAAAGTAGACTCACTGTAAACACACTTTTTTTTTTCAAACAACACAGACGTTAACCATGAAGAAAATAAAAAAAAAAAAAATCACCACCAATGTTTTTATGAGCATCTTTCCTTTCATATCTGACTCCATCATCCAATATTTTCACCTCATCCTGGTGTTTCCAGTCTCCCAGAACTACCTTCCTCTGAGCCTTTTATGTTACCTCATTTAATACTTACAACATCCCTTCAACTTGGCAATTATTATCCCCATGTTACAGATTGGAAACTGAGGCTCAGAGAGGTTGTGACCTGCCCAAGGGCACACAGCTAATAAGCAAAGAGTTGGGTTCAAATCCAAGTTTACCTTATTCCAAAATTCAAGACTAAAAACATAAAGTGACTATTTTTTATACCTTTACTATGTACCAGACACTGTGCTAAGTGCCTTATGTATATAGTATCTCAGACCTTTATAGCAAATTGATAAAGTAGACTTTATTCTGTTATTGGGAAATCTAAGGCAAAGAGGGGTTAAATGACTTGCCCAGAATCACACACTTGGTAAAAGGTGGAGCCAAAAAACAAATTTAGGATTTCCGCCTCCTAAGTCCGTGCTCTCAACCAGGAAACTGCACGGTACTCTCCATGCCACCGATCGAGACAGATTTACACAGGTATGGAGTCAGACTCTACACACTGTTTTCTGTAACTTGTTTTTCTCTTAGGTAAGGGTAGTGGGATTTCAATCTTTGCCTTTAAACTTGAAACGGCATGGCCCAGTCCTGAAGTTGGCCTCACCTACCCACTCCCACTCCCTGTGGCTCTCATACCCGACCACAGCCCTCACCCTGGCAGCTCACCCCAACTACATTGCCCTCAGTCACTCCCCAGCCCCCACCACTGGTCTCATCTTCAGACTGTTCTCTTACACTTACGACTTAAACCGGGAACTGCATAGGGGCCCACTCATCCAGACCTCTGGATTCAAACAAGCCCTCCTCCCGTGATGTGGCTACTTTGACTACTGCAGTGAAGCACCTTGTCCCCATCCCACCTGCTATCCGGTTCTCAAACCCGGAACACCAGCCCTTGCTGTGCGAGCACTGGCCACCTTCCCTAGACTGGCTCTGGCTCAGGAACAGACATTCCATCAGATAACCTCCAAATTCCCTGCAGTGAAAAATAACATCCAATGTTAACACGTCCACTTCAATAAGGGGATGAGAGTTTCTCGGTAAATTCACACGAACTACTCTACCCTGAGGTAGAATTCTGTCCCTCTCTCTGCTTGAGGCACTCTCGCTGTGTGGCTTTGGACCTATCACTTCAGCTGTCTGTCAGAAGTTTCTTTATCTGTCAAACAACAGGTAGAAACAGATGGTCCCCATCCCCTGAAAACTCCGAAATGCTACTATCTTATGATGACAGGTCTGGTAGATATTATTCCCATCAGTGTTTTTGTCCAGTTATTAACAAGACTAATGAGACCATTTGTACAATCCAACTGAAAAGTTCAGTTTGGGGGAGAAGGGAAGAATCAGGGTGATTGGACATTCCAAGACATCACTGGGGCCAAACGATGTTGATGGTCATGTGCGGGCAATGGTGAAACGAAATCAAGCAGATCCTCACATAAATGGGGTGCGCTTTGGCATAAAGAAGCACTTTTGGTGAGTAGGAAACTGTTATCTATCTGAAGCCAAGATAAAAATCTACTTTCTGAAAATGTTTTGTTTTGTTTTGTTTTGTTTTGTTTTTTAAGTTTGGCTCAATCACTTGTTTTTCTCTGTTCCTTATGTAATCTTGTGGGATGAGGCGTCAGAAAGTCATAAATCATTCATGGGGCTCTGGGAAAAAAAAATCACTCGTGCAAAGCAGATGCAACTTAAAATGAGAGAAGTTTTTGTGTGAAACCCCCCAAAAAACGTAACTCATATGGTTCGTAGCCCCTGCTGCTCACTAATCCCATAATCGGTCTTTGGCTTGGTCACTTGTTTCTGGCCTCTTATTGTTCTTCATTTTAAACAGAAACTAACGTAAAGATATAGCTTGTCACGACTGTACGGCATTTTTCCAGGAGTCTTAGAAAAGACGTTGTAGTTGTGGCCTTTGCAGGGCTGATTGAAGCTGGCAGATTTTACTCCCTGCTTAAAGAAGTCAAGCGAGCCCTTTGTCCAAAAATCTCTTTTTCAATATGCCAGTCAATGTTTTCCATAATTCTTATGGGCTAATTAAGTTCCCTTGGTAAAATATAACTCTTTCCCAAAACCCACAAAGTAGTCCCTACCAGCTAATTCCCAAATACTAATGCCTTAAACCTTAGCTTTATAATTTCTAATATGGCAGCTAGATGTGATGAGGTTTCTAATAAGCAAGCAAATTTGGGTGTTTTTTTTTTTTTTTTTGGCTTCTTTCATACTAATTAACTCATTCAAGGTTCTCAGAAGTAGCAAGGACATGTATGCGTTCATTCATTAATTCAGTCCTACAACAAACTTTATTGACTGCCAAGCGTATGCTAAGGTACTAAAGATACAGACAAGATAACATCCCTTGTCCTCAGGCCAGTCATGGTATATGCGGTGACAGACATGTAAAAATCATCAGAGGGAGACAAACCGAAATGAATATGACCCTAAAAAGTGAAATCCTTTGCCCTACGTCAAAGAACTGGAAAGTTCCAGAGCAGAAATTTCCTCCTAGGTCTCCTAAGGCTAAATTCAGATTACTCTCAAAGAAATCCTATAGCTTCTTGTAAACGGACACATTTTGTTGGGACAAAGTGAAGGAAAGAAAGCTCTCAAACTGAGGTCCTGCCTCTTAGAAGAATAATCTGAGTTAATTACCTTAGGAACAAGCAAAACTGGGAAAAAATTCTCAGCAGAACAAGTGAGGGAAGCATTCCCATTGGTCAAGGTCACAATTTCTCCCAGTCAGCCCTGAGATTATGTCCAACCTAGCACAGTGTCTGGCATTGGGTTAGTCCTCAAAAAATGTTTATTTGTTCTCTTTTCAATTAATTCAAACTAGTCATATGCTAGCGTGGCTATGTTACCAAATGACAGACAGTTGCTCCCCCTCCCCTACCAAACTCTTGAGATCTCAGTAACATTGCCTTGAACCCCCCGTTCCACAGTGTGAGAAAGGCTTAAGCCTTCCTCAAGATCTTTGCTTTTTCCTGGTATTAAGAATCTTACCATCTGATTCACTGTTACCCTCCTACCAGCATGTCTAAAGGCACAGTCTTTTCCCCATTTTCAAAGAGAAATCTATTTGTGTCAACCATTTGCTATGCTTTTCAAGAATCCACTGAAGATCAGACAGTTCTGGAGATAGTGATACCGTGCACAACCCAGCACAGCTGGTTCACCATCTCACTGGTTCTACCACTGCCTCTCTCTCCCTTTCTCCTATTTCCCTCTTCCTTTCCAGAGCAACAAGTTCTTCCTCTTTGCTTAGGTATACTGTCTACCCAGAGTATCAGCTTCTACTGTAAGTGGGCCTATCAAGTGTTCCCCCCCACCACCACCAAGGTGAGAATCTCTTCGGAAAGAATTCTCTAAGACAACAAAAATGTTCTACCTCTCATTTTACCCAAAACTGAAATCAAAGATGTAGACCATTGCCCACTGTTTTTGATATTTCCTGGGGCCACATGATGAAAGGTGGCAGAGTTCCTATCATAGTCTAGCTCCTCAGTGCTCTCCTGGCTCAGTCTGAGGACTGAGCATACCCACCTGCCTTTGGTTCTCTGGCACCACATGATTCTCGTACTCTGAGTGTGACATAATATTTTCTGGATCTGTGGCAATAAGCAAAAGAAAAAAATTATTAAACACCTACTGTGTACAAAACACTTTGCTACAGACTGTAGAGAATATAGAATCATGGCCTCTGCCCTCAAAGATTTCATAAGCTGAGCTCTGGCACAAACTTACCATGTATTCTTAGGAAGTTGACAACTTCTTTTTTTTTTTTTAATTTTTTTTTTCAACGTTTATTTATTTTTGGGACAGAGAGAGACAGAGCATGAATGGGGGAGGGGCAGAGAGAGAGGGAGACACAGAATCGGAAACAGGCTCCAGGCTCTGAGCCATCAGCCCAGAGCCTGACGCGGGGCTCGAACTCACGCACCGCGAGATCGTGACCTGGCTGAAGTCGGACGCTTAACCGACTGCGCCACCCAGGCGCCCCAGGAAGTTGACAACTTCTAAGGTTCCATTTCCTCATCTATGAAATGGTGATGTTATAATGCCTAATTGCAAAGGGTAAGTAAACAATACACACATACATGTACATATACATGTACACATGTACACATATACACATGCACATATACATACACATAAGACAAAACGTGTAAAGTGCTTCGTTTGACACATGACTAGCAATAATAATAAATGGAAGGCAAAAACATAAATCAATACTGATTGCTAAATGAAGCAAGAAAACATACATAATATAAGGTTGACTTTAATGAGTTTTATAGAAAAGATACCAAGTGCTAGGGTGGTATGTGGGAGGGAAAGTCTCATTCTAGCTGAAAGGATTGAGAACGACTATTCAGAGTGGATAGAAGTCAAGCTGAGAGTGCAGAATTAGCAGGATTTGGACAAAAGGTCTTGGGGAGTTTCTACAAGGAGTTGATAATCAGTGTTAAAGAGCTGTATATTTCTCATAGTATTTTAGTCTTGAAGGATAATGACGTTGACTTCTACCAGTTTAGGTGAGAAGCTTTGTAGCTGTCTTCAGAAATGATTTAGTTGATAGAACTCTTCAAAGCTTTATGGCTAAACCTCTACCTGACCCCTGGGAAGTCTATGGGTGGCATAGAACTATAAGACTGAAAGATTATGTAAACCAGTACTCATCAGATATCTCAACTGTTATGGTACAATATCCTTGTCCAAAAGTCATCTAATTATCAGTTTGCATACTTCCAACAACAGGAAGTTCATGCCAATACAATTTTGGCCACAATTAACATATTGAAAAGAACCATATGTAGGGAAACACAGCAGATATATGGAGATCATGATAAGGACATAGTCTCCAGAAAATACAAAGTTTAAAAGAAATCTGAATTTTATTACTAATTTGACCGTGAGAAAGCCACTCAATTTTTCTGGGCCTCAGAGTACCTCTTACACTGCTTATAGCTCTAATGTCCTAAAACATTTGATCAAAAAAGTAATGCAAGTAAAATATCATACTGTAGAGAAAATCAGCTGATGTCAAACATGCAGAACTATTTTGAGACTTTTCAACTATAAAATAAAGAGATTTTTATTACCACTGTGAAATTACTCAGTTTCAGTTCAACAAGCAGCACATCCATCCCTATGGATATGGAGATGAGTAGCCCCACCTTACCTACCCCACCCTGCACTAACCATGCCTGAGAAATCTTGTATCCAGATATGGACACTATGGTTTAATAGGGTTACCAACACGCTCTGGCTTAGCAAGAAGCTGGAACTATTACTAGAATGGAAGCTGTCATCTAATTGGAAACTCTTCTCAGAGGTATGTGGAAAGGACTAAAATTCTATTAGACTGCTGAGGGTAGAACATATACCCACAAGTAGAAATACCATGGAAATGGATTTCAGTGTCATGTAAGGAAGAGCATCCCAATGGTTAGAGTTGTCCAGTTAGAAAAGTTAGTGAGCCTCCATTGCCAGAAATGTTGCAGAAGGATCTGAAGAACCAACTCTCAGAATAGGTATTGCAGACATTATTGCACGGGCTAGGAGGTGAGCCCAGAAAATGTATACATGTCCTCACAGTTCTGAGTACCAAGGCCCCTCCATACACAGTAATATTTACCATGATTCATTTATTTATCTGACAAATGTTTAGTGACTGGTCTTGACTTTGGGACCAGCATGGCTGGGTTGAAATTTCAACTCTGCCAGTTTCTCATTCTGTTTCCTCACCTATAATATGGGAATAATAAAAGTTCCTGCTCACAGAGTTGTTCTGAAGATGAAAGTAAATGATTTATGTAAAGTACTTTTGAACAGTGTTTGACACATGACACACATTTAATTAATATTAGACAGTAGCAGTGGTAGTATGTCAGGCACTGAGCTAGACATTAGGTCACCAGGTTAGGAAACACACGAATCCTACCTTTCTGGAGTTTAAAGGCAGCCAGGAGGTGGGAGAGTATAAAAGATATTAAACTAAAAGTCACCAGAAAAATACAAATATAGCTTCAAACAATGATATTTGCTCTAAAGGGAAAAAAAGAGGATGCCATGACAACATATGACAGAGGAGAGACTTATTTAGATTGGAAGCTGCAGGAAAGAGTTCTTTGAGGAATCGATATTTAAGCTAAGTTGCAATACATATGTATTCCAGCAATACATATGTATCCCAGCACTAGTGGTTTAAAGGGGGGCCCTGATGCCTGACTTCATTTTAGTCAACAGAGAAATGAAGCCAGCTATCTGCAAGGGTAGACAGGAGTCACCTGTCAATTCGAGTCTCAATTTTTGCATCAGCCTCAGATTAAGCAGTGTAAGTGTAAACAGGATTTCTTTGCTTTAGCTAGTTTCCATTTGATTTTTCTCTGAAGTCTATAAACTCATCAGTGTATCCATCCATCCATCCATCCATCCATCTATCTTTACATCCATCCATCCACCCATCCATCTATTTATCTTTGGGGGATTCAATGATATGTAGTCCCCAGCCTCAAGGAACTTGTGTAAGGGGGGCTTGTATATGCACAAGTCCCTATAAGCAAAGACATGTTACCAAGGTGGAGGGAAATACTATGGAAGTTGAAGAAGCTAGAAATTCAACACAGATGAAAGGATGAAGGGAAAAATTTTGGGAAAGATGCCATATTGAAGCATGTTAAGGAAGTCTAAGCAAAGTGAATTTGAAGGAATCAAATCTTAGCATTTGGGTTTGAAAATCATGCATATGCAAAAAAAAAAAAATCATGGCTAAATGATGGTCATCAGGGACCATGTTGGAGAATGGCATACTGTCTCTCAAAAAATCCAATATAGTCAGTGTTTTCTCTAGTCCTGAAATCAGTTTCTGTTGCTTCAACTGATTATCAAGTGAATTTGTGAGTTTGCTTTGAGGTACCATATTGTATTTTAAAAAAAGGAATGCTTAAATGTTGGACTCACACGTAGTGTGAGGTCCATGGGCAAGAAGAGTAGGAGCAGTCACTGCCATTCCTCCTGCATCCTCCATTTACCTACATCCACCACTTACCATGTGGAAAGGGGGCAGAGCTGGCAGTACCTTGACTATTAGCTCACTCTTTTTCTGCCTCTGTCAATCTGACAATTTGCCTATCTCTTGTTATTTTTGCCAAATAGTTAAATTCGCATTCATGAAATAGAAATAGGATGCATGTCCAATGTAACATGACCTGAAGTCAGCAAAGAGCTGAGCTCTCAAGGAATACCTCAGTGAAACGATACAGCTGAAAGTTGGGTCTTTATTAGTTTCCTAGGGATGTTGTTACAAACCACCATAAACTGAGTGACTTAAAACAATAGAAATGTACTTTCTCACAGTTCTGGAAGCTGGAAGTCCAAATCAAGGTGTCAATGGACCTCATTCCCCCTGGAGATTGTAGGGGAATTTTGTTTTTGTCTTTTCCAGCTTCTGGTGGTTCCCACATCCTGGTGAGACAGCTGCAATCTCCACCTCTGCCTTTGAGTGGCCATCTTCCCAGTATCTTTATGTCTCAAACCTCCCTCTCCCTTTTCTTTTTTTTTTTTTTTTCAACGTTTATTTATTTTTGGGACAGAGAGAGACAGAGCATGAACGGGGGAGGGGCAGAGAGAGAGGGAGACACAGAATCGGAAACAGGCTCCAGGCTCTGAGCCATCAGCCCAGAGCCCGACGCGGGGCTCGAACCCACGGACCAGGAGATCGTGACCTGGCTGAAGTCGGACGCTTAACCGACTGTGCCACCCAGGCGCCCCAACCTCTCTCCCTTTTCTTAAAAGGACACCAGTCATTGGATTTAGGGCTCACTTGAAATCCAAGGTTATCTCATCTTGAGATCCTTAACTAACATCCTCAAAGAACTCATTTCCAAGTAAGTCACTTGCCTAGGTACCTGGGGTTAAAACTTTGACATATCTTTTGGTTGCCACCATTCATCCCACTATAGGCTTTAAGAAAGAGTAATAAAAGTGGGTTGAAGCTCTATTTTGACAGACTTTGTATGTTAATTTCAAACATCTTTGAGAGTCTAGTTTTTTGCAGAACTATTATGTTGACAATCTTTATTTCCACAACTATCTAAATACCTTACAGTGTAGGTCCCCTCCTCTGTCTCACTACCACTATCTGACACCCCAAAGTCCTCCTCCTCTTACTTTAGTTATTCATCAGATCCCTGCAGTACAAGCCTTGGCATACTTCCATCATCTTCTTTTCCATGCTCTAATAAAAATTCCAATCCTATATTCCATCCTCTACATGAGTGATGGTTAATCAACTAAAATAATCTTTATTAAGGCACTGGCTCATCTACATTGTTAAAACCTATACACATAGCCTTTAAAATGTGATCATGTTAATACTAGCTCTCTGTGGAGATACACCTGCTGCTAGATACATCTGAAGCTGATAGAGAAGGAAGAAATGCCCTTCTCCTTGTCCTGAGATCTCCCACCATTGGCTAAACCCAACTAGAAGCCAGCCAACACAGGAACCTGGGAACAGCAACTTGCAGATATCTGCTCCTTTGACACAGAACAGAAGAGGAAGGAGAAGACATGGATCTGAGAACAAGCAGGTCCAGGACCAGCCTTATAATTATCATCCCCACTTTACAGAGTAGGACAAGGAGTTTAGCAAAGGTTATTAATTTCCCACAGTCACACAGCTAGAAAGTATTAGTGTGGATTTTGAATCCAATCTATCCAAATCCAAAGCACGAGGGCTTGCTATGCTCATTCTCACTACCATCATGGACATTTCAGTTGCTTTGTCCAACTGCCTTGGTCAGAAGACAGCTTGGGTTTCTGAGGGGCTGTTTCTCGGCTATCACATCAGCAAGAGGACCTTCTCTGGGTTTGAGATTTGGATTTTGTGAAGGATATAGATCTCCATTCAAGGAAGAACTCACCACGCCCCCTGCTGCAAGTGCTATAAGCTCAGCTGCAGAGAGCCACTCTGCTCAAGACAATACCCTTCCCTGGCAGCCCATATCCAGTGACTGATAAAGGCTCAAGACTTTTGGCCCACTTGGAGGACAATGGGAACAAGTATGACGGGTCAACCTTTCCCACTTCTCAGGCCTCTCCTTCCTACAGGTGTTGATCCCTAACACCAAACCCTGTCTCCACACCTGCTTCTAGAGAACACAATCTGTGACAGGCTTTGCTGTTATTAACATGCTCATTGTGGCCCACAACCCCTCAATCTACACATACTAGTTGATGATGCAGCAACATCCATCATAGTGGAAACAGTGGGTGGTGATGTCACCTCTTTTCCTCCTCTTAGACATTATATGCCCTCACTAAGATGTTTCTGGTTAAACTGACAAGGAAGTGGAGATACTATCAGATGGTGAGGTATTTGGTCATCTTCTTGGTGATCATCCTTTGCTGGTTCCTCCAGGATGAAACACCAGGGAAGTATTTGATCCAAAGGTCTGAGGAAACACAACCATCAACTCTTTAACCTCACTTCCTATTCCTTATGCAGAGGGCAGGAAATGTCTTCTGAGCCAGTTACTTGATGGCATTCCTTAGCACTTCTGGGATATTGGGGTCTAGCTAGAAGTAGCCAAGGTTGGGCTCTGCCTTTCTGCAGAATTTCCTTCTGAAGAACCCAGAATGCTTGGAGAAGTGCTCTTCTCTGATTTCTGACTGCCAGCCCCCCTCAGTTATGGTAAAGGCCTGGAGCTTGAAGGAGCCCCAGAACCAATCAAGTCTACCTCTCTGCTCTTGAAAAAAAGACGCCTGTCTCCAATACATCCACATTTTTTCCCTTTAAAATGAAAGAAATTCCCTGTTTTGTTGGTTATCAAATCAAACAGAAATGAGCTACAGGGGCTCTGTAGGATTGGGGCTGACCTCCCCCACATACTGTTTTCTTCCTTGCCAACTAATTCTTGCCCTTAACCTTCTTAAGTGTCAGGACAGCACCTATTATTCATGGCTTCATTGACATTTCTTCTCAGTCCCCGAAGCTGGTGGTGACTCATCCTCCCTTGTCATCAGGAGGGCATCACTGGGCTGTACACAGTACGGTGCGTGAAGTTCATGTTAGCTCTTCTCTGATGCCTTTCAACAAAGGCTCTCTAAAACTTTTTAATTTGATGACCTAAAGGCAAACATGAAGATTTCCAATTTTACAGCCTGTGGACTTAAATTAAACAACCTACTTGGGTCACACAGGGGCCGGGACTCACGTTGCTCTTGTGGAGCAGAGTCACCAGGTCCGTGGAAAGTCAGTTTAGCAAATATCTAAAATGTCCATATCCATCCAGGCCTTCCCTAGGGAGGGGGTGTTTGACTTACCCACCCACTGAAATGCTCTGAGCATGGAAGGGGAATCGTCCTTCAATGCAAGCCTCTTTCTGCAGACAGTGTCCCTGGGTTTTCCACAGGATATTCTTATTTTGCTGAAAAGGACGGTGCACTTATTGGACTAAGTAGCACTGAGAAGGCTTACTCCCAGACAGAATGTGTTTCTCCACAGTACTCACCGAGTCTTTTAGGATGGCAGTCTTCTAGAAGGCTGCATCCAACTTCCTAGCCTCCTGTCTGTTTGGTGGAACAGATTCTCCTCACCCCCATTTTTAGAACTTGAATAACAGTGATGCTCAAATAAGAAAAGGGGGCCTTTGGCGACAGGACTTGGTTGAAAAGTGACAGCAACCCTTTCTGTAAAAATCACACTTAGGACCTATGGTGAAGAAAGGGTTTAACACACAGGGTAAAGGTTTGTTGTCTTATAGATGTTCCACCTTAACAGCAGGCCACAGTTGTCACCTTTGCCCTCCCTTTCCCCATCCTTTATTTCCCATCCCTGTATCACCCAAGCGCACAGCCATAGCCCCACTCAGCACAACATCTGAAAGAAGTGATTGACAATCCACACTTGAGCTCAAGGCCAGGAAGAGATGGTACTCTGGGGTTCACACCATGGCCCAAATGTATGACTTATGGACTATACCTAGTACTCAGATGTATTGGTTTGGTCCATTCAGTATCTTCCTTTAAAATTTAAATGCACAGGGGGTCCCTGGATGGCTCAGTCAGCTAAGTGTCCAACTCTTGATTTCAGCTCAGGTCATGACCTCACTGTTTGTGAGATTGACTCCCACATTGAGTTCTGTTCTGACATCGTGGAGCCTGCTTGGGATTCTTTCTCTCTCTTCCCCTCCTCTGCTCATGCACTCTCTTTCTCTCTCACTCTACCGTTCTCAAAATAAATAAATAAACTTTAAAATTTAAGTGCACATATAAAACGAAGAGATTTCACATAAAAATGCAGTTTTCTAATTTCTCTTGAACAATAAGAACATCTTGCTACACGATGCTAGCATTCTTGTAAAACCACCCCTTTACAAGAAGCACTCACTCACCAATTTGCTTCTCTCATACCAGGCCAGGTTCACCTTTCTATATTCCTGCCTTTGTCCCTGCAGGCATTCAAGTTTGAGTCCCTTGGGTTAAGTGAGAGAAGAGAAAGGAAAGAGAAAGTCAAATGAAGAGAAGTTTCCCTGATGTCTTAGTTCAAATGCTTTCTGATACGGGTAACAATATCTGACTAAATTTGCTTAAACAATAAGGGCTTGTAATACTTTAACAGAAAGTCTACAAGTTGGCAGTTAGATGCAGGATTAGATCTGTAGCTCAACAATTTCAAGTCTCTGTGCTCTTGGCTCTTGACTTTTTCCTCATGATGGCAAGATAGCTGCCACAGCTTCAAGCACCACGTCTTACCCAATACCATACAAAAGAAAGAAAAGAGAGACTACTGTTTGTCCTCATATATCTCTCTCTTATCAAAGAGCCAAATCTTTTTAGATGATTCCAAGAGAATTTGCCTCAGGTCCCATTGATTGGAGCTAAACCACATGACCACACCTACACCAATAATTGGAAAATGGGAAGAGAATGGTCACATTTGAGTGAGACCAAACATGGCTCGTGCCTGGACCTAATGGAGGGGTCCACCTTAGCACAATGTTGCCCACACAGATATGCTAAAAAGGAAGATTGGGAGAATAGTAGATATTTGTAATACCTACTACCTATGAAAGGTGTGGCCATCCAGGGCACCCCAAAATTCTTCTATACAGGTCCCATATCAACTGGGATGCTAGGGAAGAACTGAAATGTGTCTAAGCACCATTGGCCACTCTGGCGTGTAGTGTCTTTAGACGTTGTAAGAGAAGACTGGAATGTAATGTAAAGGACTATTTGTCCCTTCTTCTGGACTCTGTGTATGCCCAGCTGACAGTAAGCTCATTACCTTATGAACTCCACCACCCCTATTTTCCACCATCTTTGCCTGGCCCGTGGAGGGCAGCTTCCCATACTGACTCAGTCCCAGGATTTGCTCTCCAGGTTTTCTTCCCCCTAAGGGGTACATAAAAAGGAGAACCCCTTGGGAGCCGGTCTGGGAATCAATCCTGCAGCTAGAAGGGCAGTTCATCCAGTTAAAACTCTTTCCCAGAGGGACTGATGATGTGGCTTCTGGGATGGAAACCTCAGGTCATAAATCAAGGCTTATGGTCCCTCGTCACCTCCTTGGATCACTCAGTCCCAGGCAACCTCAGAGCCACGGACCCTGAGAAACGGTAGCAAATAAAGCTTTAGCTCCTGGTCCTATGTGCCCTCCCCACTTATAATCCACTCTGCTAAGCTTGAAAGGCTGGGCAATGCTGATGGCCCAGAAGGCCCTGGGACAATAGGAAGACCCTGTTGAAGTCCCTTCCTCTCCATTGCACCAGATCAAAATGTCATGTAGGAGCTGGGTCTGAGGGAGTCCTTCACACCCTCTGGCTGTGAGGCATCCAACCTATGTCCAATAACACATCAATTAGCAAATTTCAAAAACCAAGAAAGAAAATAATTATTTTCATACTCTATTTTGACATCAAGCTCTCTAGTCTTCTTCTAAATATGTTCAAATTTTTTATCTTATGGGATTGTCCTGATGGCCAACCCTGAGCAGCCACTAGGACAGGGGTCATGAGAACAAATATCAATTATCATAATCACCATTTTATTGACTACCTACTGTGCAACAGGCACCATCCTAAGCACTTTATACCCATCGTCTCGTTTAATGCTCTCAATAAGCCTATGAGGCAGGTACCGTTTCTGACCTCATTTGATAAGTGAGGAACTCAAAGCTCAAAAGTAAGGTGCAACTCCCCCAAGCCAATAAGCCACAGGGTCTGGTTCAAATGCCTGGGCTTTTAATAATGTCTACATTATTCAGTCAGTCTAGGAAATGACGTTTTAATGGTGGCTGCAGTAACTACTCTTTATCTCAAGAATAAGGATAGACATTATACCATTAAGATGATTGTCCTCCACTTCCTGACTGTTCCTTCTCTCCCCATACTCACTTCCTGCTCTCCCTTGCCCTCTGACCTCCCCTGGGAATAGTTCAAACCTCAACTGCTGGATTTGGCGCTCTCTATCTTAGACAGGCAGGTTCTGGTTTCTTCAGCTTGATTCCTTCAGGCCCTAAGAATCAGAGGTAGAAACCAATGGGACCAAATGTCAGGCCAGTCTCAGGCAACACTGACATGTTAGAAAGGTCAAGACCAGCAGTAGAGTCCAAAGAAGAATAGTCCATGTTCAGGGCCAGGGGCCAGGGGAGGGTCAAAGGCCAAGAGAAAGAGCACAGGGTCTGCACTGGGCAGCTGGTCTCTGGTCCAGGGGATCTCCTGCCCCAGGTAGGAACAAGGGTCCATGCACACATGTGAGCCAAATGAGAGCCTGGGGAGCTGAGGAGAACTCACACTCAAACAAGAGGGCTTTGAAGTAAGGGGCCAATAGAACAAACCATCCCAGGCAGTCTTGGCAGGGGGCAGTCAACTGAAGTGTTATTGGCTGATAATAACGTGAAATACATTCCTCCCAGGTAGCATATATCACAGTGAAGTAACATGCTTGCACTATCTCTAATACTTAGCACAGCCCCCAAAACAGTAGGTATCCGTCAGTCCCCATTTTACAGATGAGCAGACTGAGGCTTGGAGAGATTAGGTGACTTGCCCAAGGTCTTTTAGAAGAAGAGGCAGCATTGGAGCCCTGGGCTTCTGGGCTCCCTAGAAAATGTTGTTTCCTTTCTAGCATGCATCTTACCCAAGAACTATAACTGGGGCCCTCAAATACTGGGAAATTAAAGAGGCCATGCCTGCATCCAGTTGTCAACTAAGATCTAGGTACTGCCTGTATGCCAGGCAGTGTACCCAGTGCTAGGGATGCAACAGTAGATGAGACACAGAGTCTGCGTTCAAAAAACTCACTGCCCCACCCCTATCCCCAACCAGACTTCACCACTGTCCCTTTTACGCAGCAAAGAGCCAGCTGCCTCTCTCCACCCCCTCTCTCCGGAAGGTAGGTTGAGTCTAGCATTGCATTTTCCCCATACCTCTTGCTCTGCTCATTACAGAAACCACACTGTTGACAGAGGCAGAACCACTGGGCCAGCAGATTACACTGTATCATTATGAATCTAAACTGCATCCTCCGTGATCAGTGGCCTCTCTAGGCCCAGAGAGGTTTCTGTTTGTTTGGAACTGGGAGGATTTGCTGGGATTAGCATAGATATTGCCTGTGCACTGGGGAAGGGGGCCCAGCAGCAGTGGATGGACCAGCTAGAATACAGTCTGTTCAACTCCTCCCAGCAAACAGCAGCCCTGGAGTGACACAGCGCTTCTCTGCTCGGCAGCAACAGGCGCCTGCCTCTAAGACAGTTCAATGGTGGGAATGACATCTTTTGGTTATCTTATCACTCTCCATCGCTGAAGCTCCTTAGGAATGACTTCAGCCCCTTCTCCAGCAGTTGGGGCTATAAATAAAGATTCCCCAGGGATGCTGAATTCTGCCCTTCATCCCAACTGCCTCTGTGACTCATCCCACAGGCGGATGGATTCCTCTTCTATCTTCTTGATTACAGGGAGGGGAAAGTGAAAGTCTGTGCCTCTGGGTTTGTGTGTGTGTGTGTGTGTGTGTGTGTGTGTGTGTAGATGTGCACGGTCATGCTTGTGTGCATGCTTTGTGCATTTGCTTAGGTGCAGTCTGTGTGCATGTGTGCCTCTGCATGAAATTCTTTGTGGACAAGTTTCTACCTGTGATTCACTATTTAATTTTAAAGGGTAGACAAGAAATGCATTCTCGTATAGGTTTCAGCTTCGCGACTGTTAGCTAAGACTCCGTACATATTAAGTCACCTCTACTGGGGCGCCTGGGTGGCTCAGTTGGTTGGGCAGCCGACTTCGGCTCAGGTCATGATCTCGTGGTCCGTGAGTTCCAGCCCCGCGTCGGGCTCTGGGCTGACAGTTCGGAGCCTGGAGCCTGTTTCAGATTCTGTGTCTCCCTCTCTCTGACCCTCCCCCGTTTATGCTCTGTCTCTCTCTGTCTCAAAAATAAATAAACGTTAAAAAAAAATAAATAAATCACCTCTACTAGTATTTATAAAAGCCCTTCTTTGTTCACAGCCCTATGCTAAGCAAGAAATAAGACATAAGAAATAATTTGCATATCATCTTCATGGACTATATAGCTGCTTAAAGCAAATAAAATCCCTGAAGAGGAAGCAGCAAGTGAGAAAACAGCATTTCATGGGGGGGAAAAAAGCCCCACCTGTAACAGAGAAGAATCAAGAGAATACTCATTTACTGAGTCTCTTCTCTGTGCCAGACATTTACTAAGTGCCATATAATTTATTCTTCACAACAAAGAGAGTTTCTTATCCTAATTTTCACAGATGAGAAAACAGCCCTAGAGAAGTTAAATAATTTGCTTGAAATCGTGCAAACCTAAAGGTCCAAGGTAAAATTACAATCTAGAGCTTTGGGGCAGAATCTTAGAAGTTATACAATCTAAACCATCATCTAATGTTTGCATCTACCTACAAAATCCCCCAAAACTGGTCATTTGGCCCCTTTGTAGGAGAAACTCAACTCTTAAGACAATCTGTTGCATCTTTAAACAGTGCCAAACTGCTGCAAAATTCTCCCCAATGTTCAGTTCCAACCTACCCCTCCTCATTCCCCTCTCCCCACTGGAACTCTCTTATGCCCTCTGGGGCTAACAAAGCAAGTCTAATTCCTCTTCCTATCACTTCTCTTCAAGTAAAGGATGACAGTCATCATGCTGTTTCCTCACTGAGCTGGACCTTTCAGCCATTCCACACTTGAAATAATTTTCAATCCCTAAATATTTGTTCATTACTGTGTCCATGCTGGTATCCACAGTGCTGACACATTTAGGTTAAGTAAACATCAGTTGAGTGAATAAAGAGACGAACAAGCTCTTTCAGCATAGGTGGTGCCATGACTTGTTTCATTAAGTCTTTTGTCTTAATTGAGCATTGCCTGATTGCCAAGAACAGAGCCTATTCTGGCTAGTTCAAGTGAAAATTCAGGTTTGATGGAAGGATCCAAGGGACTCTAAAGAAAAGCTAAGCGTAGGAAGGTTAGAGGGTCTTGTAGACTGAGAACAATATCAGAAAGCTTTATCACTCTCACTCTCTTTTTCTCTCTCTTTCTCTCTCCCTCTCCTCCCTTGTGTTTTCTGCTGTCGACCTTCTCTTTGTGTGTCTGCTATGTTCTTCTCATGGCATACTGGTTTCTTCTATTGCTCATGGCCCAACATCGTCACTGTCCCAGAGCCATATTCCCATACGGCTCTATGTCAATCAACATCTAAATGACAAGGACTCTGGGTTCCAGTAGAGAGGAACTTACTGGTCACACCTGGGTCAAGGAGCCACTTCTAAACCAATCAGAGATGGTTGGCAGGCATCAGAGAGGGATCACCTAGTGCAAACATGGATCCTTCAGCACCTCTTTAGCAAATTTTCCAAGGATCTGTTAGAAAGGAGGGAAGGTTCTTTGCATAAGGAACATGGGTGAATAGAAACGCTGACCTCTCTTGTACCCCTTTAAGTACCAGTACTATAAATTGATCTGAAACGTTCTCAGAAGATGAGCTTCTCTAAGGATTCTGTCAAAGAAGCATTTTATCCTTAAGAAGTCCAAACATGGGCTCTAGGAACTAGGAGCTTTCATAACTTCTTGTGCTTCTGTATGTCTGTTTTGGGGCCATGGAGCCCTGAAAAGCCTGCCAGGTGGCCATAAGTGACCTGGAGAGAGCTCAAGATTCCTTCCTGCAGGAAAATGTTCTACTAGAGTTGTTAGTGGCTCCGTAGCATATTGTCAGTGATCTGGGCCATCTTAGAAAATACAGATCTAATCAGCAAGTGCTAAACAGATAAACAACCCATTTTTTTCCCCTGTATACACAGAGAAGATATGTGTGTGTGTGTGTGTGTGTGTGTGTGTGTGTGTGTGTAATGATGAGGGCTATGGTTAGCAGAAGACTGGAAGAAAGGGGAATGTGACTGTTTTGTTAGAAAAAAATTAAAATTGACTGAACGGTAGATTGGAAAGTTCCTTAGAGATCACTTAGCAATCTGGTCATCAAACTATGTTCCTCAGACCTCTATAGTTCCCCAGAAGTACTTCAAAAACAAACAACAAAAAAGAGGTAACAGGAAAGATTGAGTGGTCAGATTTCCACCACCACTACCACCACCTGGCCCACTTCTGGCAACCAGAGCTATTCTGCTGTTCTTAGTATGATATGTTGGGTTTCTGTATGTTATTTCACTCTTTCATAGGTGAAGAAAATGACTACAGAGAGGTGGAATGACTGGCTCATTGTCACATGGCCAGGTAGAACTTGAGTTGGGCTAGTTCCTAGCTGTGCTGACTCCCAGAGCCCTCTTTCTGTTGGCATGGCTCATATTGAGACAAGAAGGAGAGCGATGATTTTTGACAAGGATAAGTATCATGACAGCTAACCATCTGTGTCTTTCACCTGCAGCTAAGTGCCAACCATTCATTCCTGACACATTTCCATTGCCCAACAGCCCAAACATACAGCTGTGCTTGGCAGTGTTCAAGTAGCAGAACAGTGATGGACTCATAGCTTCAGGGCTCAAGCCCCCTAAATGGCCAAACTCACTCCTCTGGTGTCTGTCTATTTTGCAATTAGCTAATTCATAAAGGGACCCTGTAACAGTTAGGGTAATTTAATTGCAATCAACAGAACCCAACTCTAACTAGCTTGTAAGAGAGACTGAATGAGACCATTGAAGAGTTCTCCAAGCAACAAAGTCAAGGCACCATGGCTGGAATGAATGAAGGTCAATCAATCTTCCCAACATGTGAAGTCCTGGAAAAGGGAGACACAAAGATAAGGTCAGTTCACATGACCACCTCCTTAGTGACCACTGAAGTTCTCTTGTGCAGCTGCTGGTTCCAGGCTCTCTGGGCCATTATACTTATTGCTCTCCTTGAGCCAAGTCTTAGATAGCATTGATCCAGAAGTCACAGACTCTCTAGCTCACAAATGGCTGTGGTCTTTCTCCCCTTTCCCAGATCTGATTCTCATCATGCTTCTACCACCCCAAAATCATAAGAGCAAACTCTTATCAGACTCTGAAGCCAAGTCTCCTTATGTTCTCAGCATCCTGTAGCGTAGGGTTATGATTCTTTTATTTGACTCACATGTATAATTTCTTACCATGTCTTCTCTTCTAGGAACTTGGGGGACGTTTCCTGGGAACAAGATAGAGGGAAAGATGTCAAATGTATAGCATCCAAAATTATCCCCTTTCTTTGACAGGCCATTCAAAAACTGGACTCAAACTTAGAATCCTTGTTCTCCATCTCATTTCAAGAATTTTAGCCTACAGACAACAGTCAGCTCCAACATACTGCTTCACTGGCTCTCCAAGAAGGCCAATGGGGACTTTACACAAACAGAGTCTCTGCATCAGAGTCCCTGCCACAGACACAAATTAGACCCACCCCATGGACTTTGCGGCAAAAACACTTAAACACATAACCTCCAAAGTTGTTTCTAGCTCTAAGGGTTCATGATTCTCTGATGAAGCAAAGGGAATTTATTTCTAAGAAGAGGGTGATGAACATCTTACTCAATGAACCATAATTCACTCTGCCAGATCCTGGAGACATTCTGGATGATCATTGAGAGTGCTCTCATGGTACTGAATTTCTGCCATTTTCCTGGGAGTTTATGACATCAGACACCAAGGTCTGATCTGACCCTTGGAGGAAAAATGTAATCT
Source organism: Lynx canadensis (assembly GCF_007474595.2). Taxonomy (NCBI): domain Eukaryota; kingdom Metazoa; phylum Chordata; class Mammalia; order Carnivora; family Felidae; genus Lynx; species Lynx canadensis. The sequence goes on along the minus strand of NC_044303.2, from coordinate 188,777,428 downwards.
AAACTATGAGGCAATAAACCCATGGCTACCCTCAGAACTAAGCACATCATTTTCTGGTTGACTTAGGCCAATTGACTAGCAGATGAGGGGTTGATGATGGTTGATTGAACTGACCACTCATAACACAGAAATGGTCTATGCCATCCATTCAACAAGTGGCCTTCTTTGTGACCAAAAGTCAAGAATAAATTAAATAAAAAAGAAAGAAATTCACTTATGCATGTGGAACTAAACTGTGCTTTGGGGTGAAGGAGCTAAAAAAAAATTTGTTATGCCGTATAACTGAGGAATATTTTCCCAACCGCCAAATGATAAGTCATTATGGTTTGGGTTGTTTCTCCAAAATGGGAATAATTTTTCACCAAGCCATCCACATGGGTCCTTCTTTAAAAAAGAAAGAAAAATGTGTTAGCCATACAATTTGTGACCACTAGAAATATTCAAATCTGCCACCCTTCAATCCAGAATAGTATTTGAGGTGGGCTTGCCATGTTAAGGAGAGGAAGGATTCCCAGGCATGTTCCTAAAGTAGAAAAAGACAGATGCTTTGGCACATAAGCAACTGAATCGTCAGCTCAGTTACACAACTTACTGTTATGAGTGACAGATGCTGGGATCTTGAAATCAATTTCCTTTGGCTCATTCTTAGTAGCTCTGTATACCTGGAGTGTTTGGCTTGAGGTGTTTCTGGCTGGAGAATGAAAGTTGGAAGCAGAAATACTACATTTCAGTTGCCCTGTCATCAGAAGAGGCAGAGACCAAAACTTAGCACAGCACACACTGACGATGCTGAGTAAGATCGGAGTCATGACTTTCAGAACACAAAAGAGACTGGGATAGCTAACCAGTAATCCAAAGCAGAAACTGATGAGAAAGACAGTAATAATAAAAATAACAGTGAACTGTATTGATTGTAGAAATTTCAGTCAGATGCCTAGCCAGCATCTATATTTCCCTTCTTCTTTCCTAAAACAACCTCAATTTTGTTCAGCCCTCCAACTTCCCTCCTTGCAGCTTCTATACTCCAGACTACACTCCTTAACTCCCAGGTGATGCCATCGGTTAATTGTTTCTTACAATAATTAGTCAGGACAGGCATGTGACCCAATTCTGGCCAATGAAACATAAACAGAAGTTCGCTGATGGGATTGGGAAAAAAATTTTGTTTCAATAGAGTCACAGTTCACTGACACATCTAGATAGTGCCCGTTCTATTGCCAGCTTGATCGTGGAGCCAAAATTTAGGATCATAAAACAGAAATATGAAAGGAACCACGTTCTTGAGGACATCACTGAAGAACTAATTTAACCAACTTTGAAGACATTCTCTCCCCAAACTTCTGGTTACATGAGCTGTCACACTTTCTTTTAAAGCCACTCTGAGCTGGAAGTTCAATTACAGCCCAAAACATCTCAAGTTAGAGAATGCTTACCATGTGCCAGTCACTGTGCTTAGTACCCTGCAAGAATTATTTCCCTTAATCCTTGTGGCAACTCGGTGAGATAAATATTATCATCCTCTCATTCTATAGTTAAGAAAATGAAGTCTTGCAGAGATTAAATAATGTGTTCAAATCAGTTGGTAAGTGATGGAGACTAGATTCAGAATTTAAGCTGTTCAACCCCAAGGCCTACACTTTTAATCTCCATGCTATACAATTCAGAAAAGGGAAAAACTTGTTCCAAAGTACCAAATGTCAGTATCATTCAGGGATTGAAAGTGACATCCGGTGCTTCTTCAATGCTCATATGGACGGTGATGATTTCAGAGATCAGAAGCTAGTGTGGTCTCTCCTACCACCATTTAACCAAGACATCCCTTCTCATGGGACCTGCAGTCTGGTTTAAATGACTGACCCTTCTCTCTAATCATTGGCCACATTCTCTGGCTCTTTATGCTCATCTCCTTTCCACATTTTTCTTCATTTCTGCCTTTTCAGTCACTAATTGACTTTTTGCAGCCATTGAAGAGAGACATGTGATTCTCCTGGAAAATCCCCCATGGCTGGGGCAAGATCATTGCAGTGAGAAGTTCTCATCAGCAAGGAAATTAGGCTGTCTGCTGGGGGTGTGGAGGATGAGTTGGCAGGTTTCCTATGTTAATTGGTTTCAGTATTGATTCAGTGGGTCCCCCAAGCCAGGTGATAGCTCAACAGTACCCAGCAGTTGCAGGCATGGGAGGATGGCAAACACTTGAAGCTGCTTCAAGCTAAAGGAAGTCACCAGGAGCTTTACCATAGGGGCCACACAGGCCTTGTTGTGTCTTTGAGTAAGGGGACAGACTAATGATGGCAATGTCATCATGCTAATAAGACAAACAGGAGTGAGGACCCCACCCTTGCGTTGTGTTCAGGAAGTGAGAAGGTAGTAGGATGTCATTTATGAGGATGATCTTGTAATTAAGCAGATGTGGGTTTGACTCCAAGTTTAGTTACTTGTTAGCTGACAAATGCAAAAAAAGTGAGTAATAAAACTTTCCAAAACCTTAGTTTTCTCATCTATTAATAACAAGGGTAAGATGGTTGTAAGAATTAGAAGTGCTGCATATTATTCCTGACACACAGTAAATGTTCAATGCTTTGAAGATAATGATTTTGGCTATAAAGATAATGATGGTAATGATGAAAAATTGAATAGAGAACATGTGTTAATTCTCATGGGCAAAGTTTCCTTCTTAAGGACAACTCCAGATAGACCCCAGACTTATTCAGAGACACTTTCTGCTTCTATTCTGCCCCATGCCCCTACATTTCTTCCTTCCATAAGGAAAGCACAGATCAGTGCACTTGAGCTTTACCTAAACAACCAACTGTCTCTAGTGTGGCTGGCTACAAAGATGATTTCTTAACGTGTCAAGCTGTGTTAATGGTTGAAACCCACCTCATCTCAGTAGAGCCAATTAGTCAGGCTACATACAGCACTGGAAAAGGTGAACCAACATAGATATGGTTAGTTTCAAGCGGGAATGTTGGTTACAAGGTAACTGAGCCTCAGTATTCAAAGCTATGGCAATTGTCTTATCAGGTTCATGGTGAAAAGATTTGGACCATCCTTATTAAAATATCTCCTCAGGATTCTATTTCCATTTGCCACTGAGTCTTGTATGGTTTTCCCTTGGCCAAAATATATATGTCTTATCTGACATGATTTTAGGAAAGATTTGTACTCAGGTTCTCTACATCTATTGGTAGAAGTAAAGCCATGTGCAGACTATCATATAAGCAATGCAGGAGCATCATATTGAATTGGCTTCAGTTCACCTACTTGTTGTGCCTGGATGTGTAAAGCTAAAATATATAGAAAAGGTGATCTAATGCACAATTATAATTTTGCTCCATGGAACCCTAGAGGTGTGGTGAGACACTACCAAAGGTTTGAGGACACAGGAGCACTGGAAATGCCCACCCCTAATCAATCAGAGCATTTATTTCTGTTTTCCATATTTGGCTTCCACATAATTTTACTTAAAACTTACACACACACAAAGTTTAGAAATCACCCTCCTGATTGAATCCAATCATATTTTAGGAAAGGAAACTGCCGCCCAGAGAAGTCAACTGACTTCCCCCAAGGTTGCACAGCTAGCTACTAATGGAATCCAGACCAGAATTCCAGACTTAAAGATCAGCACTCTTGCCTAAGGAAAGCTATTGAAGCATTGTCCTGCAAACATGCACTTTCAATCTTCACGATTGTCACTGTAAACATCAACAAACCTACTGTCACACACCAGCCTAAGAGTGCATGGTGCTGTATTTGGCCCCTTGAAGCTTAGGGGGCAGAGGGTGGGGATAATATCATGGAAGGCTTCCTGGAGAGCTAAAGTCTGAACAAAGTTTTGAACAGTGCATATGAGTTTACCAGATGGAAAAGGCAAGAAATGGCAGCATTCCAAGCATTGAAGCTCTTTGATATTGAGAATATTATAAATGTCAGGCATATTGTTCTTACCAAATTACCATATGTATCAGAGTCCAGTCAGGAAACAGGAAGCACATTAGTATTTCAAACACAAGGGATTTAATCCAAGGAACTAGTTACAAAGTGTTGGAAGTGCTAAAAGAACAAAAAAAAAGGAAAGGGAGGTTAGCCAGAGACTAGGAGTCACAGAAAGCAGCTACTTCTCAGAGGGACAGACATGATAATGTGTTATCATCCAAGTCCAAGAATGTACTTAGGACTATACCACTGGAGGTGCCAGAAAGGGTGATAAAGCACCAAGGAGGGTCTACTGGGGCTGTACTGAACAAACAAGGAGGACTCTCCCAGACCAGTGCTGAACTATTGTAGCTGAACTGTTAGAGGTGCAGTCACCCCAGAAGATCCCACAGGAAATGGCGAGAGATAGAGAACATGCCTTCCCACCTCCTTCCACCTTCCAGCTTCCTACCAGTGCTTTGCATTGGCCAAACCTACCAAGGGAGACTGGGATCCATGGTTTGCAGGGGTCCAGGCCCTGTGATGCACAGTAGAACACTGAAGTGCAAGAATGGTGCTGATAATAAGCAATCAGATAACCAGTACATCACATTTTCTAAATGTAAGGATCTTGCCAGCAACTTCCCCATAGTTTTCAAATTCAAAGTGTGTTCTCCTTCTCCCCCACAAACACAAACTGACACACTGCTGTATCCTCAATAACAACAAGGCTTAGAACCCAGTGGTGGGCATTTATAATTGTTTGTCTGCCCAGTACCTGAAGCCTCTTTCTCCATGGGGGGAATTCTCCATTGTACAAAGATGAAACTCTAGATCCTTGATTTCCCAGCTTCCCCTGCAGCTAAAAGGTGGCACATGACACAGGATCCTCCAATCAGGTACATCTGCTCTTGGACTTGGAATTGAGTGCCAGTAACCCAAAGTAGAGACAGGGAGGTTTCATCCTGATGAAGAAGTAGCTATATCAAGTTTTCAAGGTCTATAATAGTAGCCAGTGGTTGCATCTGGGGTACAGTAACATCCAAGTTCTAGTGGCTATGGAACTGTGCCTTTACTGAACTCATTCTGTCATGTGATCTGGCCTTTATTTCCTACCCTTGCTAGGCATTCTGAGAACTAACCAAATTTCTTCAATAATTTCATTTTCTGCTTCAACCACCTAGAATAATTGTCTATTGCTTGCAACCAAGAATCCTGGCTAGCATAAACTCCTTCATTGTTTTCTGACCAGAGAATTTATATCTTGAGTCCAACACTTATCATTGTCCAAGGGTTTTAGGGAATTTTATCTCCTACAATATCCAAGAGAAATAGGCAATGGCAGGTAAGTAGGCTCTGGCATAAAACCCTCCAGAAGTCCTGAGGAGCTGGGCTATGCTTCCAGCCTCCAGCATCCAGAGGTGTAAGAACATACTATCTTCAGCCATGATGATCTTGTGGAAGAGTCCCTTGTCTCTGGGACAAAACCCAATGGCAGAGTCAGGGTCATCTTCCTGCCTCTCCCACAAAAACATTCCATCCAGGAAGTGTTTATCTCTAGTGCATCTCCTGCCCTCTCCCAAGCCAACTACAGTCAGAAATGATTGACCTCTCCCCCTTTGCAGTTTTGGAACTTCCAACCTCCTTGCAATATGAGCCAAGGATTTCTGAAGGGTAGTATACTTGCCCTGCCCCTCCTATTCTAAATCATCGTCTATTTAATTAGTCATCTACTACTGCATAATAAATCACCTCAAAACTTCATGACTTAAAACAACAATAATTATTTATTGCCTCTTCATGGTTTCCAGGATCAGGAATCAAGTCAAGACACAGTAGGAATGGTTTATTTCTGCTTCACAGTGTTTGGGGGCCTCAGCTAGAAAACTCAAAGACTGGAGGTCGCACTCACCTGAGGGCTCATTCACTCAAATGTTGGGTGATAGAAGCTGGCTGTAGGCTGGGGTCTAGCTGGGGCCATTGACTTAAATAGTCCCACTCATGGCTGCTCCATGGCTCAGGCTTTCTTCAACATGGTGGCTGGGTTCCAAGAGCCAGGTCGTATTGCCTTCTACAGTCTAAACTTGGAAGTCACATGGTATCGCTTCCACCACATCCTGTTGGGCAAGGAAGTTACAAAGATCCATCCTGTTTCGTGAAGAGGGAACAGAGACCCCATCTCTTCATGCAGGAGTATCCATGTCACATTGCAAGACAAGCTTGTGGAATGGGAGATATACTGATGTGGCCATCTTGGGAAAATAGTTTCTGCCCCAGTCACCTTCAGTAATCCCCAAGTTAAGAAGGTCTCTTTCAACTCATTCCCCTTGGATCATGCAACAACCCACTCCGCACCTGTCCTTCTAAGTATACCCACCCTCAGTGAGTACAGAATGCCCTATGCCTACCCACCTTCTAAGAGGGGGACTGCATTCAGTGAGTCCCAGAGGGTCTTCTGAATCCTTCTTCTGAAGAAAAAGAAAGGCAAATGTCATTTTAATGTGTTACACACGTGAACCTGAAGCTCTTAATTTCTAGAACCCCTTAGAGCTCTACACTGCATTAGAGTTCACATTGTGCTTTTGCTTTCATAGATTCATTTAATCATAAACTCCAAGACAACTTTTCTGATGAAAAAAGTGAGTAGGAGCACCTGGGTGGCTCAGTCAGTTAAGCGCCAGACTCTTGATTTCAACTCAGGTCATGACCCCAGGGTCATGGGATCAAGCCCTGTGTAGCTCCACGATGGGCTCCATGCTGGGCATGGATCCTGCTTAAGATTCTTTCTCTCTCTCCCTCCCCCACCTCTCTCTCTCTCTCTCTCTCTCTCTCCCCTACTCATTCTCTCTAAACTAAAAATATATATAAAAATACATTTTTAAAAAGTCTTTAAAAGAAAACAAATTTGAGTTAGTGATACTAAAACCCAAATTGGGTTCCAAAGGGAGCTAAAAATAGTAGCTATCCTTTGAAAATGCTTAGTTTGTTCCAGTCACTGAACTATGACCTTTAGAGATATTATTTAACTTGATCAATTAACCAAATTGATTAATCCAACACATGTTTTTGAGTATGTACCACGGTCTCCTGGAGCTTATCTTCTTTGAGGTGTATGCTACTAGAGCCAGGACTAAAGCCAGCTCCATGGGATTCCCAAGCCTGACACATTGACCACAAAGCCGTAGAACCCCATGCTGGTAACATAGACCCCATGCTTGGGTCTTCCGTGACCCAAGGGGCTTGTGCCAGGTGTTCGCAGGTTCCGCTCAGGCCACAGGGCTCAGCAGGTAGAGCTAAGAGTTTAGTCCATCTTGGTGATCTGCAGAGACAACTCAGAGGAGGGAAATGGAGAAGCTGTAACAGGCTCAGGCTCAGTAGAAAAGACACCGGTCAGGCTTGGGTTTCAATCCCAGCTCCACCACTTACTAACTGTGACCTTGGATGAATTAGTCCCTCAATTAAAGACAAATTAAGGAGAAAGATCGTTTTACATCAATTCAGGTCAAGTTTTGCTACAAAAGATGCAAGTTTATGTCAAAAATAAACTGATGAGTGCCAATGTATTTTTTTAACGGTCCACTTTCAGGGCATTTGGAATTTCAGAATTATGCAGGAGGATAGTAAACAAGATGATTTTAAATAGTGATATGGGCAATGAAGACAATCCAAGAGGGAAATGCAGTCCAGAGTGAGGTAGGGACACAGCAGCTCAGGTAAGATGCACACTCATCTAAAGTCCCCTGCAGGTGCCACCACACACATCATCTCCTGTCACCCTCTCACCTCCTGAGAGGTAATGTTGTCACTTCCATTTTGCAGACAAGGAATGGGAGAACTGGTACCATTAAGAACCTTATTCTAGAGATGCCTGGCTGGCTCAACCGGTAGAGCATTTGACTCTTGATCTCAGGGTTGTGAGTTCGAGCCCCCACGTTGGGTATGGAGCCTATTAAAAGAAAAGAAAAAGAAAGAGCCTCATTCTAGGCCAGCATTTCCAAAACCTCCACAAACAAGTATGATGCATGGTTTTACCACATACACTCATACCACTCTGCTTGTTCTTAAGCTCTTCCTTTAATTATTCCAGATTTTTAAACTATATAAATTTATTTTTAAATTTTTTTTTCAACGTTTATTTATTTTTGGGACAGAGAGAGACAGAGCATGAATGGGGGGGGGGGCAGAGAGAGAGGGAGACACAGAATTGGAAACAGGCTCCAGGCTCTGAGCCATCAGCCCAGAGCCTGACACAGGGCTCGAACTCACGGACAGCGAGATTGTGACCTGGCTGAAGTCGGACGCTTAACTGACTGCGCCACCCAGGTGCCCCATAAATTTATTTTTAAAAGAAGCATTATCAAACCACCAGAAAAGGAAAAAATAGTATCTTTGTAGTACATGTAAACACAGAGCTCTTAACAGTGCTCGGTATTTGCCGCAGCACCATGTAAGCATTGTCTATGTGGATTATGATTTGAGAAATGCTGACCTAGGCCAACACACGGGCCCAGCCTAAGCCCAATTCTCTTTCTCCCGCCTGGCACTGCCCTTCTAGGACAGAATGGCAGCTAAGACCAATGAGACCCATTTCACTGACTCATCACATCTCAGAACCAATGGGACCTTCGTCTTCCTAGGAATGTGCCCAGAATGGACTCTGAAGGTTGAAGACGTGCCACCAGGCACGTGCTAAGTGCTTTACCAATAGTGTCTTGCTGAAGCTTCACAACCCTGGGGTAGATGCCACTATTAACTCTGTTTCACAGAAGAGGACACCAAGACAAGGGGAGGCCAAGGTCCCATAGCTACCAGAGGCCAAGCTGGAATTCGAACTCAGATCTCGGGCTTCCAGAGCTTGCCCTCAGCAGTTACAGTCCCAACCTTCCCTAATGTCATCCCCATCCTCCCTCAGGCATTCCAGAGTGCTCTCCTGCACATCTGCACTAAAATCCTGACACAGTTCACAGTTTGTGAGTGCTACACATGTGTCTTCCTTACCCACCAAGCTATGAGCTTCTAAAAGACACAGCCCATTTTTTAATGCTCCCAGAAGACTATAAGATCGATAAAAGCAGGGATCACTTCTGTCTTGTGCAACTCTGTGTTCCTTTCACATAGTGCAGTGTCTGATACCAACAGGTGCTCAGTAACTACTCATTGAATGAGTGAATGGATGATTGGACACAAGGATGGCTGGATGTCCACCCATGAATCTGGTGTCTCGGCACCCAACACAGTGCTTGGCGCATAGAAGGATCTCAGTAAAGATTTGTGGAATCAGTAAAAGACACTCCTGTTACTTGAAGATTAAGCACTACTAAGATTTTATAATTCTGTTTTCTAGAATTGAATGCATTTTAAATGGGCATTCTCCTGCCGAAGTAAATAAATAAGCAAACAAGCACCACTAGACAAAGGAAGAAGAGAGAACACTTCCCAGTTCAGTTACTCAAGATCAGTGGAGACAAATGTAAAACATTAAAAGCCTTGGATCTGAAACCAAACCTGAGCCGGAAAGGAGTCATCTTTTCAGCGACATGTTTCCACAAGAATGCTCGCCGTAATTCCCAGATCGTGCATCAGTTCCCCAGAGACTGATGGCTCCGACCAATTTTAAGTGATTAAATGTGTTCCTGGAATTCTCAAGTGTTCCTTCTGACTCAGATGGAAGGTGTGTGCTTGGGGAAGAAAGGACACATCTGACGATTTATTATTCAGTAGATGTGGGTGTGGAAGGGCGTGGAGACAAGGCAGGGGCACCACGAGTCCCTTATTTTGCAGGGTTTGAAAACGTAATATGATATGAAACCAAGTGCATATTGAAGAGCACATTAAGTCCTCTGTCAAATCCATTCTTGTTTTACGATGTGATCATCTCAGGGTAACAGACTCATCAGCCTCGCTCCGCTGGGATCTTAAATGTAACCACCCCCTCGACAAAATTCTCAAGGGCAAAGAGCACTGCCTGGCACAGGGCAAGAAAAGCTTCTTATTTCTCCAAGTCACCACTACAGAAGGATACAGGACTGTTGGGTGTATTCAGTGAGATCATGGGCAAAACACCTAACTCAGAGTCTGGCACATCAGAATCCAAGAATTCCCTTCTGCGATCATAAAAGAGCTCCACGGAAGAATTCTGTCCAGGTCCCAAATAATTATTTACATAGTATGAGGCAATTTAGAAATTGCCTGCATTTCTTTCCTTTCATTTTTTTACTCCTCAGCAACCCTTTAAGGCCAATGGGCAATGGCTGTATTGTCTCCATGCAGCTGAAAAGGAAATCAAGGCTCAGCCAATCAAGCCACTGACCCAAAGTCACACAGCAAGGAGGTAGGAGAGCTGGAACGGAAAGGCAGCTTTTGGGACTCTCAGGGCTATTCCCCCGGACTCCTCTGCCTCTCTTACTGGCATATTTGGCTTTATTTTGAACCAGCTGCATGCATGGAGCAAGTGGGTTGTTATTGAAGCAGATTTTTAAAAAAATTTCTGCCCAAAACATGTTTCCTCCAATGGCCTTCCAAGGACCTGAAATCCCTATCCACCTCTCTTCAAGGTCAAGTACCAACACACAACCCTCCACAGACTTGTCCCATTAGGGTCTTCAAGAGAACCCAGGACTGACTCTGTTGGTGGACATTTGAGTCAAGATTTTGCTTCCAGACTCCCAGGGCCTTCATCTTTAAAATGAAGAGTCTAGATCACATGATCTTCAAAGTCCCCTCCCACAGGGACATTCTCTGTCACTCTGATCTAAGCAGGCATCGTAGGAGTTTGGCCACCTCTTCCTTGTCCACTCATAAAAGGCCCAATATCAGAATAAGGACAAGGGGCACTGGCGCCTGAAAAGAAATGTTCCTGCCAGAGTCTGGCATGCCTGAGAACTAGGGGCTGGAACAGCTCCTGACTCCAATGCCATTAAGCTAATAACGCTCCCCGCCCCTTCCTGCTCCCTCCCCGTCTCCTTGCTCAGCCTGGCAAGCCTGGCAAAGCACAGGCAGAGAAGTCCTGGGCAAGACTGGTCTGTGGTATCTCTGTTGGCTCTGCCTATGACCACACTCAACAAAACCAGTTGTCCTGGTACCTGTGACCCTGCCAAATGTGTTTGGCTGCTTCTGGATTGCCAGGGAGAACCGCTGAACTACGGCCCCTTCTGGCCTCTGCCACAGCCACCACCCTACAAGTTCACTGCTTTCCTCAGAAAACAGACAGGGGACAGAGAAAGAGAGAGACAGAGACAGAGAGAGAGAAGGTTTGGGAAGGGAGAGAGAAAAGACATAGTGACACAGGAGGTAGCCATAAGGCCTAAGGACAGAGAGAATTATCCCCTGGATTTAAAAAAAAATTTTTTTTAATGTTTATTTATATGATAGAGGGAGAGAGCACAGGCACAAGCAGGGGAGGGGCAGAGAGACTTGGAGACAGAATCTGAAGCAACCTCCAGGCTCTGCACTGTCAGCACAGAGCCCAATGCGGGGCTCAAACCCACGAGCAGAGCAGTGAGATCATGACCTGAGCCAAAGTCGGAAGCTGAACCGACTGAGCCACCCAGATGCGCCTATTCCCTGGATTTTAAAAGCCACTGAAGGGGCGCCTGAGTGGCTCAGTAGGTTAAGCATCCGACTCTTGGTTTCAGCTCAGGTCATAATTTCACGCTTCCTGGGACAGAGCCCCTGCTTGGGATTCTCTGTCTCCCTCTCTCCACCCTCCCCGATTCATGCTGCCTCTGTGTCTCTCAAAATAAATAAACTTAAAAAATAAATAAATAAATAAATAAATAAAAGCCACTGGATCATGGAACTTGATTCCCAGAAGGGGTGTATGTGTGTCCCCGAGTGTGTGTGTGTGTGTGTGTGTGCGCGTAACAACTGAAACTCTGAGAAACATCTAATTCTTAAAAATATTTAGTGGTTTATATCTCTGACTTATTTTCATAACCTAGAGGTTAGATCAAGAATATAAACATTAGGGGCTGTTAGCACATCAGACATATGTTTAGAGATTCCAACAGGGTGATTTTTTAATATTTATTTATTTATTTATTTTTATTTTGAGAGAAAGCAAGCATGAGTGGGGAAGGGGCAGAGAGAGAAGAAGAGAGAGAATCCCAGCATAGAGCCCTATATGGGGCTCAAAGCCATGAACCCAACCATGAGAGCCGAAACCAAGAGTCAGCTGCTTAACTGACTGAGCCACCCAGATGCCCCAATATTTTGTTATTATTTTAAATTACTACTTATTGACTATTTGCAAGACAGCCATCACTAAGAGTTTTACTTACATTATCTCATTTAATCCTTAAAACATTCTTTGGAATTATCATGGCAATATTGACTGCTTGTTTTGGGGGGGAGGAGTTTCCTCACTATCTGATGCTAGTATCAATGAATAGAAACTAAGGTAGAGTCTTGGGAGGGGGATCATTATGAAGACAAATTTGAGCTACTCATTTTAGTTCAGAAAGGAAAATAGATATTAGCCCAAGTGCCAGCTACAATTGAAAACTGGTAATAACCTAGAGGCTGGGGTTGAAAAAGATTCTGAGATTAAGTCTGAACTTAGTGGAAAAGAGTGACATGATTGACAGACAATGCCTGTCATGGGATCTGGAGAGAGAAGTGTCACCACATGTGACAAGTATTTGCCATCCCTGCTAAAGAACAAATTCCAGATCTATTCTCCTGTGTAAGACCCCTGTGTATGCACAGCTCTAGACAGCACCGTTTATATAAATTTTTATGTAACTGGAACCCCTGGAATTGTGCAGTCCATAACCTGCACAACTGTACCTGGCAGCTCTGCCCCTATTATCTCTCATGGAGACGGAAGCTGAGGTAGGAGATGATGACCTGGCCTGTAAAGATGGATCCTTAAAGGGCATGTTCTTTAGTGCAAAGAGCTCCAAATGGGAATTAAAGAGCCCGTGGCTCTGCTCTTAACTTGTTGTGTGTCCTGGGGCAGCTCTTCTCCTTTTCTGGATTTCAGTTTTATAGCTAATGAAATGAGCTGTTTAGACCACAGAGTCCCTGAAATCCCTGCCAAATATGTATGTTGTGAATTTTGCTGATTTTGCCACCCAACATTTTCCCCTCTTGTGACATCATAGCCCAATTTTGTTTGGGGGAGCTGACCTCCCTACTCTCAACTTTTAAGCTTTATTCCAGTTGTGAGCACATTACTAAACTAAACCAAGCAGTGCCTCTCATCCATTCCTTAACCCCCACCCACAGTGACTGGTTCAGAGTTGGGCCTATAATGCAAACAGGGTCAGTGAGACTCAAATCCAGAGAATTTTTTAAACTGGCACAGATGTGGGCTTTATCTTTCCTACTGGATGGAAACCTGGAAGGATGTAGCCCCAAGAAGTGTTGTGAGAGCATGAAGGGAAACCCTGTTTAAAAATAGACCCCTTAAGAAAGAAGCAATTTTTTTTTAAATGGAGAAAATGTATTCTGGTTGTACTGTTTGAGCCCTGTATCAAGTTTCACCTGAAGCCAGACATTCTCTGACATGAAGCAATGAATTCTTTGTGTCTAAGTAGTCTGGCATGGACTTGCCACTAAAAGAATCCTAACTAAAAATGTCTGAATTCATGAATCTATAGCGTGAGTTTTGCACCCTCTAACTCTGGCCAAAACTGGTTTTGGTATCACTAACGAGCCCAACAGAAATGGGAAGTCTGCATGATGCTGGGAGATGCTCAATATGCCTTCCAAATTCCATCTAAGTGCTTCTCCCACACACACCACACACACACAATGGGACTGGAGGAATGAAACAAGTTATTACCATGCTTTCCAAGAATTTCCCTTCCAAATGAGTGCTCCCATCAAAGCAGTTAACCAGGGAGGGAGGCTGTGGATTTATTTCTTAATGTCAAAAACGCTTCTAGTACTCTTTTCTGAAGTCGTCCAGATCCAGTTTGCAAAACCCCCTAATGAGAACACTGTAGATCAAAATTATAACAAACTTTCATTGACCACCTATTAGGCATAAGGGGTTATGACAAGCCCTGGGAGATGAGAAACAATAGCAAAAACATTTACAAGTCAACAGGAGAAAAAAGGCAGATGCCCAATCCATCCAAACATTGCATTCCTGCTGGCTCATAAGAATAGTTTTCAAGTGGTGAGTGGTTTTCTAGGCAAACCCTTCTGGCTTTTCTCTCCATCCACCCCATTTTGGATCCTTATGTGCTCTGATGAATACCTGTGAGGCACCTCTTTTCTAAGACCTGGCACTTCCCTCATCCGTATGGTCACCATGGAAGTCACCCCAGAAGAATGTGATACCCCTCCCCTTCCCCTGGCAAAGGTTGATGGCCCTGGGCTAGTCACCTACCCAATCTGAGCCAATCACAGAACCCATTGCTTAGCAACAGCCAGTTGGCCCAGAGGTGAGCCTCTGGTGACCCACGAGGACTTGTCTGAACGCTTCTTTGGGAGTTTGGAGACAAGATGAAAGGAGCCAGGCTTTTTGTGGCTGTCTGTATTCTAAGATGTAAAAATTAGGATTTTTTTGTGTGGTTGTGTTTCTCATGATGTGATGTGAAAAGAGGTTTCATCCTGTAAAAAGAAACAAAGATGAGATATGGTATATGAGAATTTATCCAAAGGATCTTAAACCCCTGGTTCCATTTGCTACTGAAGCCCAGGTACCTGCCAGGTTTTGAATTGCTTATTATATTCAATTAACTTATAATAAATTTCTGTTTTTTGCGTAAGCTAGTTGCAGCTGGTTTTCTATCAGCTAGAACAAAGGGTCCCTACAAACATGTGGGCCTGATAGGTCTGGTGTCTGGTTCCAGTTTAAGTCCAGCCAGCCAGCCAGATTTGGTCCCCTCCCTAATTCCTGCATTTGGACTTTCACGCTTGTAAGCATTGAGTCCCCCTCCAACTTGATGCCTTCCAGGCTCTCAGGTAGGGCTTCCCCACCATCATCCCAGCCCATAAAACTCCACTCTGAGTCCCCTGCAAAGGGAGGGGAATAAGACAAGAAATTCCCAAGAAACCACCACACCCAGCTAGGGGTATGGACTGTGCTAGAGTTGTATCCAAGGCGTGGTAGGTGCACGGAGGAGGAAAGAACAAGCAAATCTGGCTACAAGGACTGGGATGGGGGGAGGGGTGGGGGAGGGTCTACAGGGACTTAGCAAACCCTCAAAGGCTGGGTGGGATTTTAATAGGTGGAAAAGATTAGGATTATTATTGTGAAAGCAGTTTAGAAAGAAACAAAAGAAACCAAAGAAACAAAATGGCCAAAATTTTGTGGGAAAATGGATAAATACAACTTTAGCGGAGCTCTAAATAAAAAAGCCTCCCATCTTGATTCCAGATTTGGATCCAATTGACTTTCCCTTTTCAAAATTATTTATTTTTTAGGAGAGGAGGACAGCTGATTATATGTCTATTTTAAAAAGGAAAAAAAAACCTTCAAAAACTATGGAAAATTATTCAATCACCTATAATTTCTCCACTTGCTTGATATAATCCCAACTAATATATTTGTATGTGTATTTGTTATCTCTTGAAATCATCTAAACATTTGTATATTATAAAAGCAGACTTTATTCATATAGCTTGGCATCTTGGTTTTTTTCATTTTCAATGTTTCTGGAAAGATTATAATTTTTTAATGCTTATTTGTTTTATTTCAGAGAGAGAGAGAGCACAACACAGGTCGGGGATGAGCAAAGAGAAGGAAAGAGAAACACGGGACTCAATCTCACAAATTAACCAAGAGGTCATGACCTGAGCCAAGATCAAGGGTCAGTTGCAGGGCGCCTGGGTGTCTGTCAGTTAACTGTCAGACTCTAGATTACGGCTCAGGTCATGACCTCCCGGTTTGTGAGTTCAAACCCTGTATCTGGCCCCATGCTGGCAGTGTGGAGTCAGCTTGGGATTTTCTCTCTCCTCTCTATCCCCCTGCTTACTCTCTCTCAAAACAAATAAATAAACTTTAGGGGCACCTGGGTGGCTCCGTGGGTTAAGCGTCCGACTTTGGCTCAGGTCGTGATTTTGCAGTCCATGGGTTTGAGCCCCAAGTCGGACTCTGTGTTGACAACTCGGATCCTGGAGCCCACTTCGGATTCTGTATCTCTCTCTCTCTGCCCTTCCCTCGCTAGCTCGCTCTCTCTTTCTCTCTCTCTCAAAAATAAATAAACATTAAAAATAATAATAATAATAAACTTTAAAAAAAAGAATCAGTTGCTTAACTGCCAGAGCCACCCAGGTGGTACCCCTGGAAAGTCTACCATTAAATATATACTATATCATGATTTTACATCATTGTCCTTTCAGTGGTTGCATGGCTGTCCCCGTGTAGATGTACTCTAATGCTTTATTCAATTCCCAGTTAGCAGGCATTTAGAATGCTTCTAAGTAGGTATGAGCATGTGTATATATGTGAATTTGTGTTTATATCAAAACTGTGATCGACAGATCTTTGTGAATTTGCTTATTTTCTTTTTTTTAATTTTTTTAATGTTTATTTTTGAGAGAGAGAGAGAGAGAGAGAGAGAGCAAGAGCTGGGGAGGAGCAGAGAGAGAGACACACACAGAATTAGAAGCAGGCTCCAGGCTCTGAGCTGTCAGCAGGATTCGGGGCTCGAACTCACGAATTTCAAGGTCATGACCTGAGCCAAAGTTGGACGCTTAATCAACTGAGCCACCCACGTGCCCCTTGTTTGTTTATTTTCTTAAGGTAGATTCTGAGAAGTGGAATTGCTATGTTAAAGAATACACATTTTCAAGTGTTTTGACATCTCTTGTCAAACACCCTTTAGAAATGTGCCAATTTACATGCCTACCAACACTGTATGAGATGATCGATTTTCCCTCCCCCTTTTCAGAATTTTCATACTTAGCTTTATTCCTAGCTGCCCAATAGGTAAAAACTAGATATTGTTGTTATGTAATTTATACTTATTACTACACAGATTTGTGTATGATCATTGATTATCCCTATATTTTACTTAAGATTTATCCATTCATGTTCCTTTCACATTTTTATTTGGATGTTATTCATCTTTTCTTGATTGATCTATAAAGATTTTTTGAATATCTAGAATATTCATTATCTATTATTCATATAAGTTGAAAATGTTTTTAATATATCCTTTGTGTTTTAACTTGATAATGTAGGAAGATTTGTTGTAAGTTCCACATCTTTATTTCTATTTGTACTCATTTCTTTTATGATTTTTGATGTTGATTGTTAAAAATAATTTCCCTAACCCTTAAGAGCTAAAAATATGCACCTATACTTTCTTCTAATATTTTTTTGATTTTTTTAATGTTTATTTATTTTTGAGAGAGAGAGACAGAACACGAGTGGGAGAGGAGCAGAGAGAGAGGGAGACACAGAATCCAAAGCAGGCTCCAGGTTCTGAGCTGTCAGCACAGAGCCCGATGCGGGGCTTGAACTCACAAACCGCAAGATCATGACCTGAGCAGAAGTGGGACGCCCAGGGGCGCCTGGGTGGCGCAGTCGGTTAAGCGTCCGACTTCAGCCAGGTCACGATCTCGCGGTCCGTGAGTTCGAGCCCCGCATCGGGCTCTGGGCTGATGGCTCAGAGCCTGGAGCCTGTTTCCAATTCTGTGTCTCCCTCTCTCTCTGCCCCTCCCCCGTTCATGCTCTGTCTCTCTCTGTCCCAAAAATAAATTAAAAAAACGTTGAAAAAAAAAATAAAAAAAAAAAAAGAAGTGGGACGCCCAACCGACTGAGCCACCCAGGCGCCCCTCTTCTAATATTTTTATGATTTAGATATTTACACCTAAATCTCTAATTATCTGGAGTGTATATTTTATGGGAGGTAGAAGTAAGGTTCCGACTTTATTTTTTTTCCAAATATCCTAAATCGACACTGTGAAAAATGAAAATGTCACTTTTACTACATATTCATTCTTATGCAGAGTTGGATTTGGTTTTAGATGATCCGTTTTAGTCTGATGATCTGCCAGTCTAACCCTCTGCCAGTCACATTGTCAAGCACTTTAATCTGGTAGGGAAATTCCCTCCACATAACCTCTTTTTCCCAATTTTCTTGGCTATTCTTAAGCATTTACTCTTCCAAAAGCACTTTGGAATAATTTGTTAAATTCCCTCCAAATCTCATTGATATCTTTTTTATGTAATTGCCTTAAATTAATAGATTTAACCGTGGGACATTGACATCATTACAATACTTCCAGAAGCATAATACAGCTTTCCATTTATTCAAAGTCTCCTTCCATGCTGCTCACGGAATTTTTGTCATTTTCTCCATAGAGGTCCTATACATTTCTTGTTAAAGTTATTCCTGGGTATTACATATTCAGTTGCTATTGTGAGTGAAATCTCTTTTCTATTATATTTTATAGCATGTTCATGCTGGCAGAGAGCAAGTCATTGATATGTGTGTATAATATATATACATGTGTATTTATATATTTATTTATTTATGCTATTGGATCTGTCTGGTGAAGCAGGAACCAAAGAAGTGATGAACCTTTACCATTAATAGCCCCCAAGAAAGACAGAGGGAAAGATGTCCTAACTTCTGTCTCTCTCCCTGAAGCCATGCCCCCCACTGACCAAACCCAGCTGGAAGCCAGATGACAAGGGAGCCTGGGAACTGCAGCCTGGAAGATGGGATGTCAGCCCCTGCCATATGAAACAGCACAGGGGAAGTCATGGAAGCATCTGGGACAGACCAGAGCTAGGTACCTTCTTAGGACTACTGAATCTAAAAATCACATCTGCTCTCAGATAATGATTGTTTCACTCCACCATGATGGAAGCAAGAATGTGCATTGGTTGGAGAACGATATTGAAAGAGGAGGAAAAGATAGTTTTAATTGAATTATTGAAACAAGCTTATCGCCTGCCAAGGTTACCACTCTGAAGTGCAAAACCTACATTTGGACGTACTGGCATGATTTTTTTAACTAGGTACATGAATGTAGGAATATTTACTATGTAAAATACATGTGTTATTCCAACAGGCTCCCAAGGAGTGGAGATCAAAGATGGTTCACTCTACAATAACCCAGTGAAATCTTATTCTTCTCCCTTGTGCCTTAGAGCTGCGTGCTCACCTTTGTCAGAGGGAAAAGTGAGATGTCTCAGCATCCCCCCTTCCTCCAGCACCAGCCAAGTAGGCCAAATAGAGTCCCAATAGGAACAATACTTTAAAAATAAATAAAGGCTTGCTAAATACCAGCATGAACTAATGAGCCTGCTGTAAAATGTCATTTCAGCTCTGTAACATTCAACTGTCTTAAAATCATCCAGATGTTACCTTGAAAAAAAAAAATTCCAAAACCTTTCTAGAAGCTTCTTGAGGGATTTCATGTTTTTCTCAGCTTTCCTTAGCACCTAGTAGATGCTAAAAGATTGAAGTGAAGTTGAACCTACTTAAATACAAATGGTTGGCATGCTAACTCTTGAGACCCCTCCCCCCCACACACACTTTAACATCCTATCCTGGTGACAGCTCCCTGGTCCAGAGTTTATTCTCCTTGCTTGGCCAATAGCATCGTTGATGGCAGAGTCTGTGCTTTCTCCATGTTTGCATCCCCCACACGATCTAACATAGCCTGGCACCAAGCTCAACCAACGTTCATGAAATAAATAAAGAGCAGGTAGAATAGGGCCTCGGTGTCCCCATCTATAAAATGGGAGCCTTGAACATCTGCCTTCTCAACAGTCTGCATGATGGAGCAATTCCTCTCAGTCTCTCTGGCTGTGGGAGGTGAGCAGTGGGGGTTTTCCCTCCTTCCGTACCACCCACATGTGTCTGTTCCCCTCCCGATGACTCATCGAGGAGCCAGACACCATCGCTTTCGGACAGAACATGTCAGGTACTTGCTTAGGAACGGCAGGCCATAAATCTGTGCTGCGTCCCCTGTGGTTACCTAGGGAACACTGGGGCACAGCCAGGAAGGGGGATGCTACAGACAGAGAGGGCTCTGGCCAGTGTCCCAGCCCTCTCGGCGACAGCCCAGCGGCCACTTCCCAGTCTCCAGTCTGGAATCAGTGTCCTGTCCCCTGCAGAGGGCAGAGATGGCCCCCAGCCAAGAGGCCTGGAAAAGCACCAAGATCCCCCTACCAAACATTTGAAGAAGCAGAAGGGATCAGTTAGCAAAATGACTGTGACAGCAATTAGGACAGCTGGAATCTGGTCTCGCATCTCAGTCCTTCACCATTACACAATCATGGCACATCCCTCTTCCTCTCCCTGTGTGTGTGAAGATTAAATGAAACAATATATTAAACTGTTTGGCATAAGTCCCGACCACAGCAAACAGTTAATAGAGCAGCTCTAAGTTTAATCATTATTATTGGTATCAGTTGTACTAGTGGTGGTATATTATCCTCACTGTGGTCTCCCAAGTATTATCCCATTTTACAGATGTGGAACCTGGGTTCAGAGAGATCAAGCGACTCGTTCAAAAGTCCCAGTAAGAATTGGATCCACCGGTGACAGACAGCTAGCTATTCTAATGTACGGGAATTATTCTGGTGACTCCTGTGGGAATGTGTGAGGACAGATGACATCACTCAGTCCCATTCCTCTCCACACCCAGACAGGTGCCCTCCCTGTGGTCACAGGAAGTCTGGACCACCTCCACACCCTGCACCAAACCTCAATCCTCTCATCTTAAAATCCTGTGCCAAGAGGGTCCTCGAGCTCTCATTCGCTCTGACAGGGTCAGGGTCTCCACCTCTAGAGCCGTAGGGGAGTGTAAGTCTGGGTCTGGGAGGTGGGGAGCTCAGGACAGCTCTGGGTACAGGGCAGAAGTTGAACAGAGGCTAGGGGCCCACACAAGATGCACTCAGTTGTGCATGCATGCATGGATGTGTGGGGCGGGGGGCATGTGTGTGCACACCGGCACATGCATGTGTGTGTGTGAGTGTGAAGTCTAGAAAACATTTGCCAGTACACCTGCAGTGAGGTTCTCTCTGGACAGTGGAATAAAGGGTGATTTCCCTTTGGTCTTCTGTACCTTCCCATAGTTTTACCATAAGAACAATTCACTCCGATAATTTTTTTAAAAACTATTTCCTTCTGTTTAGTGATTAAATAATACAAATAATATATAGTAATATTAAGTAGATTTATTTTTAAAGAGTATTGGGCTAGACATTAGAGGACTCAGTCCTGGTTCTAGCTCTGAGCAACCACAGTCACATCATTTGTCTGGCCTTGGTTTCCTCATCTGTGAAATGAGGGCAGTGCCATACAACCTTTCCAGGCCCTTCCAGCTCTGTTTCTGAATGTCTCCCTTCTTCTGTGTACATCCAGCAGGCAGATCAGCTGTGTTCTAGCTGGGATCAGCTTGAATACAAAGAGGATAATTGTTTCTAAATAGATGTCCATTCTGAATGCAAATGGGTATGCTTATGGGGTTGAGAAAATTTTCTTCAGGGGCACCTAGGTGGCTCAGTCAGTTAAGCGTCCGACTTCAGCTGAGGTCATGATTTCACAGTTTGTGGATTTGAGTCCTGTGTCCAGCTCTGGGCTGATAGCTCAGAGCCTGGATCCTGCTTCAGATTCTGTGTCCACTATCTTTCTCTTTGCCCCTCCCCCACACATGTTCTCTCTCTCTCTCTCTCTCTCTCTCTCTCTCTCTCTCAAAAATAAACATTAAAAAAAATTCTTTTTTAAGAAAAACTTTCTTCACAAGTTCAATCTGCTCCCCAGAGCCCAAAAGAGGGTACCCGTACTCAGTGAAGACCAGCTAGCCTACTGAGCCACGGAAAATCTCTTCCTCTCTTAGAAGGAAGAAGAACTAACATTACTGAGTGGTCTTACTATACGTCAGACCCAATACAAAGTGCATTACACAGTCTAATTTAAACTCCTAGCACTCGTGGTTACAACATTTGGGCAGCAAGCAACTAGGTACTGAAGTGTTAATTACCACACTGTCATTAAATGCTAGTTTGAGACCCACTCCCCATAAAGACCCTTAAGGGTAAGGAATGCTCTTTATTCATCCAGGACCTCACTTCACACCTACTGGATCAAAATATCTGGGGCTGGGACCCAGGAATCTGCATTTGAAGGCTCACTCTAGATGACTCAAGCCAGTAAAGCTTGAGCATCACTGGCTGTCTAGGCAAACCTTTGCCTGCTCTGTGGCTCCATATTTCTTCCTTTCGAAATTTCTAGACTTCCAACAGAGCAGCAGCAGGAAGGGGTAAATTGGGCAGTCCCCCAGACTAAGCAAAAGAACATTTCTAAAGTTTTCAGTTGTCAATAAAAGTATGAACTTTTATACCTGGAGCTGGTCCAGCTGTTTTAAGGACAAGTTCTCCAGCTTCATTTGAGAGAAAACAGCTCTAGAACGATACCTTTTTTTTTTTTTCTCCTTTCCACTGCTCCACTCAAACGCCGAGATTTAATTGAAAATATGTATTCACTGGAGTTTGTTTCCGGCCCTCTTCCCACCTTCTCTTCTTCCCTTTCTCATAGATCTGGTCCTTTCTGCAGTATCGAGGGCAGGTGGAGGTTCATATGGGCCCCCCTTCCTTCCCTGCCTTTCTAGGGCACAAATGGTCAGCCTCTGATGTGTTGGTTTATAGCCTATGAACCTCTTCGGTCTGATACACAAGGAAAATTCCTGTTGACAGTAATTGTATCAGTGGCCAAGAATTATAGGCCAAGAGCCTGCTGTCCTGCCTGCTGGCAAGCTGATTCCCTTTCCTTCTGCACAGCAAGCTCATGGGGCCAATGGCCTGCCACTCCCCACTCCCCGAGCCCACCAGTACCCTCTCTGGCTTAGTCTCCAACATCTCCAGGAGTTCTCTGCATGAAGAAATATTTCCAGCAAGCCCTGTTCTGGGTGTGGTACAGTTACTTCCAGAAGCTGCATCTCAAAGGCCAGATACAATATTTCCACCTACCTGATAGGCTTCTTGTGTTAAGGTGAGATGGGGCATGTAAAGCCCATCACACAAGCCTACCATACAGTAATTTCTCAACAAGTGATAGCTACTGTTATTTACATTATTGTGACTTTTCCAGCCACTGTTTGTTCAATGCGATGTGTATCAGAAAAGAAACAAAAAGGAATCAGTTACAGCAATTGGCAAATGATGGTTTGGAAGTTTCACTGAGAGATCAGCTAGGAAAATCTGTACCTAAATACTTCTGGTACTGAGAGATCTGGTGGTTTGTTTTTGTTTTTTTTTTAAGATGACGCAAAATATCAACAATAACTAATATTGATTGGGAGTTTTCTAGATGCCAAAGTCTCATTTAATCCTTATAATAATTTGATAGGGTAAAGACTATTAAAATCCCCATTTTACAGATAAACAGATGGAAGCTTAATTAAATGAAGTAACTTTGCCCAAGGTCACAAAGCTAAGAAGTGGCAAAAACTAGAATTTGATCTGATGTTTAATAAGCTACTCCCTGAGAGGCATCTGGGTGGCTCGGTTGGTCGAGTGTCTGACTCTTGATTTTGGCTCATGTCTTGTTCCCAGGATCATAGGATCAAGTCCCACATCGGGCTCTGTACTGAGCTCCGTGGAGTATGCTTAAGATTCTCTCTCTCACTGCCCCCCCCACCCTGCCCCTCTCTCCTACTCTCTCTCTCTCTCTCTCAAATTAAAAAAAAAAGATTATTATTTTTAAAAAAATTTTAATGTTTGTTTATTTTTGAGACAGAGACAGAGCACAATCAGGGGAGGGGCAGAGAGAGAGGGAGACACAGAATCTGAAGCAGGCTCCAGGCTCTGAGCTGTCAGCACAGAGCCTGACGTGGGGCTTTAACTCACAAACCACAAGATCATGACCTGAGCCAAAGTCAGATGTCACTGAGCCACTCAGGCACCCCCACAAAAAACCAATTATTATAAAAAATA
The DNA here is from genome assembly GCF_007474595.2 of Lynx canadensis. Lineage (NCBI taxonomy): Eukaryota > Metazoa > Chordata > Mammalia > Carnivora > Felidae > Lynx > Lynx canadensis. Next base: position 188,753,655 of record NC_044303.2, on the reverse strand, counting down.
TATAATAAAATAAGCTACTTCCTGAGGTTTAACTGGCATCTATCATGCTCTTTAACATCTATATATTCTCTCTCTCTCTCTCTCTCTCTCTCTCTCTCTCTCACCAACAGTTGGTTGCCATCATGGGATCAATAACATAACCTTCTCAGTCCTTAAAGACAATGATTAAATCAGGTTTCCCACCCTTTCACTTGGAAGAATTAAGACTCAAGCTCGAGCTCACTTGAGATTCCCAAGGAGTTAGGAGAGATGTAGTCCTTAAATCCAACCCCAGAAGAGGGCCCATGCTTGTATTGTGTGGTAACACATGGCCCAGAAGTCTTCTGCCTCTCTAGATCTATGTCCCTGGCCCATGGAGGTTTGCCCAGAAACTCCTGTAGTTTTGCTTAGCAGTGAGGTCAGCCTGCAGCTAAATTTGGGTTATCTGGGAGGTGAAAAATACCAACTCTGAGTCAAACTGCCTCTGATCTAATCCCATCTCTGAGCAATCTGAAGCAAGTTTATTGTGTCTCTTATCCTCAGTTTTCTTATCTGTAAATTGGAGCCAACAATGTCTTCCCCAAAAGTGTTGTTTGGAGAATTAAATGAGATGATGCCTGTGAATTAGCTTGGCACATGCTTGGTACAGAACTGTATTCATGGTTAATTCAAATAGGGCCATAGGAAAAAGGCAATGTTTACCTTAAAATGGATAGCACTCCAAAGGGATAGAAGATATTTGGAAGCCCCTCCAGAAACTTGCAATCCATACCATGTGGTTCCCATCTAGAAGTTTCTACAAAATCTTCCCCATACCCTACTCACAAGCACTTACTAGAGCAGTCCCACAAAAGGAAAAAACAAAAACAAAAAGAAGGTCCCTCCTCTTTCTCCCTTCATCTTTTCAGGACTCCTGAGGCAACCTTCCAAATTTGTCAGTTTGGCGTCCAGTAAATAGCTAAGAAACGCTGGGCATTTCCTATCCCGGCATTCTTCAGTACATGGCAGAGATAGGCAAAGAAAACTGCCTCTTTCTCACACTCCTGTCTCCTTTGCCATGCCCATGGAACCCATAGTGATGCCACACCTCTATCCTAAATATGCCCACCTCACCCCTGGGCCCCACACTGCCACCTCTGTCAGAAAATGGAAGTGGAAGGCAGAAATCGCCCTCTGACATCACATTCTTGCCTTGCTCCCCAGGGGCCGGGTCTGTCCTTTCCAAAGCTGAGCTCTAATACCAGATACAATTTTTAGATGCCCCCAAGGAAAAATGTTCTCACCACTTCCTTTAGACCTTTCTGAACTTGGTGGTCACCGCAAGTGAAAACCCCCCAAAAAAGGTTGGATGCTTTGGTTCAAACAGCACAAAAGAGGAGAAGAATGGAGACCTATGTCATGTATTTATTTGTTTCCTTATTTAACTCACATTCATGTTCAATGTCAAACACAATTCTCTGTGCGTCGTTAGATACACATTCCCATTATTCATCTTAGACCATGAGCTCTGGGAAGACAGGATAAGGTCAGCGTCTACTCATTTTACTCAGTTCCAGTTTTGCTCCTTGATGAAAAGTAAAACCCTGGGTTAGTTCTGTTGCCCAAGAGTGAAAGAAGTCACAGTGAGATTGAGTGGGAGAGAGGCTCAGCAAACAAAAGTAAGAAGTAACAGTGTGGAGATCAATTGGAAAAGGGCCCTGTCAGGAACTCGGCGCTGAGAACGCTCCTATAAGGGATTCAGGAAAAGTGTGGAGTAAAGCAACATGTCCACAGCTCTCAGGAGATCCTCAACAAGGTCTGGGGCCCGAGACGTTAAAGAACCAGTGGTAAGGGGTAGCCCTTTTCTTTATGAAATTTGGCAGGGGAGGTGACGGGGATAAGATTAATACATATAAAATCACAGAGGACATCAATAATAATAGCAGATGTTTTTGGTTGTGTTTTTTATGAGCAGGTCCCATCCTAAACTTTACAGACCATAGTTCCTTTAAGTCTCAAACCATCTAATATGTGCATTATCTCAAGAAATAGGAAGCAATATCCCCAGGTCTCAGATGAAAAAAATGGAGGCTGCAAGAGGTTACATGCTTGCCCAAGATCACACTCTTTTCAACCAAAGCCGAGATTCAAGCTCAGAGCCTGTGTCAGGCTTCAGAAACAGTCACAAAAAAAAAAAAAAAAAAAAAAAAAAAACAGTCATGGGAATGGAGTAAAATCTCTGGGCTACTAAACCTGGCTCTGTCTTAGTAAATCCCTTCCTCTTTCTGGGACTTCATGCTCCCACGTGTAAAATAACAGTGTTGAAGTAGATCAAGGGTCAGCAAACGTTTTCTATAAAGGGTCAGAGAGCAAATATTTTACCTGTTGCAGCTACTCAATTCTGTCATTGTAACATGAAAGTACCCACAGACAAAACATAAGGGAATGAATGTGGCTGTGTTCCAATAAAACTTTATTTACAAAAACAGGCAGGCTGGATTTGTTCCACCGGCTGTAGTTTGCTGACCCCCGAACTAGATGATCTTTAGGGTCCTTTTGAATCTGACATTTCAGAAGTTGGTGATCCTAACTTCTGTTGTAGAAGAGCCCAGAGGGGCCAGTGACTTGGAAAGTCAGCGGTAAGGAGCCTATTGCCATAAATTTTGTTTTGTGATATTTTGCGTTAACCTTTGATGGTTTTAACAAATGTGGTTAGAAAGTAAATCCTGTCAGTGGCAATACAGAGGCAGCTTGGGAGAGCGTTAGCGCCAGTAAAACCTCCATCAACTCCCTGCCCTCGGTCTTTGTTGTGGACAATGGCATCAGTCTTGTGGACAGCACAGCACAAACACAGCCGCCACCCACCTTCAAATCAGATTGCAACCTAAAGCCTCTTTCTGGAGAAATTCTGGGACCACCACAGATTCCTGGGCAAAAGGATGGGCAAAGCCCAAAGCCATGAAGGGACAGGCAGAGCCGTTTGAGAAAACAGCACACATGCTCCCTCACCTTCAAGTCTGCAGCACCTGTTTACCTGTCCCACCAGAGGAGTTGCTGGGGCATAAGAAAGAAGGGTTCCCTGGTTCCAGAGTCAGCAGGTGGTCACATTCCACCTTCTGGCACCCCCTGTGCCCTCACGCCCCAGCCCCCAACTCAGGGTTCCTGGGCTCTCCTGGAGCACGTGATGTGAATACAGCCCCTGGATATGACTTGGCAACTAACCTTTACCAGCCTGCTGCAAAGGGCTGCTACTGAGCTCTCTCTACCTTCCCAGGAAATGCTGTGCCACGAGAATTTCTGGGCTAGGGGAACCCACACCAAAGACTGACAAACTGTAATTACCAGAGAGGACAGGTGTGCCCGGGAGGGCAGGGCAGGAGCTGAAATCTCTCCCTCCTGGGAGCCTCTGACCCGTTGCCTTTGGAGGCAGAGGAAGTGCTTCTGCTACAGCCAGTGTCCCCTGCCCAGAACAAATGGTGCTTCTCATTTCTCCCATCTGGGCCACAGCAGGGGCAAAACTTCTCCTCCAAGTCCTGGAGACCCAAGTCTACCTCACTCCTCCAATTCTTTTTCATTTTTAGCCAGTGCTAAAAACAGGTGCGTTGTATTAACCTGCTAGCCCTGTGGCCTGGGGCGGCTATTCTGAGACTCAATTTCCTCGTCTAATTAATGTCAATAGTAATAGCGTCCACCTCATAATATTATGATCAGGATTAAATCAGATGATGTATAGAAGGCATTTGGGGCACCATGGCTAGAACCTAGAAAGCCCTTAATAATCTTGACTTGATATTACTCTTACTAGGTGCTAGGCACTTTACACCCATTATCACATTTAATCCTCACCTCAGCCCTGTCTGAATTAGGGACTATCATGACCTTCATTTCACAGATGAGGAAACTAGGGCTCAGAGTGATTAAGTGACTTGCCCGAGGACACACAGCTAATAAATTATGGGAACTGGGACATACCCCGGGTCTATCTGATGCTAGAGTTCACTTTATTATCTTGCCCAAGGTCATATTATATTAATAGCTGTTATATGAGGGAAGCAGGGTTAGAATCCAAGTCAGCTCTCAAATCCTCAGCAGACCTAGTGCTGGCCTTGGAGACCAGAAAGCCTGAACTAAGGAGTCCCTCCGCAGAGCCCTCTGCCCTGGAGAGCTCTGCCTTGCCATCCCTTCCCTGACCTCTGCTTTGCTCAGGACCCTGATCACATTCTGTTTTCTGTTGTAATGTCCTTCAGGGCTAACACTGAGCCTTCTGCCACTTTTTCTTTTTCTTTTCTTTTTTTTTTAATCAGTCTGGTGCAGAGAGAAGGATGCAAGCTTTGGAGCCAGACAACAATGCTTCGAATACCAATGCTGCTTACTCAGTGAATGAACCTCTCTGAACTTCAGTTTCCTGGCTTGAAAAATGGGGACAATTCTTGCCGTGCATTGCTGTGAAGATTTGAGTAAATGCACGTGGAGTGCCTTGCACAGTGCCTGGCACACAGCAAGTACTCTCTGAGGGGTGCTTTACCAAATCATCCTCTCTCACAGCACCTAGCTCAGTGCTAGGTTATCGCTTGCTTGATTTAATTCATCTTTGATTTGCGCACAGCACCTAGCATGGTGCCTTACACAGAGCAGATGTTCCCATACGTGGATGGTTGAGTTGAAAACTACAGAGAGAGGGGTGCCTGGGTGGCTCAGTTGGTTAAGCATTCGACTTTGGCTCAGGACATGATCTCACATCTCGTGGGTTCAAGCCCCACATCTGGCTCTGTGCTGACAGCTCGGAGCCTGGAGCTTGCTTCAGATTCTGTCTCTCTCTCTCTGTGCTCCTCCCCTGCTTGCACTTTGTCTCTCTCTCAAAAAATAAACAAACATTTAAAATTTAAAAAAAGAAGAAAAGAAAAGAAAACTGTAGAGAATTAGAGAGGGAGTACCATGTAAAACTGGCTGGTCACAGGTGAGAGGTCTCCTCCCATAGAGCCTCTAAGCTGATCTCAGAACCTTGCATAGCCTTGGTCTCCCCACAGGTCAAACTCAATGGCAGCTTCTCCTAGAGGGCTCACAAAAATGGGAGCTTGCGACATCAGAGGTTTGTAATGTAATCAGATGGATAATGAAAAGGTTCTTCTTCCCCAAGCCTCAAGTGAGTCAGAGCTCTATGCTTGGCTTTGCCCCAGAGAGTACCGAGAAAATGAAATATAGCCTGTATCCTCATGACACCTAAACAAATGGTCAATTCCATGGGTCAGATATCAGCCAGAGGGGTTAAAAGGTATCTCCTGTGAAGGGAGGGGAGGAGCAGCAAGGAAAGGACCATTAGCAAAGGTTACTTAGTGGGGTCCTGGTACATGGCTGCTTTTAAGACTAATACCTACCTACCTGTTTACCTTTGGGTGGGATGTTTGTTTTGACTTTGTGAAAGACACCGGTAAATGACATCATGTCTGAAATATGCACAGATTTTGAACCTTTTGATCTGGCTCAATAATCTCTTCCACATTCTGATACCTGAACCAAGTCATGAGTGGATATCATGTGTGGCTTCCCTTTGGGGCAGAGGAAGGAACACTGTTCTGTGGGCTGGGGAACTGGAGTTTGATAACCAGCTCGGCACACGACTATCTACGGGAGTTTACCGATTCCCTCTGCCTCCTAGACCACCACAATGGGAAGATGGGCAAGGGCAAGTTCTGATAGCTCTTGAAGAGCTAAATCACCTTAAACCTGTGTTTCTCAGATTTTTAGTATCTTCAGATACCCACTTCAGCAAATTTAATTGAAATAGGGGGAAAAAAATCTGTTTTCAGGGTTGCCCCTACCACACATTTCTTAATTTCAGGGAATCTCTTGAAACCGTGTATTTTGTGCATGTGAGAATCTCTGCATTTTGGTGGGAGGAGACGATTAAAGCCTTAGATTAAAACCTTGGATAGGTGTGCATTAACCCCCTGCTACCCAAATACATACATATATGTATTTATATATTTTTATTACATGTTTATATAATAAAAAAAGAGGTTAAGATGCTACCTCTAGGTTGAGGACTTAAATGTAAATCACCCTGAGCATTCTTCTGGCTCCCCACCCCTGAATATCAGGTTTTAGTGATTATCAAAGGTAGACAGTGGGAAGCCCTAGGTTCAAGCTTCTGGACGAGAGTAAACGATGGCATCAAACTTTACTTTTCAATCTATAGCTGTCACTACTTTGCTCTGCCACATGTCTACTAGCCACATGACCTCAGGAATGCACCAAATCTCTTGGAACCACGGTTTTCTTATCTCTCAATGGACAATGGTTACGCCAGTCTCAAAGGATTGTTGTGAAGAATAAACAAAAACAATTAAATGCTTGGCTCTCAGTAGGAGCTCAATAAATGTGAGTTCCCTTATAGTACTAGTCACTCAGTTCTCAAAATTTTCTACTTGGGAGATAGCTCTCTCTACAACAATCAATCCACTCCCTTCCTCAAATGTAAATCGGTAGAGTCACTTTGAAAAACAATATGGAGGTTCCCCCCCAAATTAAAAATAGAACTACCACATGATCCAGCAATTTCACTTCTGGATATATAACCACAGCAAATGAAAATAGGATCTTGGGACACCTGGGTGGCTCAGGCAGTTAAGCATCCGACTTCAGGTCATGATCTCACAGTTTGTGAGTTTGAGCCCCACGTTGGTGTCTGTGCCAACAGCACAGAGCCTGCTTCAGATCCTCTGTCTCCCTCTCTCTCTGCCCCTTCTCAGCTCACACTCTCTCTTTCACTCAAAAATAAATAAACATGGAAGAAGAAGAAGAAGAAGAAGAAGAAGAAGAAGAAGAAGAAGGGGAAGGGGAAGAAGGGGAAGAAGAGGAAGAAGAAGAAGAAGAAGGGGAAGAAGGGGAAGAAGAGGAAGAAGAAGGAGAAGGAGAAGGAGAAGGAGAAGGAGAAGGAGAAGAGGAGGAGGAGGAAAATAGGACCTCAAAGAGCTACCTGCACCTCCATGTTCATGCAGCATTATTCACATTAGCCAAGGATGGAAACCATCTAAGTGTCCATCAACTGGTGGATGAATAAAAAATATAGAGTACACATGCACAATGGAATATTATTCAGTCAGGAGAAAGAAGGAAATCCTGCCATTGCTACAACATGGATGAAACTTGAGGCATTATGCTAAGTGAAGTAAGATAGACAGAGAGAGACAAATACTATGATATCACTTATGTGTGGAATCTAAAAGCCAAACTGATAGAAACAGAGTTGAGTGGTGATTGTCAGGGGTTGGGGATAGCAGAATGGGAAGATGTTGATCAAAGGGTATGAACTTCCAGTTATAAAATGAGTAAGTTCTGGGGATCTAAGGTACACCATGGTAATTATAGTTAATAATGCTATATTATATATTTGAAAGTTGCTATGAAAGTAGATCTTAAATGTCCTCATTGCAAGAAAGAAATGGTATTTATGGGACATGATGAAGATCTTTGCTAATGCTATGATGATAATCATTTTGCAATATCTAAGTACATCAATTCAACACATTGGATACCTTAAACTCACACAATGTTATGTCAATTATTTCTCAATAAATCTAGGGAAATAAATCCACCCCCTACAGTGCTTTCAGGGGAAAAGGGTGACACAGCTGCTAAGCACTCAACTCACAACAGACCTGTAGAGTTGAGTTCAATTCCTAGCTCCTCTCCATGATGGCTATGTGGACTTGGGCAGAGCTGAACTTCACTGTACTTTGTCCCTTCCACAAAATGGAAATGATGATGAGAACAGCCCTTCTTTCTTATGATTATCAGAAAATGCAAAATGTACTTAGCATACTGTCTGGGACATAACAAGTGTCGAAAAAATGTTAACCAACCTAAAGCTCTCCCTCAGCACATTTCTTCTCTCCTAAGCACCATATGCCCACCTTTGGAAGTGTATCCCTATAACTGTCCAACATGGATATCAGACAGAAAACGAAAAAAATCAACAAATAATCTGGATTTCCCAAGTCCCTTCCTCAGATGTCTGGAGGTCTCTTAATGCTGCCACCACCACCATCACCCTCACCCTCACCCCCAAATAGCCCATTGGCTTGTTCCTCATTTCTTTCAGGTCTTGACTCCAACATCACTTCAGTGACATCCAGGGAACCCATTTATAATTTCAAATACCCGCCCCCACAACACACACACACACACACACACACACACCATTCCATTTCCCCTCCTTGCTTTATCTTCTGTTACACTTGTCAACATAGGACACACCTCGCAATTTGCTTACTTATTTGTTTATTGTCTGTCTCCTCCCAGTAGAATGAAGCTCCTGGAGGGCAGGGGTCTTTGTCCACTTGCTTCAATTGCTATGTCCCCAGCGCAGGCAGTGGGTACCCAGTTAACAATTTGTTGAATGAACGAGTGAGTGAGTGAGTGAGTGAACAAACGAATGAACGAAGAGAAGCCTCTGGGCTTACCAGGGAGGTAAAGGCTGGGGGTTGGTCTCAGATCCCACTCAAGACCCTCTCACCTGCTGCCTAACCTGGCAATTCTTCTTTCAGGCTCCACACAAGTTGCCTATCCCCCTAAATCTGGGTGCTGATTCCAGACGCCCCCTCCCCCAGGAGCGGTAAGCACCCCACGCCACTTTTGAGACCCGAGGGTGAACAGGAGGGGCAAGAATCCCAGCGGGCCACCTCAGGGTGGGGGACGGGGCTCCCCAAGCTCAGGTCACCCTTCCTCCCCCTCCCATCCCTTGGCTCGCGTAGGTCGGTGGGGGAGGGTGGCGGGGAGCGCGGCCGGCCCAGGGCTGCCCAGGGTGGCGGCGTCGGGGCTGCGGGCGCCTTCGCCGGACCCGCATTGCCCCCTAGTGCCGCGCGGAGTCAGGGCGCCGGGCTCCCCCGCCTGATGTCACCGCCGTGCAGTCAGCCCAGAGGCGGCTGGTTGCGAGCAGACCCTCCTCGGCGCTGGCTGCGCTGGGCGCCGCTGCCCGCACACCCGCCGCCGGCCGGGCCGAGCCGAGCCGGGCGCCCCCCTGCCCGCCGCCCCTCCCGCGCCGCTCCCCGCCTGGCCGGCCCGGCGCGCCTGACGTGGACCATTAAACTTGGAGCTGCCGCCTCGGCCCCTCTCTCCTCCGCCTCCCTCTGACAGCCGGGCGAGCGGGCGGCTCGGTGCAGGCAGGAGACGCGCCGCCGGGGCTGGGCTGCCCGGGGGGGAGATGAGTCCTCGCCGGGAGGGCGCCTCTGGGAAGAAGACCGCGGGCGAAGCAAAGTTGCAGGGCAGCTGAGGAGCTCGGCCGCAGCCCTTCCAGCCCCGCTCACCCCAGGCTATGGAGGGCCGACTCTAAAATGAATCCCGATCTGGACACCGGCCACAACACATCAGCACCTGCCCACTGGGGAGAGTTGAAAAATGCCAACTTCACTGGCCCCAACCAGACCTCGAGCAACTCCACACTGCCCCAGCTGGACATCACCAGGGCCATCTCCGTGGGCCTGGTGCTGGGCGCCTTCATCCTCTTTGCCATCGTGGGCAACATCGTGGTCATCCTGTCGGTGGCCTGCAACCGTCACCTGCGGACGCCCACCAACTACTTCATCGTCAACCTGGCCATTGCCGACCTGCTGCTGAGTTTCACCGTGCTGCCCTTCTCGGCCGCCCTGGAAGTGCTCGGCTACTGGGTGCTGGGACGGGTCTTCTGTGACATCTGGGCCGCCGTGGATGTCCTGTGCTGCACGGCCTCCATTCTGAGCCTGTGCGCCATCTCTATCGATCGCTACATTGGGGTGCGCTACTCTCTGCAGTACCCCACGCTGGTCACCCGGAGGAAGGCCATCTTGGCGCTCCTCAGCGTCTGGGTCTTGTCCACAGTCATCTCCATCGGGCCTCTCCTTGGGTGGAAGGAGCCCGCGCCCAATGATGACAAAGAATGTGGGGTCACTGAAGAACCTTTCTATGCCCTCTTCTCCTCCCTGGGCTCCTTCTACATCCCTCTGGCGGTCATTCTGGTCATGTACTGTCGCGTGTACATCGTTGCCAAGAGGACCACCAAGAACCTGGAGGCCGGAGTCATGAAGGAGATGTCCAACTCCAAGGAGCTGACCCTGAGGATCCACTCCAAGAACTTTCATGAGGACACCCTCAGCAGTACCAAGGCCAAGGGCCACAACCCCAGGAGTTCCATAGCTGTCAAACTTTTTAAGTTCTCCAGGGAAAAGAAAGCAGCCAAGACCTTGGGCATTGTGGTCGGTATGTTCATCTTGTGCTGGCTACCCTTCTTCATTGCTCTGCCGCTTGGTAAGTTGGGGACTGGCGGACGGGGAACAGGGCGTTTTCAGATCTGGGGTTTACTGACGAGCTTACTGTAAAGTTTTTCGTGGGGTTTGTTTTTTATGCAGCCTGTGTGTGTTTGGAGCCTGGGGAATACTGTTTGTTCTGCAAAGGCTTTGCAGATTGGGTAGCTGGCTAAGAACCAACTCAGGTGTTAGTGGAACACACTAAGTAAGGCGCTAGTCTCTTGAAATAGAACCACAGGAGGAAAACCTGGTATGTGGAATGACTCATTCAACAGCATCGGTTTAATAATTAAAAAGGACACTGGACTTGAACATCACACCAGCGTTATCTCAGTAGTAATGATGTGCGGGCTAAGGCAGCGTCACTAATGCAGCATACAAAATAGTTTGTAGTTACCGCAGACGCGGCATTTGGGAAGCAGGCAGGCGGCTCGTACGCAGAAAGGCAGTTTTCATTCAGCATTTCCAGGGCTCTTGCAGAGACCCACACTCCCCATGAGCTTTGCAGAGGTTGCGTTCTCCCCTCCTCCCTTTACCGCTTGCTATCACCTCAATGCACTCCCTTCATTATGAGTTAATAAGGGCCTTTTAACAGCTGCACGGCCCCATCCAGCCTTTGAGTTACTAAAGCTTGAGATTTGAAAGAGAAGGAAGACACCCGGAGGGTCACATGTTTTCAGTTTTTACCCAGAAATGTTCTAACTCTGGTGATTCATGGAATACCCAGATTTAAATTACAGTGGTCCCTCACCTTCAGCTACCAGACACCAAATCCTGCTAGGATGAAACTGAGTTCTTCCTCTCCTATAAAAATATGTCCATCTTCTTTTGTTTAATGGTCTAAGTTGTTCAAAAAGCTTCCTGATTTTTTCCCAAGAAGACAAGGTCTGGTTAGGAGGTAAATCTACAGGAAGGTACTGTGACATGCTGTCCACAATGGCTTGGGAAACACTTGTCCCTTCTCTAAGGCACTGACCTGCTTTGGGTTCCTCTCCTGTCCCTGGGAGACACTCCGGAAAATGAATGGAGGGAGGTGATCATTGCAAAGTCATGTGCCATGATATCAGAAGAGGTAACGGCTGCTACGTGCCACGACCATATATACGCCTGCAATCACACCCAGGGCTCAGTTAGAACTGAACATAATCCCTCAAACAACTAAAATTCTGAAGGCACACTGCTTTTAAGAGAAAGGGGCAAATGGAAAGAAAGCAAATTGAGATTAGGAGTTTCCATTTTTCAAAGATGAAGAAAAAAACCTGTTTAACCTACTCTCCATGTTGTCGTTTCCAAGGCAGGCTTGCAAGTTAATGCCTTTCAGAAATAATTTTAGTGCATTACGTGGAAAGCGTTTGAAGCTGTACTCCACCCCACCCCCCTCCCAGGAGTGGTCACATCTCACTGCAGAGAAGCTTTTTTTTTTTTTTCCCCCAAGGTCTTGGGGTCCTTTTGCAGGTTTGTTGGGTTAAAGTGAGTAATAGTTCACACTGCTTTGGATCATGGTTGTACACGGAAGTGATTTGGTCATGTATTAGCTATGTGACCTTGGGCAAATGAACACTCACCTGTAAGCCTCAGTTTCTCCATCTGCAAAATAGGGCTAATTACTATTTGCTCCATGGGGTTTGCACTAATGCATGGAAAGGACTTAACACGGTGTCTGGTGCACAGCAAAATCTCAGTGAAAGTCAGCTTAGTACTACAAACAGATCCCGGTTGTCCCTCAGCTACAGCTGTGTTTTCTCTTTCTCTACTCATTTGACCATCCCACACCTGTGACTAAAGGCTCAGAAGAGAACTGAGTCCTTCTTTCTTCTTTCTGCCTCTGCCCCCCAACCTATAGAGACCAGGACCAGAGCATCCTCAGGAAGGAGAAGGCCCCAGCAGGATGCAGGGAATGGATCAAAGGTGCAAGCTTTCACTTTAGGGGGCAAGAGAAACAGATCCAAATAGGTGAAGAGGCTGCCCACATGCTGAAATGGAAAGAGCACTGCGCTGGGGTTCAAGAGCAATAGATTTCTAATGTGAGCTTTGCCATCAATCAGCTCTGTTATCCTAGGCTTGTTTTACATCTCTGGGCTTCAGATCTCACTTTCAGGGAACAAGAGGGTTGGACTAAATCAAGGGCTCTCAAACTTTAATAAAGATCACAATCATCTGTGGAACTTGATAAGCATTCAGCTTCTTAGATATAACCCACAGAGAATTTGATTCAGTACATCAGATAGGTCTCGGGAATCCTCATGTTTAACCAGCCCACCAGGTGATTCTGAAGAGGCGGTCCACAGACCAGGCTTTGAGAATCGCTGGCCAGGGGATCAATCAGTTCCCTTCAGGCTCCAGCATCCTAGACACCAAGGTTTAAACGCGACAAAGCTTAGCCCTTCCCCAGACACGTGGTGGTGCAGGATGATGTGACTTCTCTGTGCGTCCTGCTCTTCAAACTCATCCTCGGTTTCATGTCATTCACACTATCCCCACCTTTCCTCCCTTTCTGTTTATGACCTTCTGAGGCCTTAACCCTGGATTCCATGGCTTGCCCTCAGAGCTTGTTTCTCCTCTCCTTGCCATGAAACCTTTCTGCACATCCCTGCCACTATCTCCCGGAGATCTCCTGGTGTGCGGTCCCTAAGCTACTTCACCCACCTCCTCTCCCCTGGCTGCCCAACCCTTGGCAGGTAAGAAATATGGACTCCAGGCCTTGGTTGGGATGGACTCTGAAAAGTACTCAAGAGCTTCAAACAGAAAAGGTGCTTTATCAGCATGTTTTTAATAATTTAAGAAGAGCATCCCAGCAACATGAAGATGTGGGTTTCTACTTCCCCTGAGTTCAAATAACACCCAAACAAAATAAGCATGATGTAGAACAATAACTCTTTTGGAATCTGAAGAAGGTTCCAAATTCGAAATTTTCCATGAAATGCTTTTCACTCACAAGGAGAGAAAGCAGATCTAGGGGAAGACAATCATTGGCAAACAGAGAAGTGCAGGTAGGAGTAACTTGCAATTAGCAACAGACTTCCAGGTGCCTGGATGGCATGAGATTTCCATAGCTGTGTTTGTCTTCTCTGTGGGAGAGAAGGGTTGGGATCCCTCCTGGGAAGGAGGGAAAATAGTCATGCCCTCTGCAGGGTCCTGGTCAGGGGCCCCATTTGTTTTCCTTCCTCACTTATTTTTATTTTTGGGAGCAGGACTGGGCTGCCCGCAGGGCTGGGTCTCTCATCTCCTGTGGAGTTCTCCCCACCTGTAACACCCTCCCTACCTCTTCCCCACCCTTCCCCTGTGGCCTCAGGCCAACTTGGGCCAGGGACCAGCTTTTCCTTACTAGGGAGCAGAGATGGACGCCACCAGACAAGGACCTCTTTATTCAGGCCCTGGAATCGGGCCTTGGAGGGACAGGAAATAATTGGAATATAATATAGTAGCATTTCTACGCAGTAGGCCATGTGCAAGATGTCCAAGGAATCTTCGGCTCCCAGGCATTATAATGAAGGCTAGCTCCCACCTACCTAGGGAAGACCTGGCCAGGGTCTTGAGAAGTGGCTGGGCTACTGAGGGATGTGCATTGCCTTGTGGGGATACATTGGGGGGCGGGGGGGAGGCGAGCAGGAAGTACTGGGCAGCCAACTGGTAGCTGGGCTTAGTGCGTTGTTTAGAAAACACTGGAACCTTGCCTCGCTCCAAATCTTTCTTCCGTCTTTTAAAATGCTGAAAGGCACCAGGAAGCCATTATTGAACTAACTGCTTTCCCCTCCAAATAAATGAAGGTCAATTTCAAAGAAACAGTTGTGTTCTCATAGTACTGGGACCAAATAGGAATCTCTCTGCACTGATTTGTTTCTGTACTCCTCTCATTCAAATTGGGGCTGATGAATTCCTGCCTCCCACAAGAACACTGAGGAGGGTGAGGGTCTCAGAGATGACTCAGGACGGGGCCACCGCCACAAATATACACACTAACCCTCCAGCTCTGAGGTTTCAAAACACAGGGATTTGAGTTGCTCACAAAGAAAGCAATTGGTTTAAGTGAGGGAGAAATTTTTACACGCAGGGAATCCTTTCTGGAAAAGGAAAATACATTCAACCATTTATGAAATCATCAATAAAGACTTCCTAATGCATCTACTCTGTGCTACATGGCCCCTGCCTGCAGGATGTTTACCACCTTGTGAGATCTTATTTTTATGAAGCATGTACTATATGCCAGACATTCTGCTAGGCCCTCTACAGACATTATCTCATTAATCCGCGCAGCTACCCTGACAGGGGAGAGTAATTGCTCCCTCTCTACAGATGAATAGGCGGGAGGAGCTCAGAGCTGGAGCTGAGCTCAGAGAGGTTAGCCTTCTTGCCCCAGGTCATATAGCAAGTAAACAATAGAGCCAAGGGGTGAATCCCGGTCTGTCAGGACAGGCACATACCTGTTCCACTGCACCTAGGAGATATCTGGCCTTCTTGCTTCCCAGTCCTAATCTGCTCTCATGGCAAATGTGCTCCAAAACTCCAGAGCTGCCATGTCAAAAGCTGGGTATTATACTTCTGTTACAAAACCCTGCCTTTCTTCCACTCCCCACTCGCCTCTGCAAAAAAGACACCCAGAAAATGTTAGGGAAGGGCATCCACACCCTAGCTCAGGGCTAGGTTTGCTCCGTACCTACCGCACAGTGTAGGATGTTGGTCTCCCAACGCTGGACCGTCCATCGCTCCAGCCAGAGGAAAATGTGGGACCTTGCCCTTTATCTGAGAATCTAGCTCTATGTCTTTAGTCATTCATTCGTTTGCTGAATAAGTATATATTTATTGGATGTCTACTGTATATTGTGCTGGAGGTACAGTGGTGAGCAAAACAGCTATGTTCCATGTTCTCATAGAATTTAGTTCTACAGGGGAACGCAGACCATTTGAAAAACACATGCACACAAATAACACGACACAAATTGCAACGAGTGACTTAAAGTAAAGGGATGAGATGCTATTAGAAGTAAATAATAGGAGTCAGTATATCACAGGGGTCCCTGAGTGACATTTAGGCGGAACCTGAAAAGTGTGGAGGAGCTAACTCAGTACAGGCAGCAGATAGAAGAAGAGGGTCCGGGCAGAAGGAAGAGCATGTCCAAGAGTCCTAAGGCAGGAAGTGGTGGGGAAGTAGCAAGCTTAGAGAGTAGGGGGACCAGGTACAAGTCAGGGCTGGAGGTGTGGGCAGAGGGCAGGCCACGCAGGGATTTCAGGCCACATCAAGGACTTTAGATTTTATCTTAAGGCCACTACTGAAGGGTTTGAAGCAGACAAGAGATACCATCTGAGTTATGTCTTGAAAAGATGACTCAGACCTCCGTATGGAGCACAAATGAGAGGTGGGGCAGGTAGGAGGCCACAATCCCAGTGAGAGCCGATGGTGATTTAGACCAGGCTGGGGGCAGTGAAGGTGGAGAGAAATGGACAGATTCAAGGACTTGGGGATGGGTTGTTATGTGATTTAGGAGGTTAGTGAGAACAAGAAGTATGTCTAGAATAACTCTGATGTTTCTGGGTGATGGAGGTTATCATTTGTTGAGATGCCAGCAAAACACCGTCAAGGGGATTCCTCCTAGGATCTTCCTCAGATGCCATTCATCAAGGTTCATAGGACAGCATGCTGGGTGTGATCTGCCAGACACTCTTATGTATTGAATAGACAAAATGTCCCAACCCAAAAGCAGGGAGCTGTGACCAACAGCTAACCAGCTATTCATCAGAAACATCTGACAGGGGCTCTTTCCGAAAGCCTAGATTCTTGAGCTCCACCACAGATCTATTGTATCAGAATTTCTCATGATGGGGCAGAGAATTTCAATTTTTAACAAGTTCCCAGGTGATTTCTATGCAGCCACCATAGCACCAGTTCCCCCCAACCCATGCCTGGGAACCCCTGGAATGAACACCCTGTGAAGAGCCAGGAAAATTTGGTTATGCTTCCCCCAGTGCAGTCAGAAGCATCTCCAATCCTGCCCAGTCCCTTGGGCTAGTCCACATGGAGAAAGGCAGAAGGCTGATGAGAAGGAAAGTGAATTCTTTAAACTAGAGCCTCCCTGGAGAAGAGGAAGAGAATGAGCACTGTAGAAGCAGCTCTTCAACGTATTGGGTACACTGCCCAACACTGAATGCTCTGTGTTGTTCATAATTCTCACAAACCCCTCTGCAGAGCAAGCATCATCATCCCTGTGTTTATAGGTTAGGGAACAAGAGTTCAGAGGGGTTTGGTAATTTGCCCAAGGTCACACAGCTAGTAAATGGTAGAGTCTATCAGACTCCACATTTGGCACTCAATAAGCATTTATTATATTATCCCTGTTGCTACTACAGTGCTTCCTGAACATTTGTCTGGGGTCTGGTGCCGAAGGATATAAAATTTTTACTGGCTCATGACAAGATGAGAAAAAAATTAGAAAAATTCTGTGTTTTTCCAAATGTATTCAAAATAAATGACTGTCCTTTTATTCTAAAGACTATGTCCTTTCTATTTTGGGACACTGAAATAGCATTTCTTTGATGGAATGATGGTAGTAAGTAGTGATGATGATGATGATGATGATGATGATGATGTGTGTGTGTATGATTAATGACCTGCTTGGCAAAATAACAAGTTGGCAGCCCTACGTCTGTCCCCACCAAAAATTTTTTTGAAATTTTACTGTGAGGGTCCTAAAGTCTTGGAATCACGGAAGATACCACGGTGGTTAGACACAAGACGTATTCGTGGGAGAAATCAAGCAGTAAAGGAGGGAAGGAAGGCAGAAGGGAAGGAGGGGATAGATAATGAGTTAGCCTCACCTTTGCAGTGGCATTCAAAGGACTGGCAGAAGGGCAGGCAGGGGGGAATAATTATGTGTGAAGGGTCATGCTTATCAGGTAACTACAGGATGGGGGGCCATTTGTGGAGGCACAGAATCCTGCTGGGGCAAAACAGGCCACAGAAATGCCAGCAGGTGCACATGTAGCTGCATTGCCATCACAGCTGGGCCTATTCAGGTCTGTAATGCAGGAAATGCCTTTACCTGAGTGTGTGTGTGGCTCATAAAAATAACTGATGGCAGCTGGGCCCACTGGGAAATTGCTTTCTCTGATATCTCCAGGATGTTTCCACAGTCACTGTGCTCCAGACCATGTCTGATAATAATACTACTAATACATCCCATTTATTGGATCTTGCCATGTGCCACGCTCCCTGAGCTACACTGGGCTAGGGGTACTTCTGTGCGTTCTCTAATGGACTCCTCTCCAAAGGCTTACAAAGTGAGCACTGCTTTGTCCCCATTTTACAGATAAGGAAACTGAAGGCCAGAGAAGTTGAGTGATTTGCCTCAGGCCACACAGCTGAGGGATGGAACCTGGATTCACAAGGAGGCAATCAGATAATGCTAAGGAGTTATCACGGGGGTACCCTAAGTGTGGAGCTCTGAGCTTTGATTTATGGAACCTCACAAAGGAGTTGGGGAAACCAAAGTCTATTCAGAGAAGGAGGAAAGGAAGCAAGTAGCTGCCTATCATTCAGCAACTGAGAGGCATCGTGTCCTAGAGAGAAAAGTAAAGAAATCTAAAAATAATTGGGTCTTTCCCCTAGCAAGATGTCAAAATTTCTCTTTTATTATGGGTACTTCAGACATTGTGCAGTCTCACAGCTTATGACTGGTAATTTCACATACTTTTTCTTTCTTTCTTTTTTTTTTTTTTTTTTTTTTTGAGAGAGAGAGAGAGAGAGCACGAGCTGGGAAGAGGGACAGAGAAAGAATCTTTTTTTTCAATCTTAATTTATTTTTGAGAGAGAGAGACAGAGCACGAGCAGGGGAGGGGCAGAGAGAGAGGGAGACACAGAATCCGAAGCAGGCTCCAGATTCTGATCTGTCAGCACAGAGCCCGACACAGGGGTCAAACTCATGAAATGCGAGTTCATGACCTGAGCCAAAGTCAGACGCTTAACTGACTGAGCCACCCAGTTGCCCCAGAAAGAGAGAATCTTAAGCAAGCTCCAGACTCAGTGCGGAGCCTGACACAGGACCCAATCCCACAACACTGAGATCATGACTTGAGCCAAAATCAAGAGTCGGATGCTCAACTGACTGAGCCACCAGACAGCCCAGTAATTTCACATACTTTTTTAAGATTTTTATCAAATTGGGGAAAACAAAATTTGGAAGATTTTCTTTCATAGTTTAGTTTCTGGCTTGGATATATTTCAGAACGTGATTCGCCTCTGCCACCCACATACATGAGGTCCCACACTGTAGGACTTCTCATATCATGGCTCAGACTCTGGCCCTACCTCTTGATGTCACATATCCAGGTGAGTCAGCATCGTGAACAAGAGAGTATTTCTAGGAGCTGTTTTTCCACCTTGCAGTAAGTGGCTAGTGATGACCAAGCTATCCAGAAAAAAAAGTCTGCAAGCCACATATATTTATTCACTATATACATTCAACCCAAATGAATGGGTTGCTTAGTAGCTCCCCAAAATTCTCATGGCCCCTATACTCCATGGCCTCCCCGTGCAAGGGGAAATATGATAGAGGGAAGTGAAAGCGGAAACAGACAGCAGTCCTAATCAATCGCAGTTAATAGATCTTACTTTTGAAAACTTTACAAAATCGTACAATATAAGGAAAATTCCTGGGGTGTCTCCCAGGGCCTTGAAGAGTCCCATAAAGAGAGGACCCCTGAGGCTAAGCAAGTGCTGTTCATCCACCCCAAGCACCGCAGGCATGGCTGTCCCTAGCAACCTGGTGACTGATCGACTTCTCTCTCCTCTACAAACTGTACACAAGAGTAAGCAGTGACCACATCTTTCCTCTCCGCCTAACACAGGTGCTCACAAAGCTAAGTGAATGAGTAGATAGCAGCACTATGAGTTTAGCAGGAGAATTAGGAGAGTCCTATAACTCAGATAGAATTAGTTGCCATTTCCCAGGCTCAGTCAGCTAAGCGTCCGACTTCGGCTCAGGTCATGATCTTGCGGTCTGTGAGTTCAAGCCCCGCATCGGGCTCTGTGCTGACAGCTCAGAGCCTGGAGTCTGCTTTGGATGCTATGACTCCCTCTCTCTGCCCTTCCCTGCTCTCTCTCTCTCTCTCTCAAAAATAAATAAAACATAAAAAAATTTTTTTATAAAAAGAATTAGTTGTCATTTCCCAAAAACACCTTGCGTCTTCCTCCTCCTGTGCATTTGCTCAGACTGTTTCCCTCTACTAGAAATGCTCTTCCCATACCCTCTGAATATCCAAATCCTGCCCACCCAAACCCTAGTTCTGTGGACACCTCTCACAGAATCTTTCTTGGTCCCCATGCCTTTCCTGGCAGTGATCTCTCCCTCCCTCCCTCCCTCGTTTATGATGCCTGCCACATCTGTCCATGGGGATCAGCACTGATGTGCACATCTTTGGCAGTGCTATCAGGCTACAAACCCCTGGAGGACAGGGTCCAGGTCTGACGCATCTCATCCTCCATACCTAAAGACAGGTACCTAGTAGACTCTGTAAAATAGCGATTGCAGGGGCACCTGGGTGGCTCAGTTGGTTGGGCGTCCGGCTTTGGCTCAGGTCATGATCTCATGGTCTGTGGGTTCGAGCCCCACTTCGGGCTCTGTGCTGACAGCTTGGAGCCTGGAGCCTGCTTCAGATTCTGTGTCTCCCTCTCTCTCTCTGCCCTACCCCTACTCATGCTCTGTCTCTTTCTGTCTCAAAAATCAAAATAAACATTAAAATTTTAAAAATAAAATAAAATAAAATAAAATAAAATAAAATAAAATAAAATAAAATAAAATAAAATAGCGATTGCAGCCATGATTCACACAGTGCTTTCTAGACTTGATCCACCATTTTCCCGTCAGACCAGTATTAGGGTTTTGCCCATTTTATACATAAGGAAATGGGCCTAAAGGGGTTAAGTGACTTATCTCATTCCTAGAAACTATTACAGGCACATTGAAAGGAGATTGTAGTGACTGCTCTTGTAAAACCAAAATACCAATATGGGCCTGGTGCTGGGGTCAATGGGGAAAGATTGGATATGTGAAGGCTAGAGTGGACACAGACAGGAGCTTGAAAATTGGACAGTATCTTCATCCTTTATTAAAAGGTTATTACTCCACCCACCTCGGGGAGAGACCTATTGCCAATCGGCCCCCAATTCCCTTCACCTTACTAGCCCTTGTCATGTTCCTCTCACTTCTTGGAGAGATATGGTCAGCATCAGTCCCCGCAGAAGCAGGGGAGGAGGAGACGATTCTGGTGACTTTATAGCAGGGCCAGAGTAAGACCTTAGAGAGGCCTGAGGTGATGTGAAATGAATGCTGCTCTCACCTCCATCTGTAATTCTAAATTAAAACACATACAGGGGCACCTGAGTGGTTCCATCGGTTAAGCATCCAACTTCAACTCAGGTCATGATCTCACTGCTGGTGAGTTCGAGCCCCGTGTCGGACTCTGCTGGCAGCTCGCAGCTCGGAACTTGGAACCTGCTTCGGATTCTGTCTCTGTCTCTCTGCCCCTCCCCTGCTTGTGCTCTGTCTCTCTCTCTCTGTCTCTCTCAAATATAAATAAAAAATAAACATTAAAAAAAAACACACATACATGCGTATGTACACACACACATACACACACGCACACAGGGCCCTACAAATAAATGTGAGGCCCACGACATTCTGATGCACGCCATGAAGACTACTGTGATTTCTGGAATAGCAAATTACTTCCCAAAAAAGTGGAGATGTCACAAGTCTGCCAATGCTCTAAAGACTCACTGGGACTGCTTGACGTGTAATGCAGCATTGCTCTATAATGGAATGACCAGACGTCCCCATCCCCATTATGTCTGTTACCAAACCATGATGGTGGTTGTTATTATTATCATAACCCCCTCTTATTCTCAAAGTGTCTCGATTTGAATGATGAAAGTACTTCCCTCTGTGAAGTTCCAGAGGAAGAGTGCGCTTGCCTCCTGGTCACTGAGGAGCCTGAGGTGGGGACAAGAGAGACTCGGCACCCACAGCCTCAGCCATCTGGAGAAAGATGCATAATGACAGTGCAGTGAGCCACAATTTAAGGAGGAAAGACACAAATTCTCATGTGTGTTTTTTGTGGGGAAACAGGAGTTACTGTAAAGGTTGATTTGCAATTTTTGAATCTTCATCTGGCTGACATACACTAGTGACGGAGGTGGGGTCTGGAACCATGGCTGACTGACCCTAAATACTTAGCAAATGAAGGAATGGATCCATCTCACGCAAGACAAATGATGGGATCTGAAGGACGCACATTTCCGGAATGCAGAGACAAGAGAAGGGGTAGGCTGAAATGATAAGATTTGAGGGGCAGGGGGGGAAAGTGAGCTGTGTCTGAAGGACTCCTAAGACTGGAATTCCTAAGAGGGAGGGGCATCTTCACTCTATCCATCACCCCCACTCCTGGTGTGACAGAGCGTGGGTCAGCCCAAGGTACAGTCCTCACTGGCAGGCCTGTGTCAGCAGGACGTCTGACCACACCCACCAACAGCCCATCTGAGCCCTACTTGAACACTCAAGCGCCCTTCTGGGGTGAGCACACAAATTGTGCTATAAAGGTTTCACCAATGAACAGTTCGGGCCAAAATGTTCAGAAACAGAATGTTCTAGTACACCCAAGGGGACCATTCCTCACAGAGCCCCATTTAACTTTTTCCAGGGGTATCTGCTCACAGCACCTTGCTCCCCTGAAGCTGGGATGCATTTGGGGCTGGCTTCACATGATTTTTGAAATTCTTCTTTAAGATAGAGTTTCTTGCCAGGCTGACGTGCATTGCTTACAGGCTGAGCTCAGCACCCTGGCTATGCCCCAGAAGGAGGTTAAAATGGGACCAAGGGCAAGCCGGGCTTACTGTCATTCACAGGCATGGGCCCCAGGGCTCACACTACCAGCACAGCCGGGCAGAGTTCCAGGGAGGCAGCTGGTGGGGGGAAGGAAGTTCCACCAACTGGAAGCACAACAACAAAAAAATTACATCTCCGATTTATATATTCAGGCCATAAATTGCCCCCTGGCATCAAGAGAAAGTGGTAGGGCCCCTTTCCCTGCTCCCAAGTACACCCTTGCAGTCTCCATTTGTGACTCCTTGTCCGAAGCCCTTCAGAAGTTACCTTAACACAATGGTTCTTGGACTTTCTTGCTCTCTGGGCCCCTTTTGGCAATCTGGCGAAGCCCCTTCTCACCATAGACACATAAATAAGAGACAGGAATGCAAAGAAAACCAATTATGTTGAAATAGTTATTATAGTGCTGAAAACAAACAAATTTATGATGGAGTAAAAAATGTTCTTCTTTATTAACATATTAAATAAACGAGCTCCAGCAGCAAGTCAAATAAATAACTACTATAATTCTGAAGTAGTGACAAGTGGTTCACGGTATCTGCAAAAAATGTAATATGATATCACAAATCTGATTTCTATTGGTGACAAATCCTGCTAATTCTCCTATGGTTTGCTGCCCACATTCCTACTGAAGGAAGTGTTAACTTTCAGCCAAAGGTTAGTTTAAAAAAATTTAAAAAGTGACTCTTCCCATCCAAGTTCACAGACACCCCCTTAACCTCAGAATAAGAACTCTGCTACACAATATTATAAAGATGTACTTCAGGATGTTAGGCTCTGTAGACATTTTTCTGTATCAATTTAAATGCACACGGACTATGCCATCATGCTTTATAACTATTTTGCATAACTACTTGCAGCAACTTTTTATTAGCTAATTTCTTTACTGAAAAATAACACATAAACATTTAAATTAGAAAGAAGAAAAAAAAAAAAGCAATGAACAAAACTCTTCTGCCCTCGCCAGACCCAGGTCTGACTTTATCCTGGACCCTCAGTCGTTTTCCCAGAAGCAAACACTATTACCCCAGGTTGTGTGTGCTTCCAGAAATATTCTATTTATTTATAAGCATACATTTGTGTCCGTGTGTGTGTGCATAAATTTGAGTGTATGTGTGTGTGGGATATGTGTTTCTACCCGGTTTACTTTTACAAATGCTATCATTTTGTAAAAATTCTGAGATAAGGAAGGTTATGATCTGTACTCAACAGGGTGTCCTGGGCATGTCAGTGTTTAGAGTTACTGCTTTCCTTTCATGGCTGCATAGTAACCCATTTAAGGGCACATCCTATTTTACTTACCAGTTCCCCCAGTGATTGACATTTAGGTTATTTTTGGCCTTTTACTACGACAAACACTGTTGCAATGAATATTATTGCATATATGTCTGTGCCCACATATTTGGGATAAATTCATAGAAATGGAATCATTGGGGCAAGGAATGTGTGGTATTTTAGGTTTAGCCTGATTATGTTCAATTTTACACAAATAAGGAATTTTAAATATAATAAAATGTACAGTGTTATTAAAACAAATAGGTTAGATCTATGTCTACGAATCTATTATTTAGGAGAGTTATTCATGACATTTAAATTAAAAAAACTAACTCATAGAATTAACTTGTAATCCCATTTTTAAAAGCCATTAATCTAGTCACCTCCAGGGGCAGAATGAAGGGAGGAAGAGTGGATTATTAATTCTTTTATATACCTCTGTATTATTTCACATGTTACAATGAGGAAATATTCTATTTGTGATTAAGAAAGTGTGATAGAATAGAAATTGAGTTTCAAGAGTTACCATGGGGCTATTTAATTTTTTATGATTTTAAGAGAAAAAGTATCAATGTCCAAAAGGAAAAAAATGTTCTTTGTCATTTTTAATCCAATTTTAGTTTACATATACTTACTATATTTTTTCTTGATAAACATATATACATATATGCATGTGTGTGTGTGTGTGTGTTTGTGTGTGTGTATCCATCCTATTATGTGATCACAGCTCTAGAACACTTAAAAATTACTTGTCCCCTTTCTTTGTTGGATACAGACATGCCTAGTTCCACAGTTCAAAAACATGTTGTCAAGTTGCTTGTTGATTTTTGGTTTTGTATTTTTTTCAAAGTGAGAATGTATCACTCTTCATAGCAAAAAATAATTTAGACACAACAGCAAGATATAAAAAAGAAAGGAAAAGTCGCCCATAATCCTTCTCTCTATATCATGTTTTAATATTTTTCCTATAAAACTTTCCAGAATTTTCCGTATGAGTGTGTGTGTGTGTGTGTGTACACACAGATTTGATCACCTAGTATTTTAATCACTAAGCATCAAGTGTTGACTTCTTTCCATTTCAATAAATCTGAATCTTTTCATTTTTTTAATTTATTTGTCACATTTTTTAAAGCTGCATTTCATTTCATAATGGGCGGTACCATCATGTACTTAATCAATCCACTTATGACAACTCATTTATGTAAGTAGGTGAGACACGCACAAGGTATCACATTCAGAAGGTGTGGAGTGAAAAGTATGTCCCTCTCACCTCTCTGGCCCACAACCATCCACTACCCATCCCTGGAGGCAGCTATTGTCAATTTCCTGCATAGCAAAATATATTTGTATGTTCTTTTTAATGGAAATCACATACTAAAAACATTATTTGGCACTTTGATTTTTTTCACTAAATAATGTACCTTAGAGATCTTCCCACTTCAATATAAATACAATAACCTCATTCTTTTTAATAACTGCATAGTATTCCATTGTACTTTTTTTCTTCTAGTA
Organism: Lynx canadensis; assembly: GCF_007474595.2. Lineage (NCBI taxonomy): Eukaryota > Metazoa > Chordata > Mammalia > Carnivora > Felidae > Lynx > Lynx canadensis. The sequence goes on along the minus strand of NC_044303.2, from coordinate 188,728,757 downwards.
AGTAGTCCTCTACCGAAGGACATGTAGGTTGTTTCAAAATTTTTGATATCACAAACAACGCTATAGTAAATATTCTTGTACACACTTCATCATTTTCTATATCATCTGTAAGATAAACTCCTGGAAGTGGACTATTTGGAGTAAATTTCAAATTTTTATAAATATTGCCGAGCCATCCTCCGTAGAGCTTGTACCAATTTGCATTTCCATAACTGGTATTTGAGAGTGCCCACATATTTGCCAATAGTGTGTTATCAAACTTTCTGATCTTTGCCACCTGGATAGGGGACACTGGGGGAATGAGGCTAAGCAACTTTTTGTGTGTGTAGAATAACCCATCTTCTCTTGATGTACATTTGTTTTGAGTTTTCAGCCATAACAAATATGCTATCCACATTTTTCCTTTAAGATCTTTTTGCACCTGCCTTAAGGATTTCCTTATAATAAAGCCCACTTTGAATGGCTAGATCAAAAGGTAAATTCAGATGAAAGGCCTCAGTCATGTATTACCCTCTAGGAAGGGTGTGGCAATTTGCACTCCCACTAAGTGTGTTTCAGCACAGCTGAAGAAACTGCATTTTATACTGATAAGTTCTCATTGCCAGTGGAGAAGTTTCAGGCATCTGCATGACAAATCAGCTTCCGCTCAGAGGTGATAAAATGGCTTAAAAGCTTCAAATCCTTCCAATGAATTTGGTGTCAGCTTCCCAAGTTCAGGGCTAGCAAGCTGCCCTCTTGGAATGCAACACCCCATCCATCAGTGGAGCCAGAACAGGCAGTGGCCTTGGAATGTGTGTATTTTACCCAGAATCTGAGAACAAAAAGCAGTCACCCACAGTGTGTAAACGGATTTGATCTTTCACAAGGCTGCCAGGCCCACCACTATCCACATCAGTGGTTCGAGGCTCTGGGGCTCCTGATTTAAATCCATAACAATATAAAAGAAAATATTGCCCCCCCCCCACCACCACCACCTGGCTCCAGGAAAACACTAGAGTTTGAGGTAATTGGAGGATGAGTTAATAAGGAAGGATTCCTCTGGGCACCCAGACTTGCCCCACTCCACCATGGGGGCGTGTGCAAGTCCAGAGAATGCAGTAGACAGTCTACATTTAGACCAGAGTATGGCAAATGCGCCACATTTTAGTTGCAAAATTCAAATTGGCTCTGGAAGATGCCAGCCTCACAAATTGGAAATTGAATTGAGCGCTGCTCAAGAAGTAAGGAGATGGCCTGTGGAGCAGATTCTGCCGGGAAGGGAGGCTTTTCGCAAGTCAGTCAATGGGCCCTGGTCAGCCAGGGGTGAAATTTAGTGCTGACCTTGAACTGCTGATCTGGAAGGAGAGGCAGGGTTATTTTAAGACTGTACTAAATCTAGAGGTGTTGGAACCAGCATCTAGGACAGGGCAGGGATGGGGCGAACTTTGACCTACTGCCACAGGGCCGGAGATCAAGGAAAGGTGAAGCCAGGTGTCTGGGACCAACCAGTGATTCTCAGAAAGTGCAGAGGCCTGGCACCTTCCCTTCTCTGGGACAGCCTTGTAGCCCTTCGTGACTCCGTTTGAGTGGCAGCTTGTAGTGCTAGAAAGAACAGAGACATTGAAATCAAACAAATACAGGTCTGGAGTCCTGGCTCCACAGCTCATTTCTCCAAGCCTCAATGAATTCATCTGTAAAATGTGACTGAAATCATCTGCTCATAGGATTGTAAGTGAGGAATAAATAAGAAAGGATGAAAGGACTCAGCTAAGTGCCAAACACTGGTAAATATTTCATAAACATCAGCTACTAATGTATGTGAAGCCTCTAATACACTCTCCACTTTGGAGGAGATATTTAATAAGTTCCTGTTGTTCTTATCATGATTATGACTAATTCTACGAAGGAGCTAGTATGCCTTAAGAGAAAACAAAAACAGGATCGGTTCCTTCACGTTAAAAGGTTGGGTGATCCCTCTGTTAAGAGGAAAGGAGTAAACAACTAAGTAAATAGAGTGCCAAGTGTGATGGTCAGGTGGTCAGAAAATATTAGAAGACATTTACATTTCTACTCATGTTTCACTGTTTTTAAAATTGTTTTGATATTTAATTATGAGATATCTCCATCATTCCGAAAAGTACAAAAAATAATCTTTTGTACTCCTCCACCCAGATTTAACAAAAGTTAACATATTGCTGAATTTGCTACATATCTTTTTTTCTTCTTTTAAGAAATAAAATGTTACAAATACATCTAGAAGCCGCACTTCTTGTGGCGCCTGGGAGGCTCAGTTGGTTAAGCATCCGACTTCGGTTCAGTTCATGATCTCGCGGTTCTTGAGTTCGAGCCCTGAGTCAGGCTCTGTGCTGACAACTCAGAGCCTGGAACCTGCTTCACATTCTGCGTTTTCCCTCTCTCTCTGCCCCTCCCTGCTTACTCTCTGTCTCTCTCTTTCTCAAAAATAAATAAACATTAAAAATTAAAAGCCCCACTCCTCTTCATGTTCACCTCTCTCGTTCTCAGAGATCTTCCAGGATACATGTATAGGATTAAATAGACTCTCTCCCCTACACTTTTTTAAATGTATACTCTCAGAAGCAAGAAAAGTTTTCAGACTGGGGCTCTGGATTATGTCACTCCTGATTTCAAATTCTGTTCCTGCTCCTTTACTAGCTGTGTGGTCTTTGGCAAATTGCTCGACCTCTCTGCTCCTCCTTTCCACTCTAAAATGGGACAAATAACAGGTCCTTTGCTGGGTCCTTGTGAGGATGAAATAAGATTATTCATTTAAAGCAATTGTTCTTGGGGCGCCTGGGTGGCTCAGTCGGTTAAGTGTCCGACTTCGGCTCAGGTCACGATCTCACGGTTCATGGGTTTAAGCCCCGCATCGGGGCTTAAGAGCCTAGAGCTCGGAGCCTAGAGCCTGCTTCGGATTCTGTGTCTACCTCTCTCTGCCCCTCCCCCACTCGCACTCTGTTTCCCTCTGTCTCAAAAATAAAAATAAACATTAAAAAAAAATTTTAAAGCAATTGTTCTTTACCAAGCATGATTCCCCTCACCACCACCTCCCCACCCCCCCCATGGGACATTTGGCAATGTCAGAAGACATTTTTGACTGTCACAACTGGAGTGTGCTACTGGCATCTAGTGGGAGAGGCCAGGGATACAGCTAAACACCCTATAATGCACAGGACAGAGAACTCTCTGGCCCAGGATGTCAATACTGCCAAAGTGGAGAAACCCTAATGTAAAGCATGCTGTCGCTATTTTATAAGGGCTCAAAAAACATTTGTTAACAAGCACAACAAATCGTAATTTTTTATTTATAAGACATTAGGCCAGGAAAAAAAAAAAAGACATTATGCTGGACACTTTCACATACCTTGTCTCACTGGTATAGTGGGTTGCCCCTTCTTGGTGAAAAGAATGATAGAAGACAAGTGCTATTGTTCCTGCATGTCTGAGAACATCTATCCTATTAAGCCAGTGATAAGCTCCTTAAAAAATGTAAATTTTCAGGCTAATAGATTAGAAGTTGTTACTTAGAGCCTAACCCCTCCTTGCTCTCTGTGAAGAACAAATTGTTATCAGCACATTCAGCCACAAAATTGGTTCATTTAAACCACAAATATCCCTTCAACCTAAGCAGGGCCAGAGATTGGCATGGCAAACAATAAATAAGGCATCATAATTAAGCAAACATTTTTGGCCCCTATTTACAAGGACTGGTTCCCAAAGGCTCAAAAAACCACAGAAGCAGAGTGAAAAATGGGCAAGAGCTCTGCTTCTCTGCTTCACCTCAGACTCTGGAGGACTCAGAGTATTATGCCTGTAGCCATCCCAGGGATCGGGGCAACTGTCTGTGTTGGTCAGAGAGCACCAGTTATAAGTGACCTTATCCAGTGGGTTTCCAAATGTGGCCCCCAGCCAGCAGCACCAGCATTGTCCAGGAACTTGTTAGAGATGACATTTCTTGGACCCCACCCCACACCTACTAAATCAGAGACTAGGGTTGCAGCCCAGGTAGGTGAGATGGGGGTCTCCCGAGCCCTGTGGATGATTCTGGTTCATACTCAGGTTTAAGAACCACAAGCCTCGTAAGACTGGATGCCCCCCTTCCCTGTGGATCCATTTCCTTTTGCCTGCGGCCCTCCCACTGTATTCACACAGCTCATCAGTTCAAGGAGTGGAGGAGCTGCTACTTACTGGCACTTTCCTTGGGCTGGACGCTTGACACACAGCCTGTAACTTTCGCAACAAGAATATGAGGAAGATACCGGTATCCCTTTTTCCAGATGAGAAAATCACGGCCAAGAGAGTGTAAACAGCTTGCCCAGGTTCATACCTACAGAAAAGGGCTGGAACCGGACTCTGTGTGTCTGCCTGATGCCAGTCCCATGCTCTTAATGATGCCAGCACACTGCCCACTGATGTCGAAGAGAGACAGAACACAAACACATCAGCCCCACCAGGGCCAAACGTTGAGCCCTGCCAAGTTTTTTTTTAGTGCCCCTCAGTCACCTGTCCTGCGGTTTACCTGCTCACAGGTGATACGTGCACCACCTTCCCACCCTCTCCACCCTCCCCCTACCCAACTTAATTTAATCCCCAGTGTCCTGATACTGCGCCCTAGTGGCCAAGACTCCCCACACTGCAACTGTCTCCTAGCCTTTGCCTGACGTCCTAAGACTTCAAATCCCCACTCTCCCTCTTACTAGCTGTGTAACTTTGACACTGACTGAACCTCTCTGTGCTCCCCTTTCTCATCTGTAAATCAGTGATAATAATGCATTAATATCAAGGTTGTTAAAAGGATTAAAGGGGATAACAAATGTGGAAATATCTAGCCTAGTGCCTGGTGCATGGTAGAAACTAATTAATTCTTGGTTTTCTCCCCCTCCTGCTCTACGGACCAACAACTATCAAAACTGCTCACTCCCAGGATTGATTTTCTTGAGTCCCATTTATTGGCCAATTAGCTAATATTATGAGCTAATCTTCACTAAGATGTTAATTCATAATAATAATGGTTTTCTGTGTTTGTCTCCACAATACCATTGACATCTCAACCAGGGGCCCTTAGTCTTCGAAATTGTGCAGTTTGGAAGTGATTAATGGTGGAAATATTAGGGAATATGGAAGCCCAGCGGGGAGCCTTTTCCCATCCTTCATATCACTCCCATACAACTCCAGTGAGCAGGAAATCCCAGAGAAATGGGAAATTTGATATCAGAAGGGAAATATGCCTTCGAGTTAACACCTGGCTTTGAAGAAAAAAAAAAATCAACCACAGGCATCTGAATATCAGGATAGGTGGGAACCATGTAAAAAAGAAATGAAATCAAAGACTAATGGGTCATTTGCCAACATTTAATACAATTGCTTGGGATCTGGGTAGTTGAATGTAATAAAGCTTCATTAAAAAGTAGTTATAACAACTAATAAGATCCTAATTAAATTAGCTTTAACTGGGCAAGCTGCTTGTGAGGTCCTAATTAGGTTATTTGCTTCCATTGGCCTAGCCTGCAAACAAAAGAAGATTCTGTTATATCTTTAGTGATGCCTAGAAAGCCAGATCTCTGGCCTCATTCAGGAAATGGTAAGAGGCTCTAAAATCTGGGGGCAGCCAGTCTCTGACTATCAGTTCTCCAAAAATCATGGTGTGTGGCCACAGTGAAATCCCTTAATAGGTCCCACTGCTTTTAGGAGCCAGACAATTTTAAAGATGGAAAGGGCATTTAAACACAGAAATTCCAACAATTTCATTTTACAGAAGAGGAAACTGGGAAGTGATTTGTTCAAGGTTCCCCAGCAAGGAACAATGTCCTTTGTGCCCCCCACCCCAGTCCTCTTCCACCATGGTCTGGAATAGACACAGAACTTGGGCTGCTGGTACAGATTTTCATTGGGGAAAGAAGAGGGAAACAAAAGTGCTGGATTCTCAGAGGCTGCTATCACTAAAGCGGGGTGTGTGTGTGTGTGTGTGTTGAGAGGGGTTCAATCCCAGGTCAACTGCTGACATGCTTATAGTGTGGGTGGCGCTCTCTCCCAAACTGTCTTTGCGTCGCAGCCCCAATGCTCTCCCTAAAATGCACACTCAGTCATGCCAGGATGCTGCTGAGCTACCCGCAAGGTAACTTCGACAGAAAAGTCTGTCCACAATTGGGCTCCAACCTACCTCATTTCTCAAGACTGAGCTTTGTGCTCAACAAACCAGAATTCCAGCTCTGTGCCTCACTAGCAAATTACCTGGTCTCTCCACTTTCTGCCTATAAAATGGGAATGCCATTTTACTTACCTCGTGAGGTGAATAGGAGAATTAAATGACACTAAAGCAGATAAACCACACGTGACTCATGCTACTACCCCTCCAACCACACAGGAGCAGTCCCCTTTCCCTGAACACGCCTAGCTTACTTTATACCTTCGCACATGCTGTTCCCTCGGCCTGCAACACCCCTCACCCTCTTCTCTGTGTCATAAATTCTTCCAATTCAACTGTCCGGCTCAAACGTCACTTCCCCTTTGCAGACTTCCACTGCTTCCAGGCAGAGGCTACTCCTTTCCTGGGCTCTCTCTGCCCTAACTTCCCCCCTCGGAACCTGGTCAAGCTGGGCTGGAATGGGTGTTTGATGTCCCAGGAGACTTTGACTCACCAAGCATGTGCCTGGCACACAGTCAGAACTCAGTAAGTGAACTCAGGAACTGTGAGGAGGAATGTTGGTTCCAGTATCACTTCTCCTTTTGTCCCCAAAGTTGAAATAAAAACAACCTCTGTATATAGACACACACACACACACACACACACACACACCAAGATAGTAATGGTAGTTGCTTGTGGTCATTTTCATTTTCCCCTCATGCTTCTCTACGGTGATATATATTCCTCTTGTAGTAAGAAACAAAGCAATAAAGCCAGTTCTTTAAACTGAGTGAGCCGAAAGCATAAAGGAGGTACATGAAGTGCCAATTTCCCAAACATGTCCCTGAAAAAGTTGGGAGTTACCTGAATTTCAATGTGGTGTGGTTCTAATTTAAGGGATCATAGTCTCCGATTTTATCCTTCGTAATTCTGTGACAGGAACTAGTTTGCTGACCAGAAGGCACATCACTTTCCACATATCTTTAACGCAACCATTTTGGGAACTATGAGCTTTTCCAGACAGAAATGGATAGGTACTCTGGTGACCAACACAGGAGCCACTGGCCACCTGGGGCAAATCAAATTTAAATTTGTTAAAATTAAATAAAACTACAAATTCGGTTCCTTGAGCACATCCGTAGCCACATGTGTCTGCTGGTTGCTACATTGGACAGCGCAGATTTGGAACATTTTCATCACTACAGAAACTTCTACCAGACAGCACTGAGTTAGTATGTTTCTCAGCTTGCTGCACACATGGCCGATGAAGTCTCAAGTTAATCAACACATCCATTTGTCCCATGTACATATTCTTTCCTGTTTAAATGTATATATCTGTGGCAAGGTAAAATGATGCAGCAACTTTGGGAAACAGTTTGGCAGGTCCTTACCAAGTGAAGCATAAAGCTGCCTTATGACCTGGCAATCCCACTCCTGGTATATATACCGAAGAGAATAGAAAACATATGCTCAGGGCCCCTGGGTGGCTCAGTCCATTAAGCATCCAACTTGGACTTAGGTCATGATCTCACAGTCCGTGAGTTCGAGCCCTGCATTGGCCTCTGCTCTCAGCACAAAGTCCACTTAAGATCCTCTGTCCCCCTCTCTCTCTGCCCCTCCCCTGCTTGCGCACCTGTGTGTGAGCGCCCCCGCGCACTGTCGCTCACAAATAAACATTAAAAAAACTAAAAAAGAAAACATATGCTCATCCAGAAATCTGTACACAAATGTTTACGGAAACATTGTTCGTAATAGCCCAAAAGTGGAAAGAAACCGAATGTCTGTCAACTGAAAAATGGATAAACAAATTTCATACATACATACATACAATGGGATATTATTCATCACAAAAAAAAAAAAAAAAGGAAAGAAGTACTGACTCATGCTACCACATGGATGAACCTTGAAAAGGATATGTGAAGGAAAGAAGCCAAACAAAAAGGTCATGTATTGTATGATTCCATTATATGAAATGTCAGGAACAGACAAATCCACAGAGAGAGAAAAGTAAATTAGTGGTTGCTGGAAGCTGAGGAGAGGAGGCATGGTAGTGATTGCTAGTGGGTACTGGGTTTCTTTTGAGAGTGATTAGAATGTTCTGGAATCAGATAGTGGTGATGGTTGTACACTAAAAACCACTAATTGTACACGTTAAAATGGTGAATTTTATGGTACGTGATATGTCTCAATAAAATTGTTATTTAAAAAAAATACTCTAGGGGCACCTCTGTGGCTCAGTCAGTTAAGCGTCCAACTTCGGCTCAGGTCGTGATCTCGTGGTTCGTGAATTCAAGCCCCGCATCAGGCTTTCCGCTATCAGTGCAGAGCCTGCTTTGGATCATCTGTCTCCTTCTCTCTCACTGCCCCTTTCCCACTTGTGCAGGCGCTGTCTCTCTCTCTCTCTCTCAAAAATAAATAAAGATTTTTTTAAAAATCCCAGATGTTATGTCATAAAAAAAAAAATACTCTACTAATTGGAAAACAACCTAAATGTCCATGTATAGATAAGTGAGGAAATTAGCCCGTACATATCTGTACAGTGGACTTAGATGCAGCGGTTAGAAAGAATGAATTAAATGTGTATACTAATTAAGAACTATCTTCCAAATGAATTGCTCAGAAAAGGGGAAGTGACTTTCAGAGTGTTGCATATAGTATGGAATGTTACCAAAAAATACAAAAATTCCAAGTATTCTATTTTCTGTGAGTATATATGTATGAAAATATATAGACAAAAAACCTGGAAGGTTATGCACCAAAAAGAGAACAATAGCTTCCTCCAAGGGAAGAGCTTGGAATTAGGGGTGGTGGTCAAAAGGTATGTTTTTCATTTTTACAAAGAAAAAGAATTCATTTACGATATGTGTAACTAACAATTTTAAAGCTCTATTGAAACTAAAGTATAAATTAGATCATCTCTGTGGGGGATAAAGAGAAATATAATAAAGAACAAGTTTCAAAGAAATAAGAAACTACCTAAGTATAATCAAACTCTTTGTTAATCGAGGTTTCATATTCTCCCAGGGGAAAACAAACGACTTTTAAACTTTGCCCAGCCCTGAAAAAACTCACACGGGGCTATTTCCTCTGGTTTCCCTGCTGCAAGAGCTCCAGATCTAAAGTCCCTAACTCCCTAGCTCCAACCTGATTAAAAGTTGTTAGTTGGATGACTTCGTCTCTGTCACCTGTTATCATCTCTCAGTAACCAGATCTATCTAAGTAATGCCTGGAAATCCTTTCATGCTTCCTGTAGCCTGGGTCTCTGCAGAAATGACTGAGGATGCCGCATGTGACCTACTTAGGGGGATTTTTTTTTTTCCAGGGGTTAGGGAAAAGAAGAAATTTCCTTTTCATTTCATTTTCCCCATTTTTTTCAATCTCTTCTTCCCTAGATCATAAGAAAAAATAAAACAAAATGAAAAAGAACCCAATAGAATACTTTCTCATTTTGCAGCTAAAATTCTGTGGTGGTTTTTCTTCTAATCAGTATATTATTACCTGGGTGGCTGACCTCCTACCACAACTGGCTCTCATTTTCATTCATTCTTTCTCTCTGACCCTTGCACCCCAATTTTATTTTTCTGGGTTCTCTCTTCCTTGCACACTGGTAGCTTTTATCATTCAGTGAGGTTCTTCACCCAAGACTTGCCCCTGTATTTACATCAACATCTTCTAGAGACCACTTTTAATTTACCTTGGTGAACTTCTTAAAGCACACAGGGCCTGTTCCCTCTCAACATTTCGAACAGGGTTTTGGTGGTGGTGGTTTGTTTGTTTGTTGTGACAATACACTTCTAAAGACACCAGTTTCCTTGAGATGCCCCATTTTTTCCAGGGGAGGGCACTGGCAATCTGCTTTCTCTCTAGCCACCATGTCCTGGCCTGAGTGTCATGCCCCTGCGTTTTCATTTCTTACATATCTGGCCATAGGCAGGGTCCTGCAGGCTGCTCATTCTTTCAGACACAAATTCCATCTGCCCTGTCTCTTGAAGGATGATCAAAGTAGCACAAGGGCTCTATTAATCAGTCCATAATTGTACAACACACAGAGAATCACTCACGGCCAAAGAAACACCAGAATAATGTTGGGAAAGCTGGTCTATCAACATACCATATTACAATTTTGCCAGTGCCCCAATAAAAGATGATTGTTTGCTCACGATAAATAAATCAGAGGCCTCTAGTGAGTATAAGATTCACAAAGCTTTGCAATTAGCACCCAGGGAGCACAGCCACCATTTGTACGACATGCCAAGCACTGTGCTACATGTCTCCCATACATCGTCTCCTATAATCTTTACAACAACCCCAGGAATGGGAGGAGAGGCTTATTAGTAACCTAATTTTACAGATGTGGAGATTGAAGTTCAGAGATTGAGAGGCTTATAAAGATCACACAGCCAGATTCTATCAAGTACCTACTCTGTGTCAGGCACTTTTAAGCATTGTAGATATAAATTTTTTTTAATTTTTATTTATTTTTTGAGAGAGAGGGAGACAGAGCATGAGCAGGGGAGCAACAGAGAGAGGGAGACACAGAATCCAAAGCAGGCTCCAGGCTCCAAACTCTCAGCCCAGAGCCCAATGTGGGACTCAAACTGACTAACCACGAGATCATGACCTGAGCCCAGTCAGACGTTAAGCAATGTAGCTGTAAAAGTGAACCAGACAAGAAGGTCCCCACCTTCATGAAGCTCCAAAGTACACACTTCAGGGGTGTACGTGGGCAAATAGAACATATATAAATGAACCATATGATATCGAGTCATTGTAAGTACCACAAAGGGAATAAAATGAGGGGGTGTGCTAGAGACGGACAGGGCAGTGACGATCACAAGAAAGCCTGAGAACATTGAGAGGGAGGGCTGCTGAAGGCCGTGGATGGAAAGCTGAGTGACGACAAGGAGCCAGCCCTGCAGGGACCCGGGGCGGGGGGGGGGGGGGGGCGCGTTTCAGGCAGAAGGGACAAGAGATGCAGAGGACCCGATGTAAAAATGTGCTTAGCATGGCTGAGCAGAAACAATGGAAGCCAGAATGCTGGGATGAAGAGAGAGAAGAGGAGAAAGGTGACAGGTGACACCTGAAAGAAAGATAGCACGGACATTTCACAAGGCCCTGTAGGTCATGATAAAGAGCTCAGAGTTCTCACTATGTGCAAAAGAAAGTCACGGAAGGGTTTTGGAAAGGGAAATAATATAATCAGGTTTATGTTTGTTAAAGATTTCTGTGGATAAACAGAAAATGCATTGTAGAGGCTCAAGAATGGCTGTGGGGAACCCACTGGGGAGGCTGTCGCAGCGGTCAAGGAGAGAGAGGTGAAAGCCGCTTGGGACTGTGCTCTGTTCTTGCGTGTAAAAACCTAGACTATCTAGAAACAAGTGTCATCCAGAATTTCTAGACAATTCTCCATCGTCCGCAATACATTGACTTGAGACATCTTTAGGCCTCGTGTGCCAAGGGCGTGCCACTTACTTTTCTTTTAATTTTTGTAGCCAAGTGTGATGTGACGTGCACACGGTAAAGACCGGTCAAAAGGGCAACACCCTATCTGCTTGCACAAAGTGACCGCATGCCTGTAAGCAGCACCCAAGACAAGAAAGAAAAGATAATTCATACCCGGAAGCTCCCCGCAAGCCCCCTTCCAGTCAGTCGCTGCCAATCCAAGTGTGTTTTGCCAGAATGACATTTTATACATCAATTTTCTCAGCCTTGCTTAACCAACGACCCCTTTTTCTAAACTGAAAGTCACATGCCCTCTACAGCTGGAAATTCATATACCATCAGCCAAGGTTTGCACCTTGTATTTTGTGTTGTGTGTTATGAAAACAACAGGGTTTCACACACAAAAAATTATAGTGTAATATTGAATATGCTTTTTTCGAATTCAACGTAAATTCCCAATCCCACATTCTGTTAATCCCCCTCTTAAGAATCACATAGTTCAAATTCTGGAAAGACTGCAAGTTGCCTTGGGGCGCCTGGGTGGCTCAGTCGGTTAAGCATCGACTTCGGCTCAGGTCATGATCTCATGGTTCATGGGTTCGAGCCCCGCATCGGGCTCTGTGCTGTCAGCTCGGAGCCTGGAGCCTGCTTCGGATTCTGTGTCTCCCTCTCTCTTGGCCTCCCCCCCCCCCACACTCTGTCTCTCTCTGTCTCAAAAATAAATAAAAACATTAATTAAAAAAAATTTTTTTAAAGGACTGCAAGTTGCCTTGTCAAAAAGAACAGTCTGGACATCCAGGAGCACAGACAGTAGACCTAGGATATAGAATGAAGACATGATTTCAGGGCTGTGTTCAGGGGATGAGACACCGACAGAGAACTAATATTTACTGATTTTACTCATTTTGTCTCTGGCACTGAGCGAGGTATTTCAATGTGTTATCTTATTTAACTTTCGCACCCCTTTGAGGACGGGATCATTGTCTCCATTGTATGAATAAGAAAATCAAGGCTTAGAAAAGTAAAACAATTGGCCCAAGTTCTCAGGGCTTGCAAGTGACAAGAGCTGGGCTTGGAACCAGTTCCTTCTGTTCCTGTATTCCACACTCATTTTACTCAACCCCAGCAGCTTCTCTCTTGCTTTTCTTCCTTTGATCTGTACGAAATAAATTGAAAATGCTGGTCTCAACACTCGGTTGCTGCAATAAGCCTCATTTCTTCTAATGATTTCCTTTTTCCATTCCTTTTTAATACATTGACTTTCAAATTAACAGTGAAGCTATTCGTAAATGAAATGGGAACCCTGGCTATTACTTTGCTTCTTTCCAGAAAGCAAGGGCTCTTTAAGCCTGATCAAGTTTAATGCTTGCTGTAAATCCAGGAAAGAAATGAATGAGCATAATGTAAATCGCCCAGCCCAGAGTCTGCCCACGCAAAGGACATGGGAGCCACACAGCGTCACCATATCATCCATTATTGAATAAGGGAGCCAACAATTAACAAAGCAATCTAGATTAACCATGTTAACATCTCTGGGAGAGCGATTCATGTTCTCTGGCTTTCTGGAAGCTCTCCCAAGCTCAAGCTGTCCCTGAGTTCTTAGGCTTTGCGTCATGAAGGGAATTGATCTGATCAATTTACATTGCTGCTGCCTAATTAGTAAGCATGGCCACACTTGCCCATCAGTTTCACAGAGATTAAACTTGGGACCCTGACTGCAGACTAATTTTCGTAGCTGAAAGTCACTGTACCTTTCATCTTCAATCCATACCAAGTTCCCGAGAGTTAATCATAACAGGACTTGAGCCCAGAGCCAGAGGCAGGTTTTCAAAGTCCAGAGAGCTGGGCCTATGGGCTGCTGCACGACAAGGCAGGTTGCTTGGAGAAAGATGCTAGGATTAGGAACCCCTGCTTTCCTGCTTGCACCAAGGGTCCTCCTTCACAAAGCATGCTCACCCCCACCCTGTCGTTTGAGTTGCCCCTACCTCAAGAAGGAAAGAAGGTACAACTTTCATTTCAGACAGGAAGAAAGAAACCTTCACACATATGGTTCCTCAAGGTCACAGAGTTCCTCAACTCAGATTAGTCATCCTTTTTTTTAAAGGTAACTTTTATGGGGGTGCCTGGGTGGCTCGGTCCGTTGAGCGTCTGACTTCAGCTCAGGTCATGATCTCATGGTCTGTGAGTTTAAGACCCGTGTCAGGCTCTGTGCTGACAGCTCAGAGCCTGGAGCCTGCTTCGGATTCTTGTCTCCTTCTCTCTCTGCCCATCCCCCGCTTATGCTCTGTCTCTCTCTGTCTCTCAAAAATAAATAAATAGATGTAAAAAAAAATTTTTTTTAAAGGTAACTTTTATTGAGGTTAGTTTTGTCTTTATCACAAGAAGCTATAATGCTTGTTGGAGAAAACTTAGAAAACATAAAAAAACAAAAAGTCAATAAAAGCCACCCTTCAGGGGCTCCTGGGTGGCTCAGTGGGCTAAGCATCTGACTTTTAATTTCAGCTCAGGTCATGATCTCACGGTTCGTGGGTTCAAGCCCCACATCAGGCTCGGTGCTGGTGGCATGGAGCCTGCTTCAGATTCTCTCTCCCCTTCTCTCTCTCTCTCTGCTCCCCCCACCCTCTCTCTCTCTCTCTCTCTCCCTCTCTCTCTCTCTCTCTCAAAAATAAATAAAAACGTTAAACATTTTTTTAAAAAGCCACCCTTCAAACATAATCATTGAAATATGTAATGCAATGAGTACTGGGTGTTGTATGGAAACCAATTTGACAACAAATTATATTTAATATTAAAAAAAGAAATATTTAATGCATATTTATTCAGCCACTTTTCTACAGGATGGCATATTACATACTATTTTGTAACCTCCTTTGTCTTTTCACATATTATGAACATTTTTACAATGATATTCACTATCTTTAATAGTCGAGTTGTATGGGTCATGAAACTAGTCACGTTGGATATTTGGGGTTGTCTCTAATTTTCAGTTATGATAAATAATGTGACAATAAAATCCTGCATCCAAATAATAATCACTGACATTTATTGTGACTCAGGCATCGTACTAAGGGTTTTACGTGTATTATGATCTAGATGGATACATAACATTACCTCCATTTTACAGATGAGGAAACTGAGGCCTAGAGAGGTTAAGTAACTTGCCGACAGTGACATAGATAATGACCCCAGAGCCAGCCCCCTTACCTTCTAGAATTGTAATTTCAGGGTAACCAAATACATAAAATTACAAGGTCTCTGAGTCCTAGGACCCAATTGCCCTCCGGCAAGCATATCCCAGTTAACACTCCCACCATCGGGGTCTGAATTCCCATCCACTTGCATCATCACCAATGCAGGGCACCATTAACCTTTACTGTTCATTAGAGAAATGAAGCCTAGACTTCCCTCTTCGAAGCATGCATGCCACCTAATTCCTGATCGATTTTCTTTAAATCAATGGTTCTTACCCTGTTTTGGGCACATGGAACCCTTTGAGTATCTGACAGAATCTATGAAGCAGCTACACAGAAAATGCCCCTGTGCTCATCAAATAACCACTGATTTTACAGGGATGCGCAGACACAGGTAAGCAGTGCTCTGCTTGCTAGAGGCTTGATGCATCAGCAGCATTGAAACTAAAACTAACCACAGCACAAATAGACCCAGTCAAATGCTGGCTCGGCCAGATTGTTCTTTTTAGCAATCCC
Organism: Lynx canadensis; assembly: GCF_007474595.2. NCBI lineage: Eukaryota > Metazoa > Chordata > Mammalia > Carnivora > Felidae > Lynx > Lynx canadensis. The sequence goes on along the minus strand of NC_044303.2, from coordinate 188,713,487 downwards.
GCAGAATACAGAACCAGATCAGAAGAGGCGGAAATAAAATGCCCGGGCACTACGATGGGGCATTTGACATGTCGGGGCGGGGGCAGGTAGGGAGGTCAAGACTCTCTCCTGAGGTCATGCTGTTCTCCGCCAAAGCAGCAAGACCTCAGAGCAGGTGGACGGGCCAGCACCGGGCTGCTTTCACCACACACTTCAGCAGCCTCCAAACAATAAAGGAGGGATCATCCCGCCAAATGCGCTTCTTCACACGCTGGTGTTTTTCATGCTCTCCCCTCACATCCTGCCCCTCTGTGGTTTGGAAAGCTTCGTCCCAGATCAGTCAAACCTCCACCAACTGTACCCACCCGCTCCTGTCACAGGCAGTGGATTAGGACAAGAGGGGAGGGGACATGAACGCCCGGGCCTCACCCGTCCATCTGCTGTGAATGCCACTTTGCCAGGCAGATTTTTCTAGGAGCCCTCCTTGGCCTGAGCACGTGTTTCTGGAAGTAATGGGACCGTTTTTCACAATGATCCGTTGAAGTTCAGTGACATATTCAGACTTGGAAAGGGAACATCCGGTCCCAGCCTGCAGGGAAGGAACTGGACAGAGGAATTAGCACCCTTAAGTGAATTGCCCTTTTGGGTGACCCGGTGGAAAATTTAGCTCCATCTGGATGGACAGGTGGGACTGCCAGACCACAGAGAATGCAGGCGGCTCCTCGAGCTGACACCTGAACTGCCCCAGGATTGCCACCCAGCCACAGCCGGCTTTGGGGTCTCATTTTGCACAAGACCACCACATCTTTGTCAGAAATACGTGACAGAAAAGGGGGCTGTTCTGCCCTTTATGGCCTTGGCTTCATTCCATCTTTTGGTCTCTATTTATTTATTTTTCTCCTCCTATGAAAATGTTGCCCTATTCTCTCCCTTTGGCTCCTAGCGTTGACCCTTCTTTTTTTAAAAAAAAAATTTTAATGTTTATTTATTTTCGACAGAGAGAGAGACAGAGCATGAGCAGGGGAGGGACAGAGAGAGAGGGAGACACAGAATCTGAAGCAGGCTCCAGGCTCTGAGCTGTCAGCACAGAGCCCGACGTGGGGCTCGAACTCAACAGACCGCGAGATCATGACCTGAGCCGATGTCAGATGCTCAACCGACTGAGCCACCCAGGCACCCCTGGCATTGCTCCTTCTGCAGATGATAGAAGAGTCTATGGTTTAAACACCCCTTTTCCCCCCACCTTCTCAGGTCCCTGGGACTTACTTTTTACAAAGCCAGGAAATGACAGAAGGATGACTTTTCAATTCTAAATAATCACAGTTCCTCCCGGATTTGGCAGAGAAGATGAGTCATCTGAAAACTAGTATATTCACACCCAAACATGGGTCTTCTGCCCCCCACACACACACGCACCCATACCCCACGCTCCCCTGTGGAATCTGCTCCACTTTTTCTTTCAGTCCTTGGATTTTTGGTGGCTTGCCTCACAAAGTCCAAACAGCAGACGAGGGGAAAGCAAGAACTCGTGGGTTGTAATAAAACTCTACTAATAGCTCTGTGACTCTGAGCAAGTTACTTCTCTTCCAAGCCTCAGTTTCAACACCTGTAAAATGGGGACAATCACTGTATGTCCCACACTGAATCATTTTGGGTATTGAATGAAATAATGCACATCAGGGGATAGATACAGAGCTTGCGACCTACAAGCTCTCAGTAGGTGGCACCTGCCATTGTCATTGTTGTGGTTAAATTCAGATCACCACCACCTTCTGTGTTTTCTTTGGAACCATTGTAAAGACTGAGTCCGTTTCTAACCATCGTGAGAGTCAGCATGCATTTTCTACCTTCCTTGTGATCAGGACACTGTGTAGGAAGTCAGGCCTCCTCTCAAAGACTGAATAACCTTAAGTTACAAGCTCTCTAAAACACACTTGCTCTGTTGCCATTAAAACCTCACTGCACCCTTCCCACAAAGTATATATATATATATATATATATATATACTCCCCTGTCCTCCCAGCTCCTGTCTCCTCAAAACACACGAGGAAGGAATCGTTTTGCAGGAAAGTTCCCTGAAAGCAGCGAAGTCAAATAACACCTCCTTCCCAAACTATCACCCACCCACATCTCTCTGTCCCTACGTGTAACCAGCACCTCCTGGTTTTCTTCCAGGCACCTTCACACCGAATGTTCCAGGGAAATAACAAGTCTCCAGTTTGTGGGAATCCGCGCTGAGGTAGCAGAGAGATCAGTTGCTCTGGTGTCAGGCCTGGAACTGAATCCTGTCTCCACCGCTCTGTAATCTTGAGCAATTTCCTCAGTCACTCTAAGCCATAGTTTTTTTATCCATAAAATGGGCATAGTAATTGTATTCACCTCATAGGCTTGTGGGGACTGAATAAAATAATCGTTGGAATTGCCTTGCTTCCCCAGTCAGTGCTAATCTCCTGGATTAAATTCTCAACTGGTTCCAGGCACTTGGGAAGTGTTCAGTAAAGAGCTGCTACAAAGTGGAGCAAAGCAGGGGCAATAATCTAAAAACCTACATCAAACCCAACGGAGCATTTATTTACATGGGAAGAGATGGAAGACATCGTATTTCTGAAAATCTAGAATTTCTGTGAGGAAAGGAACTGTCTTTGGGAAAATGTCTTAATTAGAGCCGAAGGTGGAAAGTGAAACCCATCTCCCCAGTCACCGTCCCCAACTGAACCCTCCCCGCTGAGGCCAGAGCAACCGGAAGAGAGAAAAGAAATGCTCAATGCTCGCCTTAAACAAGAAAGAAAGAAAAGAAAAAGCAAAGAATTTGGAACTCTTGGAGTAACCTGGGAGGAGAGGGGCTGAGACAGGAGGGGCCAAGGAGGGGAGCGGGGAGCCCAGCATTAAGCAGGGCTTCAAATGCTTGGTGTGTTGGTATGGGTGATTTTCGTCTTGTGGGATCATTGCCTTAAGGTGGTATATGCAGAACGGGCTGTCAAAGGAAATGGAGCCCAAGAAGCAGGAGAGGAATGAATGAAGTTAGCCCCCTGTTCCACTCTAGGAACCCAGAGACTTTAGGGGAGGATTTTGGACTTTCCAAGGTTAAGGAAAAGGGACACTCAAAATAATCCCCCCTAGCTTTCAAAGGGCAGTAAGACTCCCAGCCGACATCTGGGCTACACAAATATAAACAGCACAGGCAGTAGATATTAAACCCACCCAGTCCTGTCTTCATAGCAATTCACAGAAGACATTCCCATGTGGCCTCAGTAAACCCAGCCAGCTCCCTGTCCTCCAGGTACTTCTACCTGTAAATTTCCTAGCAGTAAGGAGCCTTTGAGCCCTGAGAAAGGGCTGGAATTTCAGGGTCATTGTGTGGTGTGCCCGTGAACCTAGATCAGGAAGCAAGATAAAGTCCCATTTTGCTAAAATCTGGGGTGGGCAGGCCTTCAGCAGCAAAGACTAATCATTTTATTATACTATATTAATGAGACCAATGATGTGCCTGGCTCCCACAATACACAACGGCAGGAGAGGGTTCTGACAAGAAGACAGGACAGCCCTACAGACAGTGGAGTAGCATCATCACCCACTCTGTGATTGAGAAGCTCTGAAGGCCGCAGGACCCTGCAGGGAGGAGAATGTCCCAGACCAGACCGTACAAGTGGAAAGGAGACACAGCGCTATCCATGGGTCCCAGTCCAACCTGACCCTGCAAAACCAGTTTGGAAAGAGGGAAAAGTTTTGATCACCACCAGCCAAAGGACAGAACAGAGAGATGAGTCAGAGAGAGGAAGGCAGGAAAGTCAGCAGACAGCTGCCGAGGGAAGGGATGAAAGGCATCGCACAAGGCCTAATGGCCTGAGTGGCCCACTTCCCCATCTGATTCCCCAAGGCCAGTAATTGTCCCTGCTCTCTCATGGAGCCTTTCATCCCAACACACCAAGCCTCTCCGCCAAGCGGCAGGTTCACATGTTCCTCAGAAAGAAGGATCAAGTGTGTGTGGCCTGTTTGTTCTGGGCTCAAAGACACTCTGGCTGCAGGTATATATTTGTACCTTCTCCCCCAATTTTCATTCCACCTCTAAAACCAAGTGAACACAAAGCTTAGAATCTGAGAAGGAGGAGGTTAGCTAACGCAACCCCCCCATTTCATACTTAAAGAAATGGGAGCCCAGAAAGGTGATGGTCTGGCCTAAAGGTCTGCCAGCTACTTGCCCTCTGTTGGCTCTTTTTCTCCTATAGGCTAAACCTTTCTCTCTCTCTCTCTCTCTCTCTCTCTCTCTCTCTCTCTCCCTCCCTCTCTCTCCTCTTTCCCTCTCAATTTCTCTTGCTTTCTCTCTTTCATTACAAAAGCAGTGTTTGTTCATTGCAAAAATAATTTTAAATACACAGTGAAAGTCTTCCCATAAACCCATCCTTCAGAAATATAACCACTAAGAACAATTTGGTATGTATTCACCCAGATTATTTTTTCTGTGAGCATGCTAATACACTCTCACAACACACACACACACACACACACACACACACACACACCGTTTCTTTATTAAAAATCAGATCAGATCATAGAGGTACCTGGCTGGCTCAGTTAATTAACTGTTAATTAATTGACTTTGGCTCAGGTCATGATCTCATGGTTCGTGAGTTTGAGCCCCACATCAGACTCTGTGCTGACAGTGCAGAGCCTGCTTGGGATTCTCTCTCTCTCCCTTTCTCTCTGCCCCTCCCCCACTCACTCAAGCTCTCTCTCAAAATAAAATAAAGTAAACTTAAAAAAAAAAATCAGACCGGGGTGCCTGGGTGGCTCAGTAGGTTTAGCATCCAACTTGGGCTCAGGTTATGATCTCACACTTCGTGAGTTCAAGCCCCGCATCCAGCTCTGTGCTGACAGCTCAGAGCCTGGAGCCTGCTTCAGATTCTGCGTCTCCCTCTCTCTCTGCCCTTCCCTGGCTTGCGCTCGTTCGCGCTGTCTCTCTCTTTCTCTCTCAAAAATAAACATAATTTTTTTTAATTTTATTTAAAAAATCAGACCATAGTAGACACTGTCTCCTGAAATTTGATTTTTTTTTTCTAGTTAATTCTGTCATGGATATCATTCCTTGTAGACGTAGCTTATCATTTTAACAATGTATGATTTTTCATTGTGCGATGATACATGGCTTATTCCCCAACCCCTATTGTTAGAAATTTAGATAATTTCCAATCTGGGGGAACTTTACCACAGTTCTTTATACTTTTATTTTTCCTCCCTTTTAAGAGTTCTTCTGTAGGATAAATTCCTGGACGTTGGAGTACTTAGTTCAAAAGCTATGCTCATTTTAGTTTTATTAGATAATGCCAATTTTCCACCCCAAGTCTACACTCTCACCCAGAATATACGAAAATGTCTGCTTTCCCACACCTTTGCCAAATTGAGCATAAGCAATATCTTAAATTTATTCCAAACTAATAGACCTGAAATATTTTGCTGCTGTTTAATTTACATTATTTATTTTGTGAAGGAGTTTTACTATGTTTTCGATAATTCACTGGCTGTCTGCTCTACTTATTCTTGTTATTTGCTTATCTGTAACGATTTGCTTTGTTTTCTATTGAGTTGTTTTTTTCATGATTGATTTGAAAGAGAGGGTTAGAAATATTATTCCTTTTACTGCTATTTGAATTACAAATATTTCTCTCAGTTCTTCCCTTAGCTTTGTTCTCAAAGTTTGCAACCTTATAGAAATGTCTAGGCAGACTCATCAATGCTTTTCTTTGCAGATCCTGGATTTCTGTCATCCTTAAAAAGTTCTTTCTTATTTCAAAATAATAAAAATATTTACTTGCATCTTCTAATATTTTAATAATTTTTATACTTAAAATCTTGGATCTAGCCGGGTTTATTTTGATGTAAGGATCTAGCTTTATTTGTCTCTAACTAGCTAGCCTGGTATCCCAATACTGCCTATATAAGCATCTCTTCTTTCCCATAAACATTGAAATGGCATATAAAATTCTCATGGACACTTGGCTCCTTTTCCAAACTATATCATTGCATTGATCTATCTGCCTTTTCTTGCACTTCCTGCCCTAGGATTTCTTAAATTACTGTGGTTTTATGATAGGTTTTAATATCTGTAGGAGTGGGTTTACCCATCATCCCAATACCATCGTTCTTTATTTATTTCAAGTGACCTGGCTATTTTTGCATAGTTATTCTTACACATTCCATATGCTTCTATATATTTGGATCATTTAATACCCCCCCAAAACAAAGAAGCAAACAAAAAACCATCCTGTTGGCATTTTAATGAAGTTGTCTTCAATTTACAGATTAATTTGGGGAGAACTGAAGTTATCATCAAAAGAGATTTCCTGTACTAAAGCAAGCTATGTCTCCCCATTTATACATGTCTCCTTTTTATGCCCCTTTATAAAGCTTTATGGCTTCCTTCATATAGATCCCCTAACACTCAGTTTCTAAAAGTGCTCTTCAGGGAAATTGCTCTTTCCAGCGAGGTCAAAGCATGGATCACATTCAGTCTGGCATCAAAGATGGCTTCTTAAGTGCTGTGGAAACCACACCACCCCATCTGCTCTCAACTCCGGGCCTAAACCAGGAGGTAGCTTCCCTTCTGGAAGATGTAATGTGCCAATCAATTAATCAGTGGGTAAGCCCTGTACTAGAAGTATAGGACACAGACCCCATCTTCAAGGAGCTTTGGCTCTGCCTAAGGAGACAAGAGGCACATCCCTTAAGAATGGCATTCTGTACTAACCTATGTGTTGTAGACTCTGTTCTAATGGGAAGTAAACAGAAGGCCTGGAGCAGTCAGGGAAGATTCCAGGAAGGAGATGGGAACTCAACTGGGTATTGGCATGTGGTTACCATTTAAATAAAGAAAAGGAAGGAAGCAAGGTATAAGCAAGGGAATCACCCTATAATCACTTACTCAGCACTTGCTATGAATCTGAAACTGGCCTAAGCATATGAAAAGGAGATTATGTGTCCAACAAATGTCTTTACACATTCACTATAAGCAAGCTCAGCGTTAGGTGCTAGAGAAACCAAGATAAGAAGGATTGACCCTCGCCTCAAGAATCTTGTAAATAAGGGAGACAGACTCTCAGCTAAGTCCAACAACTGTTATGATAGAAATCTGTGGAGTGAAAAGCAAACACTCTTAATCTAGTGATTGTGCACCTCCTGGGTACTCATGGATGGGATTCAGTGGGCCTGTGAGCCCCTCAAATTATATGGTGCTAAGTTACCTGCGTAACCAGCATCGGCAGGTGACAAACCACTTGGATAGAGTGACACAAAACTCTTGGTTTCTAGATCCTGGAGTCTTAATGGCTAAATAAAATATACATAAAGACACCATTACAATAACAAGTAAACAATTCTAGACTTCCCCCACCCCAGAAGTGTAAGTGTTCTAAGAGTCCAGAGGCAATACTGTCTTGTGGAAACAGCCCAGCTTTGGGACCAGGCAGATCTGGGTTTGAATCCCAGCTCTACCATTTAATGGCTGTGGTGACACTGGGTGTGTTCTGTACCCTCAGAGACTTGATTTCCACATCTGTAACTGAGAATTGAAAATTAGAGAACCCACCTCTCCCTCCCACCTATTGTGAGGGTGAAATGAGGTAAGGTGTACAGGTCTCCTGGATCTTAGCAGGTCTTCATGGACTGCTCATTCCCTCCGCTTGCTTTCACACTTCTAAGGAAGCCATGCAGTGGGAGGCTGTGGTTGTATGTCGGAGGATTCTGAGGGAGGTTTGGAAAGGATGGAGAGGAGAGGGGGACAGTGAAAGGCATCTCAGACCAGTGGACAGTGTGAATAAGGGGAAAGAAGCCAGAAAAGTGAAGTCATGTTGTGAAGATTCAGTCCATTGCAGCCCACTTGAGAAGGTCTTAAATTCCAGCCTAAGCAGTTTGAACTTTATCCTGTAAACCATAGGAGTCACTGGAAGGTTTGGGGCAAGACTGTCAACCCCATGGTGAGGTGGCTCTTAGCCCAGCCTCTACTCATCCATAAATCCCAAGATACCTAGGAAAACAATTTTAAAAATAAAATTGTAACAGGAGCTAAGGCAACGCTTTCCACCTCGGGATCTTGTTAAAAGCGGATTCTGACTCACTGGCTCACCGAGGTTCTGCATTTCTAACATGAACCCAGGTGATATGGATGCTGTTTATCCATAAACCTCATTTTGAGTAGCCAGGGCTAACACATTTCAGTTTTCCTGTAACACATGTTGGCTGAGTGCCTGTCATGTGTCAGGCACAGTTCTAGGCCTTGGGGGAAAAGAAAAAATCAGACATGAACTCTCTTTTCTAGAAGCTCACAGTCTAATCAGAGGAGACGAGTAATTCAAGGTAGGAAGTGATAAATGCCATATTTTAGGTTCAGAGAAAGTGCTTTGACAAATCGGCAAAGAGAGAGATTGTTCCCAGTTGAGGGAGAAATTGCCTGGTGCTTAAGGAACTGAATAGAAGCTTCTTTTTTTTATTATTATTAAACAATTTGAGTAAGAACCCAGACTTCAAAGTTGGATTTTAATCCTTACCAGACACATGATTTTGTTAATCTCTTAAACCTCAGTTGCTTCATCTGTAAAATAAATGAGATACGGTAACAGCAGGGCTGCTGGAGGATTGCACCAAGTGTTTGTAAACATAGTACCTAATAACTGGTTCTTAGGTTACTGTAAATGGGGGCTCTGGTGACTATCATTGTTCTCATCATTTGCTTTAAAACTTAACATGTCTAGTGGCCCCGAAGATATCATATTTGTTGGACAATTTCATGAACTCATTCCAGGGTTAAGTGTCCAGTGAAAATGGAAAAACCTCAAAGGGAATTTCCACATCCAAGGAAACCTCCTTTATAAAATTGGTGCTGAAAGAATTAGCAACTATTTCAAATGTTTCAAGTTTTTATTGAGCCAAACTGTTTCAGCTGGGGAGACGCAGCTTGGCCATAGGTGTAGCTAAAAGCTCCTAAAAAGAGCCATGTTGAAAAGGAGTTCCACTCTATTTACAAGCTGATCAAAATGGTTTTACCACCCACTGGCTCCCCTGAGGTCATCCGCTTGTCTGATGCTCACTGTGAAATAAGTCAAATCAAACCTCTAATCCTCGAGTCTCAGAATGTCAGTGCCCTGGGGGATGTTACAAGCCACTGGGCCCCTGGTAGACCCGATACATGCTACATTATGTCCCCTTGCCCTGGGGCAGTCTCCGAGGCTGCTGGTTGGTCATTCCTCCAACCACTGTTTAATGATGCCTACGGATATAGGAATACATACAAAATTAAAAGGGCCCCTTTTCTGCTCTGCAGTAAGGGAATAAGGGCAGGGCATCCACAGGTATACCAGGAACTAACAGAGGAGGCTGCTGGGCTCAACAACAAAAGATGTCATCTCATACTTCTTTCTTCCTATTACCTGTGGGGGGGCCTTGGGCAAGTGCCTCCTCCACCTGGACCTCCAGTTCTTCATCTGCAAAGTAGGGATAATCCCACTTTGCTCATAGGCTATTACAGGAATTAAATGAAATAGAGCAAGCAAAGTTGGCTGACACGTAATAAGGACCCAATAAACACAGTGTCTTGGTTTACTTATTTTTAAAATAATATTCACTGGCTTTTTCCCAATTACAAAAGTAATTCATGTTTATGGAGCAAATTTTTGGAAAACACCAAAAAACACACAGAGGGAAAATTCACCCGTGAGTCTACCAACAAAGGGTAAACACTGTTGAGGTCTCCTTCCCTGTATAGCCTTCAGTCCTTTATCCACATCCACATGCATCTTTTGTTTCCCCATTTGCTGTACTGGTGGTGACTGACAGCTTCTGTGAGAGGCAGCCTGGGTTCAAATTCTAATTCTATCACCCACTAGCTCTGAGACATCCAGCAGTTTACCTTCCGTTCTCCTGAGCATAGTAATCACGGCCTCCAGGCGGGGCGCATGCAGGTTGGCCACCGTCACCTGGGAGTGCTGCAGACTACCCTGTGGAATGGCGCCCCCTAGCGCTGCGCCCGGCACAGTCATGCCGAGCTGCCTTCGGAACAGAGCCGGTTGAAGGCAAGGGAAGGTCAAAGCATTTACCTAGTGATTGGCGCAGAGTTAAGAGCTTGTCAAACGGTAGATAACTCTTCTACAAACGCACCCCGTGGTTTTGAAGACTGGAGGTTCCCAGAGGGTTGAGAACTTGTGTTCACTGTTCAGTTTTGTTGAATGGCACTTTAAGGACCACTGGGACCACATCCAGCCAAGAAATGCTTCTCCCTGAGCTGATCCCGCTCAGCCTTAGCTTTTGATCCTTACACTTCACAACCCCTCGACGTGGCCCTTGTAGTGTGGCTGGGCTCACTACACCTTCTGCTTGCCGCTCTGCCCCTCCCCCTCAGGTTCCAGCTCCTACTCTCCCCACCTGGGTGGAAGTGTTCAGAAGTGTTGTCCCATTGGATCTGCTTAAAAGGCCTCAGTGGGAGGCCACCAAGAGGCTTTAGAGTAGAGCCGCAGGGTTTCCCAGGGCGGCTCTTAGACTGCTGCTCAAATTAACTATGGATTTGAGTTGGTGTGCAAGACAGCTTGGCAGGACAGCTAGAGATGGCCCAGGAAACTCTGAACCACATACTCATTCAGTCCATCATGGAGCAAATTTTAGTTAGTACCTACCATGTGCCCGGCGCTGGGTTCTCCCATGAGAAAGTTGTTCCTTCAATCCTTTAGATTCCTCAAAGGGGAATTCCTCTCAGTTTAGCAAGTAGTTAATACCCCACAACCCCCGCCAACCTCCCTTTTTAAAAAAGAGAGCATGCCTCAGGCCCACCACTGTCTGGAGCGACCCAGAGATACTAATATCATTTTCTTTTCATCTTCTGTTCCCCTACCATGACATTTTCTTTGTAACAGATTTGAAAATAATGATAAAAAGCTTCCTAAGAAAGTTTAAGTTGAGACACCAAAAGTGAGTTGATCTAGAGAAAAGCATTAAGCAGCCGGTGGTCTAGGCAATCGAGTAACTGATGCTTGGGAGCCCTAGACTTGGGATGGTGAGCCTTAACCTTTTCATGGCTGCTGACGCCTTCAAGCCCATGATGACAGCTATGGGTCCTCCCCCAGAACAATGTGTACAATTTCCACATGTTCGAGAACCACGTGGCGCCTACCCTTGGGCCTGCATTGGAAAGAGCAGTAGGGTGGGCGGTCCCACATCAGCACGGTAGATCCTGTCCTCTCCGTCACCCTCCCCATCTTTGCATGCTGGTACTGGCAGTAACCACAGCATCGGCATTGGCAATGACAGTTGTGTTTGAAGCAGTCGGAACAGCTGTACTTACTGGGTACTCTCAACACGCCAGGCACTTGCCAAGCCTCAGTTCATCTCCTCCGCACAGAAAGAACTATCACCATCCCCGTTTTCCAGGAAACTGGGCCTCGCCGAGCTCAAGGAGCTCAGCTGGGAAGCCAGAGTCAGCACCTGAACCCAGATCTACCTATGTCTGCACCGGTCCTTAACGCCTGACCTCCACGGCCTCCACAAATGTTTGTTGAATCAAATGAATGACACTTGAGCAGGTCCTGGCAGTCGTTCTGCTCGTCACCAGCTGAGTGACCTTGAACAAGTCACTCACCCTCTCTGAGCCTCCACGAAGGAAGGTTTCCTGGCCCTGTCAGGCCGTGATCATGATGGTAAGATGCAGGGCAAGGCGCACCACACCATTTCATGAGCAAGAGAAGGGGAGCCAGGCTCGGAGGCACGTCCCACAAGCTGGTAGCCACGTCGTAGAGACTGGCACCACCCTGACCTAAAGCAGAAAAAGCAGGCTTCCAGGAACCCACATCTCCTGTTGATATTCCCTTTCCCTCTCCTCATGGCTTTTTTGGCCCCCAAGGTCTGTTTGGATATCCCGGTCCTGATCCTTTTTTAAGCCAACGAGGCTCAGCGCCTTCCCTATTACAACTTCTTGGCTGTAACAGGGCCCGCCTGGGTAGCAAACAAGACCCCTCAGCCCTGTAGCTTCTGTGCAGCTGGGGGGAGGGGAGGAGGGAGCAGCAGAAATATGCTTGGAATCCGAGAGACCGCCGTCCAGTCTTTGACCCACACTGCCCCTCGGTGGTAAGTCCAGAGAAGAGGGCACATCCCAGCAAGGCTGAGCAGGGCTTCCAACCCCAGCTTCAAGAAGACTCTGAATTTTAAGGCTGGAGAGAACCCAAGTGAAACCACTCCCCGAAAGGAGGGAAACTGAGGTTCAAAAAAGAAAAGCAGCCTACTCAGAATGAAATATCTAGTTACCAAACACTGGTCCCACACATAGACTTTCTGTAATTAGATTTCCAGTCCAATCAGTGATTGACAGGAATAAGAATTATTTGGTTAATTAGCATTCATGCAAAGTTGACTGGGTGGCAGGTTCCTGGTACCCTGAGTGCTAAAAAGGACTTGACATGTTTTATCTTCTTAGTTCTCAAAATAACCCAGAGGCATGGCACTATTATTAGCCCCATTTTACTGATGAGAAAACTGAGGCTTAGGGACAGTGTGAAACTTGCCCAAGGTCACATGGCTGCTGGGGAGACAGCCTGGATTCTATTCTAAGGAGTCCAATTCTAATAAGGAAAGGGACTCTGTCAGAAGCCACTGAAGGTTTGCTCAGGGTGGGCATGCGATCTACGGTCTTCACGGGGCCAAAATAAAACAGAATGCAAAGGAAACAAGAGGGCAAAGTCATTATTCAGCTTTCAGACAAGCAAAGATTAAAACCTGACCAAACCCAGAGTTGCAGAGATGTAAAGAAACTATCACAATCATATACAGCCAACAGGAAGGTAAATTGGTACAATTAGTTCGGAAGGCAATCTGGCTAGCTTTCAGCACTTAAATGTGGCACTGAGTCAGTGATTCCTCGTGTAGGAGTTTATCCCACAGAAACACTCAAACATGGAAAAAGCAAAATGCATGAGGCTTTTCATTACTACAGTCTGTAACAGACAAAACTTGGAAATCACTACTTGACTATCATTAGAAAAGAGTTAAGCCTGGAGAAAGTTAAGCTACTATATATCCAGATGGTAGGATATAATGTCCCGACATGGGGACATGTCTTAAATATTTTCTAAGTGAAGAAAGAAATTGGGGGAAAGATATGTGTATAACTCCCATTTAAAAAAAAAAAAAAACAATTGAAAAGGATAAAAATAAAAAATAAAACTGTGAGCTCTGGTCCCCTCTACCTGAATGGAGAAGAATTTTCACTTTATAATATGTAGATTTTTTTTTTTTTTGGTAATGTAATTTTTAAAAAATCAGCTGGAGCTCGATCTTACAAACCCTGAGATCATGACCTGAGCTGAAATCAAGAGTCAGATGCTTAGCCTATTGAGCCACTCAGGTGCCCCTTGGCAGAAGGAATTTAAAGTCTGGGTGTGGGCGAGGACTCAGTCAGCCCTGGAATGGCTTAACAACATTAACAGGCAAACCATAACAGAATAAGATGTGATTGTATACCTTCTGTGGGGTACAGAATAAAGAAGTCAATCTGAGTTGGGTGAGGTTCATCAGGGAAGAGTTCTTGGAGGAGGCTCATGCCTGTGCCAGGATATAAAGTATTTTTGGAAAATGACCACTATGTATTATTTTCAAGGTGCCAGACCCTATGTCTAGTATTTTACAGGGATATTTTCATGTATTCAGAATATGGAACAGATACTGTCCCCAATTTATGGATGGGAATATTGAGTCTAAGAGGGCCAATTAACTTTTCTAATGTCAAACAGCCAGTACACACAAAAAAAGGGGTTCAAAACCAGGTCTGTGTGATCCCAAGCCCTGTGCTCAAGCCACAGAATCACACTGCCTAAATCAGCAGAAGGGTGATGAAAGGCAGCCAAAGAATGGAAGGCAAAGAATGATCTTCTTCTCAGAGGAACAAGTGGTTCAGGGAGTCCAAACTCACAATGTGGCTGTAAATAAATGCAGTGAAAAAAGTCAGCAGCATCCCCTTACTTTTGGCTGAACACCTCTCAGAGCCATAGTCCTTGAAGAGTACTTTGTAAGAAAATAAAGGCAGAGATCCAGCCCATCATTGTCCTTGATACAAGGCTTCCAATACGATGGACGTGAAGAAGCACCAGACAGAAATGCCACTTGGGTGTAGGGGGACAGAGTGACATTTATGCCTGTATCATAATGCCATGTGTGTTGTGTTGCAATGACCTGTTAACACATCTCTCTCCCCACATGCCTGTGGGCTGCCATGGGGCAGAGACCACACCCCAATTCATCTCTGTATCCCCCTCACCTTGGCCTCATGCCAACATCAGCAGGAGCTCAGTATTTGTGGAATGAGTGAATGAACAAACAAATGAACAGGTGTATACACATGTAAATAGTGGCACTATCATATGTTGATGTCCTGATGTATACAATAGGACCAACAATAGTACCTTCATCAAAGGATTATTGTGATAATTAAATGGGCTAATGGTATAAAGAGTTTAGCGCAAGGCCTATACAGAGCACACACACAATACAAACAGTGGGTCTGAGGAATATTAGCCATTAGCCTTACTGTTGTTCCGTGTATCCTTTAAAAGAGCCAGTCCCTAAGGATGTGTCCCCATTAAGCCATTTATTACCTATTTTACTATCATCTTCAATGGGGCTCGCAAGCAAAGCTATGAGTATGTTTTCAGCATGCGTTCTCTCCAGTTCTTCATCCTCCTTACCTTTGCCACGACAGTCTATGCGTCCGCAGCCTCTATCCCAGGCCCTAAGTGTCCTCATTAAGACCGCGTGCCTACATGAAAAGATGCTCAACGTCACTCCTCATCAGGGAAATACAAATCAAAACCACACTCAGATATCACCTCATGCCAGTCAGAGTGGCTAAAATGAACAAATCAGGAGATTGTAGATGCTGGCGAGGATGTGGAGAAACAGGAACCCTCTTGCACTGTTGGTGGGAATGCAAACCGCTGCAGCCGCTCTGGAAAACAGTGTGGAGGTTCCTCAAAAGATTAAAAATACATCTACCCTATGACCCAGCAATAGCACTGCTAGATATTTACCCAAGGGATACAGGAATGCTGATGCATAGGGGCACTTGTACCCCAATGTTTATAGCAACACTTTCAACAATAGCCAAATTATGGAAAGAGCCTAAATGCCCATCAACTGATGAATAGATAAAGAAATTGTGGTTTATATACACAATGGAGTACTACGTGGCAATGAGAAAGAATGAAATATGGCCTTTTGTAGCAACGTGGATGGAACTGGAGAGTGTGATGCTAAGTGAAATAAGTCATACAGGGAAAAAACGGATACCATATGTTTTCACTCCTATGTGGATCCTGAGAAACTTAACAGAAGACCATGGCAGGGAGGGGAAGAAAAAAAAAAAAGGTTAGAGAGGGAGGGAGCCAAAACATAAGAGACTCTTAAAAACTGAGAACAAACTGAGGGTTGATAGGGGGTGGGAGGGAGGGGAGGGTGGGTGATGGGTATTGAGGAGGGTACCTGTTGGGATGAGCACTGGGTGTTGTATGGAAACCAATGTGAGAATAAATTTCATATTAAAAAAAAAAAAGACCACATGCCTACACATACACACGCTCATCAGCATTTATCCTCTAGGGTAACGCGCAAGGCTTCCAAGCTTTTCTAGGTTTCCCTCTCTCCAAAATCTATTCTCCAGTTTCCCATGTTGTCAAGACCAGTGCCTATCCCCTTCAGACTCAGTGACAGAAACAAGGCCTTCCCCGGGGACAGAGACAACTCATTCCATGATGGATACTAGCTGTTCACATGCCATGTATTTGGATTTCAGCTGGGGTCTTCCATACAGTGTCTTAGTCCAAAGGAGTATGTGGGATGGTGGGGTGAATATCTAATGGTGCTGGCCTTGTCACATATCAGATCACGAGGTGGCACCCTCTTCTGCCTCATCTGAAGCAAACGCAGAATGTAGCCCATTCCCACATTTCCCCTTGAGTTGGGAGAAGAATCAGTGTAGTGGGGTGCCTGGCTGGCTCAGTCAGTAGAGCACGCGGCTCTTGATCTCAGGGTCATGAGTTTGAGCCCACGTTGGGCATGGAGATTACATCAATAAATAAACTTTTAAAAAAAGAAGAAGAATCAGTGTACCTTGTACATATAATTAGCACTTACATCAAGGACAGCTGGGTAGATTAGTTGGTTGAGCATCCGGACTCTTGATTTCAGGGCTCAGATAACGATCTCATGGATTGAGGGCCAAGTCAGCCTCTGTGCTGACAGTGCAGAGACTGGGATTGCCTCTCTCTCTCTCTCTCCCTCTCCCCCCCCCTCCCGCTCTCTCTTTGTCTCTCTCTCTCTCTAAAAATAAATAAATAAATAACTTTTTAGGGGCACCTGGGTAGCTCAGCCAGTTAAGCATCTGACTCTTGATTTCTGCTCAGGTCATAATCTCATGGTTTCGGGAGTTCAAGCCCCACATCGGGCTCTGCACTGACAGTGGGGAGCCTCCTTGGGATTCTCTCTCCCTCTCTGCCCCTCCTGCTATCTCTGTCTCTCTCAAAATAAACAAATAAACTTTAAAAAATAGAGCACTTACACCCGGATACAGACAACCCTCTTTCTAAATGTAAACCTTTGCCTGGCTTAGCCCTGCACCAGGAGCCCAGCCATCTCCCCACCCTTGCCCACCACCACTACCGTCCTTGGCTTGCTAAGCAGAAAACTAGGAGGCTCCCTATAACAATAGGCAAACCTCAAAGAATCAAAAAGGAGAAGTGCTACAAGGGGGAAGCTCAAGTGTAGCCCAAAATCAAAGGATTTCTATCCTGTGGCTTCTATGCCACTGCCCCTTGGCATTTTCGGCCACTCTCTGGGACTCAGTGTTTCCATCTGCAAAAGAGGAGCTTGGATTTGTGATTGCTAAGACACCCCCCACCCCCATTCAGATATTCTAGGAGTGTGTGCTCTTCATTCGCCAAATGGAATCAAAGTTGATCCAGAAGACCAGGCCCTTGGGAAGCTCACAGTTTAAACAGAGGAGATAGGACAGGAATATGAAAGTCACTGCACCACCAACTTAGTGGCAGGGTTAGGGAACATAGTTTGAAATAACAAAATGTCCTGTAAAGTATAATTGCATATATCAAAACATTTAAAGATACATATACAACAGAGAAAAAAATCTGAAGGTATGTGCACCAAATGTAATTTCTCTGCATTGCAGGGTTATGTGTGCTTTTACAATATTTTTTCTTTTTTTCTTTTTTCTTTTTGTATTTTCTCATTTTTCCACCAAGGGTATTATTAATCACCTTTAAAAAAACATATTTTGTACTCAAACAGACTTAGTTTGAATCCCAACTATACTACAAACATGCTGTGTAACCTGGGGCAAGTCATTTACCCTCTCCAAGTCTTAGCTGCCTTGCATTTAAAATGGAAATTGTTTTTAACTTAATATGCCATAAAATGTTTTTGGACCTCAAATTCGAGGGATGAGTTAATCATGTTTCTCCATCATAGCACCTCATTGTAAGGCCTCTCTCTTATTTCATTGATTTATTTCCTTTTATTCCCATTTCCCTCTGCCTACCCCCTTAGGCAACCATTTTGTGCTTGACATTTTTTGAAAGTGTTTTTGCAAAATGCGTGTGGTGGTTTGGTGTGTTACTTAAATAGTATTATGCTGTAAATCTCAATTCTGTTTCCTACTTTGTTCCTAAAGAGCGATGTTTTTAAGCCTTTGCACATTGCTATATGGACATGCCATTTTTAGGGCCTTATCTACCTGCTGCATAATCTCTGTGCTGGGCTTCTACCCCAGGCTACCTTTCCATAATTCTCAGTGAGGAACACCTATGTTCTCTCCAGCTGTCTATCACCATAAGCAACACTGCTCTCAGCATTCTTATAGGTGTCCCCTTGTGGACCTGTGTGAAAAGTCTTTGAGATCTATACCTTGCAGCAGAACCACCAGGTTAAGAGGTATGTGTATATACTTGATGAGACCAAGTGGTGCCAGAATCTTCTCCAGTACAGCTTCACAGCCTGTGCTCCCCACCAGCCAGGCAGAAGGCTCCCCATGTCCCCACACCCCTGCCCACACTTGGCACTCTCTAGTTCCCTGATTTTTGCCACCCTAACAGATACCTTGTATCTCTTTGTGGTTTTCATTACTATTCATCCTACTCCCTAATATTTTGAGTACCCTGGCATACGTTAGCCCTCAGGTTTCCCCGCTTTGTAAATTGCCTGTTCACTTTCTTAGCCCACATTTCTACTGGGAATGCTCTTTTTCCTGTTGGTTTGCAGGAGTTCCTTATATATTCTAAATACCGAGATGGCTTGACTGTCTTAGACATTATAAATACCTTCTCCCACCCTTGCCTTGCAGTTCATCTTTCTGAAGTGTTAAGTCATTTTCCTTTCAGCCCTAGATCAAAAAGATCGTTCCTTTACTTTGTCTTTTGAAGTTTTACCTTTCACATTTAGGTCTTTAACACCTCTCGTATTTGCCATGGAAATCAATCGGCGTCAGCTTCAATGCCTCTTGTAGGGCAAAACAATATAGTTAAAGCGCCGAGCACAATACCCCAAGAGCTGTGCAGTTGCGTGTGGTGATTATTATCACTGGAATACAAAGTGGTAAGCGCTGCCCTGGGATATCTAGAGAAATGGGAGGTTGGGTGCTGGTCAGCTAAACCAGGAAAGATTTTAGGGAGTTTCGGCGCTGGTTAGCTCAACCAGCCCCCCAAAAAGAATGTCGGATTCGCTCGCTTGGAGAAGGGAGAGGCGAGCGCTCCAGGCAGCGAAAGGTGGCCTGGGCAAAGCCCTGGCGGCGGGAGCGCTTCCCGGGCGCCGCGTTTAGGCGGAGCCCTCGGAGGAGAGGACCTGACTACTCACAAACTGCTGTCTGTCTTTCTGCCCGTGCCCACCCCACCCCTTCCCCTGCAGGCTCCCTGTTCTCCACCCTGAAGCCCCCCGACGCCGTGTTCAAGGTGGTGTTCTGGCTGGGCTACTTCAACAGCTGCCTCAACCCCATCATCTACCCGTGCTCCAGCAAGGAGTTCAAGCGCGCCTTCGTGCGCATCCTCGGGTGCCAGTGCCGCGGCCGCCGCCGCCGCCGCCGCCGCCGTCGCCTGGGCGGCTGCGCCTACACCTACCGGCCGTGGACGCGCGGCGGCTCGCTGGAGCGCTCGCAGTCGCGCAAGGACTCGCTGGACGACAGCGGCAGCTGCCTGAGCGGCAGCCAGCGGACCCTGCCCTCGGCCTCGCCGAGCCCCGGCTACCTGGGCCGCGGCGCGCCGCCGCCCGTCGAGCTGTGCGCCTTCCCCGAGTGGAAGGCGCCCGGCGCGCTCCTGAGCCTGCCGGCGCCCGAGCCCCCCGGCCGCCGCGGCCGCCACGATTCGGGCCCGCTCTTCACCTTCAAGCTCCTGTCGGAGCCCGAGAGCCCCGGGACCGACGGCGGCGCCAGCAACGGCGGCTGCGAGGCGGCGACCGACGTGGCTAACGGGCAGCCGGGCTTCAAAACCAACATGCCCCTGGCGCCCGGGCAGTTCTAGAGCCCCCGGGGGGGTTGGTGGGGAGGAAACCATCGTGGGGGGAGGGCGGGCGGAGGGGGGAGGGGCGTCGGCGCCCGGAGGCGCGGGCCCCGGGGGAACCGGGGGGAGGGGGGCGGGGAGAGGGGCAGCTGCTTTTCTGGCAGGGGCATGGGTGCCAGGTACACCGCGGAGAGCTGGGCCGAGCATGCTGACAGCCTGGGGGACCCGACGCCGGCCGGGATTTCCGTCTCTCTCTCTGTATATATCCAAACGAGTCCCTCTGTACATGTATTTAATCGTGGGTACACGTGCGTGTGTCTGTGCGGTGTCCGTGTGGTCTGCATGTGTGCGTGCGTGGGGCCGCCCGTCTGCGGGGGCAGAGCGAGTGTGCGCCCGGGAGGCAGCGGGGGCGTCGTTTGTCTCCGTGACTTCGTACCTCTCAAGCCCCTCCTTGTACTTCACAGAATGATGGCACTTGGGCGGGGTTGCAAACAAATCGGACATTAAAGGTCATTTCTCCTGTGCGCCTTTGAGTAGTTTGTGATCCGGGCGGTAGGCAGGATCTGGAGTCTCCTCTTCCTTCCCCGTCAGGTTTGTCCCCGTCAGTCCCACCGGTCCTGTGGACAATAGTTGTTCTGGAGCCCCTCGGCCCCGCTGCAGCCTTTGTCATTACCGCCATCCAGGGCTAAACAGATCTGACCCTGTGGCTGAAAGTGAGCCCGTGGATTTGTCCCATAAATCCTGCTTGCCTGTTTTTGACCCTTAGCGGTATCTAATCCTCCTGCTGTGGGCAACACTGGGCAAGCTCTAACCTGGTCCCAGGGACCCCAATCCTAGCCGGGACTCTCTGGCCAGGACAGTTGGTGGGCCTGTCACTTGAGAGGGAATGGGACCCCAGGCAGAGAAAAGGGCTGGTTCCTTTCACCTCCTCCCCACATCCCTTTTAGGCCAAACACTCCATTGTTTACCTGTGTCCATGGAACCTGTAAAGAAACCCAGACTGAAGAATTTTCTGGATAAGATATGGATCTATGTGACCAATCAACACACATGAGCACAAGAACCCTCATAAGCTCTGCTGGGGAGCCTGCCTGAGAAAGAAGCAATGAGGAAAGTCACACAGAGAGGTGGGAGCCTGGGAGCCGGTAACCTCCCTTCTAGCCATTCTACTGATTTACTGTATGACCTGGACAAAGTCACATTGCCTTTCTGGATCTCGGTTTCCCATCTCTGTAATGATGGGACTGATTTTTAACATCTTTCCTGCCTCTGAAAGCCTCCAGTTTGCTAACAACAACAACAATAAATAAAGGATGGGGAACAAAACAGAGAGCATTTTTCTTCCCTGAAATTCAAAAAAAAACCATGACAGGAACGCACCTGCCTCAGTCCTTTCTTTTCCCGCTTTGTTTTCTCTATGCTGAACTTCATATTTTTTCAAATGGCAGGAGCCTTCTCCAACAATGTTAGCACATCAATCATTTCTTCTATAGGCAATTGAAATAGAAGAGGCTTAGTGAAAAAGGAGCAAGCGATAGTTCATGTAACTGAAAAGTGTAGGGGTATCAGGCATGGCTGCATCCAGGAGTTTAAACAAGATTGTCAACTTGTTCACAGGTTCTGATGCTTTTATTTAGCTTTCAACTTTTAGCTCTGCTTATCTCTCCCTGTTTCTGAAAATAGCTTTCTCACACCATTGTTACAACTTAAACCCCTGGAAAAGGAGAAATATCTCCCACTAATTCTGACACAAAAGAAAGAGAGTCCTGAGAGGCTAGGTATTCTGTGTCAGAGACCCCTTTGAGACTCTGTACAGTCTCAAGGAGAAAGCTGTACATTCTCCTTCCATAAAAAAAATTATCTATAAATATAGATATATAATATTTTTACACAGTTTCAAGTGACTCATCCCTGTTTAAGATCCCATGAACCAAGCATGATGCCCTAGATCCACAGGTTATTTGAACAAAATTGGAGTTTAGAATTCTGTAGGCTAATCCCTCATCTTTACAGATAGGGATACTGAGGTAAATAACTTGACTATGTGACACTAAACTAGGACCAGGACCCCAATCTGCTGCCTCTGTGTCCATACCTTTTATACTCCCTTGTGTTGCCATGTTGGGGTTGAGTACGTCCTCTAACAGAGAGCAGATTTTTTCTTGTCTCAATACCGATAAAAGAGTCCTAGAAAAAGAAGAGCCTGGACCCAATTTCCAGGGAAGAAGAAACAGTTTGGAGCAGTCCTCTGAAAACATTTTATTAGCAACACAGATCTTCCAAACAGGCTTTACACAGAATCCTGACATAACTGAGGCCCAGAGTGAAGAAGGAAAGGGACAGCAGAACCTCAGCCCCTTGAGTGCCCTCCTCCTGAGCCCCTCCCTCTGGCCTGCACCAAGCACTCCAAGGCTCCACAGAATGAGGCTTGGGAATCACTGGTCTAGTGCAAGTGAGTGGGACTCGAAGTCAGTAGGACCTGGGTTCAGCTGTTGGCTCTGTGTGACCTTGAGCAATTCACCCTGCCTCTTTTGGTCTGTTTTCCCGTCTACCAAATGGCCGTGCTCATCACAGCCTACCAGGAAGCACAAAGGATTCAGTGAGATAACTGTGGGGTAAACCCCAAACTGTGACTCACTGGGCAGGTGCAAGTTATCATTTGGACCACAGATACCTAAAGCCACAAGCACCAAAGGCATTTCCTGAGCTGCTTGGTTCTGATGACCTCACACATCACCAGTGTTTGGAGGCCACCCAGGTGACACGGGGACCTTCTTCCAGAAGAAAGGCTGACCAAGCAGTGGCTTACATCCTCATAGGGTGCTGGGCTCCAGATCTGACCCCAGCCAGAGTCTGCTTTATGCTACCTCTTCAGGTCACCTCACTGTGGTCAGGCCCAGAGAAGGTCCGGAGTTCAAGAGCCCTTATGGAAGAAAACAGGTCCTCTTTACTTGGACCTCCCAATTGGCAGCAAAGCAGTCCTGCTTAATCCTCTCCAGCCACCCAAACATTACTAGGTCATTGTCACCACTGAGACATGCACGGGAATGCATCTGCCAACCATAGTAAAGAGGCAAGTGGCTTGGCAAGATGGGGTAAGAGTTAATCCTCCAGATCTACGTTCAAAGCCCACCTCTGCCATTTAGTAGCTATGTGACCTTGGGCAGCTCATGTCACAGGTGTAAACCTCAGTTTCCTTAACTCTAAAATAAGGATAATAATAGTACTTACCTCAGAGGGACATTAGGCAGATCGAATGAGATCATGAGTATAAATCAACACTATGTCAGTCACTTGGAAACATCCAACGAACTGTAGCTACTCTTAGCAAAGGTATTAACTATTCAATACCTCGATGTATGACATTTAGAAAACCTGAATTCATGAACAAAGAAAACAAATTCAGTGTTATTCATCAGAGTCCAGTGTTTTAGGACTCAGGGTCCACCTTGAAGAAGAAAGACACAAGTTTATAATGGAGCAAAAGAATTTTGTATGCTACAGCAGGAAGAGACATGTTACTCAAAGAGGAGAACAGCCCAAGTTTGAAAGGAAAAATGAAATTCAATAAAAGTTATAGAACATTCCAGGGTGACAGAGCCAGAATGGGTGCACGAGAGAAGGTCGGATGTCTTAGGGATTGTGCATCCTGTGATGGGAGGTGGGGCGGGAACAGTGGGTGGCTGGGGGCACACAGAGCTGTGTTCAAGGCTCAGCTCTACTACCTGAACCAGGTACCTTGGCCTCCCTGAGGCCAACCGTCTTGTGTGTAAATTGAGAATATGGTTAGCACGTACCCCACAAGTTGGGGATAAAACAAAACAAAAGAGCTTGGCTCAGAGTAGGCACTATTTTTAGTGTCTATGTGTGACCTTATATATCCCCATTCCAGCAGCTTCCCCTTTTCCTGCATCAGCAGCTCCTTTAAGAATCTGATGAAGGAGTGCCTGGGTGGCTCAGTCGGTTAAACGTTCGACTTTCGGTTTTTGCTCAGGTCATGATCTCACAATTCATGGGTTCTGGCCTGCATTGGGCTCTGCAGTGATAGTGCGGAGTCTGCTTGGGATTCTCTCTCTCTCCCTCTCTTTGTCTCTCTCTCTCTCTCTTTCTCAAAATAAATAAATAAACTTAAAAAAAAAAAAGAATCTGATGAAAACTTGGGGCACCTGGGTGGCTCGGTCAGTTAAGCATCGGGCTCTTGATTTCGGCGCAGGTCATGATCTCACAGTTCATGAGTTCAAACCTCGCGTCGGGCTCTACGCCAACAGTGGGGAGCCTGCTTGGGATTCTCTTGCATATGTGCTCTCTCTCTTTCTGCCCTTCCCCTACTTGCATGCTCCCTCTCTGTTTCTCAAAATAAAAAAGCAAATAAACTTAAAAAAAAAAAAAGAATCTGATGAAAACCAGAGAAGAGTGTACCAGTCCAAGTTTCACCTACCATTCATGCCCCAAATCTCCCAATGGACACATGGAACCCAGATTATAAACTTATCAACAGATTCAACTTCCCCAATTTACAGAAGTGGTCGAATCCGGAGACAGGTACACACAGAGATGAATGTCTTCTCTCTCGGGGAGTAAACCCAGATGACAGGTGGGCAGGCCACCCACCAGGCAGTCCCATTTGAGTGTGTAACAGGAGTCAGGGATCCAGCACCTTCCTCACTTGGTGAGACCCTGAGTGTCAGGTTCCACTTTCCATCTGGAGCTTAGCGGTGATGGTTAGGTTCTTGGAAGGGGTTTGGATGGCACTTGGGCAAAGCATTGAGCATCACTCCTCCAGATGAAGAACTGACCTTATCCTGGCTGCTGTCAGCCTCTTGGTGACAAGAAATAGAACAGCAACCACTCCTCACCTCAGATTCAGGGTCAACTTCTTCCTGGCCCCGGAAGCAGACATGGCAGCCTCTAGCCACCCTACCTCCTCTCAGCAGGTCCCTTCAGGACCCTCTCCATTCTACCTCACCAGCCCAGGGAGACTTTATTTAGTCTGGCTGAGGGTGAGGGGAGTATATGGAGGGAGGTCTGCATCAATGTGGAAGAACTTGCATCCTTCTGTAGTTTTCCCATCTTATACCTGGCCCTGCCTTGTGAATATTAAAAGCCAAGAATTTGACACTGTTTTCTTTGGCTTTCCCTAGAAAACCTTCCCCTAGGTGGCAATGGGCGGCTTACTCCTAGCTGGCTTGGCTAGAGTCAGAGTCTCAGTTTGCAAGTTAATTTGCTGAAGTATGGGTGTTGGGAAGTGAGACAGGGCACAGGGGTGCAACTGCTCCCCTTTTGTCTCCTTCTCCCCCTGCACCTTTCCCTATTCTTCCCTCCCCTGAAGCCAGGCTGCCTCTGCCATTCCTCAAGTTGGGGGAGCCCACCTCCCCACTCAGGGCTTCTGCACTTCTGGTCCTCTGCCTAAAGTCCCGTCCTCCCTCACCTCCCTCACATCTGTGCTCAAGTGTCACTTCTCATTGGCCATCTGATTTCTCTGACCGTCCTATTAGAAACCGACCTTCCTGCTGCCAATGCCTTCCAGCACACCGTGTACCCCCTCCCACTGTATTTTTCTCTATAGCACTTGACACTACTTAGCATGTTATATATTTCATCGGTTTATATGTTTGTCTCCTCACACACACACTAGAAATGCATACTCCACGGGGATGGAGGTTTTTGTCAACTTGTTCACCATTGCAGTCTCAGCCTCTAAAGTGGTGCCTGACACACAGTAGGTGCTCAAATATTTTTGAATGAATGAGTATATATATCCCTAGCATGAGTATGGATGTCTATAATAGGAGTAGAACAGGGAACTAGGGGAGCTCATGGCAGGGACCCCTACCTGATGATGGAGGAAGGGGCACTTCTGATCCCTTCCTGCAGGAAGGTCCCCTGCAGGAAGTGGCAGCTGAAGAGTGTCATGGCCCCCACCGCCCAACACCCAATGTGCTTCCATTGTTAGTGTTCTCACACACCCCTCAGTGGAGATGAGAACCTGAAGGCCGGGCCCCACGTCCCCACTTCTTTCTAGGCCTCTGTCCTCAGACTGCTGCTCAGGAACACTGAACCAGAGACGAGCTGGCCAAGCCCTGCCAGTCTGTGCCTCCAGCTTTTGTTTTCCCCCAATGCACAGTCCTCAGGGACAAGCTGCTTTGGGAGACAACTTTATCGGGACTAGTAAGACAAACAGCTTTGGTTCTTGCTAATGGCCTCATTCAGAGAAGTGGCATCTTTATAAGAAGACTGCTTGGGAGAAGAGGAAAGCACTAAAATCTGGTGACTGTCCTCCCGTGTCATGTCAACCACTACAGTCAGAAGCATATTATGTCTCCACCAAGTGTCACCTGAGCCAGCAACCACGTACGCCTGTCGCCTCCACATGCTCCTGCCTCCTGCGCATTATGCTCTCACTTATTTGTTCTTCCATTTACTCCACAAATGATCATTGAGCACCTACACAAAGAGGAAGAAAACCCAGCTCTGCCCTCATGAAAACTTCAGGCTGGAAGAGGAAACTGGACTCAAAATGATGTATACGTCGCATAGAAAGAGGTCCCTGTGATACAAGAGTTAAGTGTAAGGACCACAGAGCCAGACAGAACCAGGTGAGGACTTTTACTCCCCCATTTATTAGTTTTGTCTACTTGGGCAAATCACCTACTGTCTCTGAGGGGCAGTTTTCACGACCTGTAAAATCGGAGAATCCTACCTGTCTTCGAGGAGTGTTGTGAAAATCAGTTTCAATAGGCCATGTGGTATGTTTAGTACAGTGCCTGGTAGAGGGTGATTGGTCAATAAATGGCAACTGTGATTACTAATACGCCACTGGGGCCATGGAAATAAAGGGTTCAGGAATTTGAGGGAGAAAGTGTTCACATCCACATGCGCAGAATCAGAAACGCTTCATGGAGGAAGCGGCATCTGAGCTGGGTCTGAAAATGTGGCTAAGTAGAGATGAGCAAGAAGCAGGAGCAGAGGAACCCATCTGCTGTTCTGTGAGGAAGCTGAGGCCACATGTAGATGTTTCTGCCAACTGAGGGCCCAGCCAACAGCCAGCCTCAACCACCAGACTGTAAGTGATTCTTGAGTGAGAGCCACTTGACTGAGCCCCATCAACCCCCAGAATTGTGACAGATAATAATAACCCACTGCTTCTGTTTTCCACCACAAGTTTCTTACACAACAACAGATGACTAGAAAGAAAAGAAGGTCTCAGATTTCCACTTAGGCCATCTGACCCTGGAACCCCTGCTCATAACCATTACCCCTAGCATCTAACCAGTGCCCAAAACATGTTCGTGTTCTCTTGACACAGCTAATGAAATGCTGAGCCAGATTTCAGATCTGGAACCTCCTGATCTTGACTTGCCAAGGAGACAGAGGATGATAGGGAAGACTAGGAAATTAGGTCAGGAAGGGGTGTGCTTTGTGGTTTGATTCTTTTTCCCCAGCTTTATTGAGATACAATTAACAAATAAAAATTGTATGTATTTAAGGTGGACAACTTGATGTTTGGATACATGTATGCATTGTGAAATGAGATTACCCCACTCAAGCTAATTAACATACCCATCACCTCATGTAGTTTACCTTTTATGTAGATGTGTCAAGAACACTTAAGACCTACTCTCAGCAAATTTCAAGTATATGATGCAGTATTAGTAACTATAGTTACCATGCTCTACGTCAGATCTCCAGAACTTACTCATCCTGCATATCTGGAACTTCGTACCCTTTGGCCAACTTCACCCTTTTCCCCCTACCGCCCCCCCCCCGCCAGCACCCACCCTTCTACTCTCCATTTTTATGACTCCAACTTTTGAGATTCCACATACAAGTGAGATCATACGGTATTTGTCTTTCTGTGTCTGGCTTATTTCACTTGGCACGATGTCCTCCAGGTTCATCCATATTGTTTCAAATGGCAGGATTTCTCTCTTTTTTAAGGCTAAATAATATTCTTCTTCATACATCTACCTGGTTTTATTTTTTCCCCAACTAAATTAGGGGAGGTAGATATGTGCTCCCCAACCTCAAGGACCTCCAAAGTTTATTTACTATTGTATTAGTTTTCTAGGGCTGCCATAACAAAGTACAGAAATTTCTTTCCCATAGTCCCAGAGGTTAGAAATGTAAGATCAAGGTGTCAGCAGGGTTGATTTTCTCTGAGGCCTCTCTTCTTGGCTTGTAGATAGACGTCCTCTCCCTGTGTCCTCCCATGGTCCTTCCTCCATGTAGGTCTATGTCCAAATGTCCTCTTCTTATGAGGACACCAGCCATACTGGGTTAGAGCCCACCCTAACAATCTCATTTACATTATTTAACCTCTTTAAAGACCGTGTGTCCAAATATAGTCACATTCTGAAGTACTGGAAGTTAGGACTTCAACATGAGTTTGGAGTGGGAGGGATACAATTCAGCTCACAACAAGCAACCCAGAACCTTAGGACTAAAGCCGTAATGTTACAAGAACACATCAATGGGTGTGCCTGGGTGGCTCAGTCGGTTGGATGTCAGACTTCGGCTTGGGTCATGATCTTGCGGTTTGTGAGTTCGAGCCCTGTGTCAGTCAGTCTCTGTGCTAACAGCTCAGAACCTGAAGCCTGCTTTGGATTCTGTGTCTCCCTCTCTCTCTGCCCCTCCCCTGCTCATGCTCTGTCTCTCAATAATAAATAAACATTATTAAAAAAAAAGAACACATCAATGAAGTGGGCATTATAATTGTCTCATTTTTAGGCTTAGAGAAGTTTAAGTCATCCAAAAGGATGTGGCCCCCAGGAGGCAGAGGCAGGATTTGAATCAAGCAGCCTACTAATCTTACTCTGCGCATGCCCAAACTGCAGAAACCCCCTTTGTATGTGGGAAGAAGTGCTTCTCACCATTCTGCTTCTCCAAGTTCCTTTCTCTTTCCCCCCAACTCTGCCCTCTCTCTGGTCTGGGGCTTTCAGAAAACAAATCCAGGAAACCTTGCATGCTGTTTCTGCTTCCCCCCACCACCCCCACGCCTCATGTGAGGGAGGGAAGCACAGAACCTGCTGCCTGCTTGAACGTAAGGAGAGGGATGGGTGGGGCAGAGATGTGGATACATCACAAATTATCATCCGTCACTCACTACCCAGGTATCCAAGCCATCACCATCCAAAGGGTGAACCCAGCTGCGAAGATGTTCTGCATGTGTATGTGCCCACGTATGAAGGACCAAGCATGCTGACTCAGCCAGGTGTGCAGGGGTCCGGCCCACACAACTAACCCAGCCCGAGGCCATGGCTCTCCAGCTTCTGCAGAGCAGGGCTTGATAAGGAAGTATCTGCTGCAGCTTTCAGAGTGGAAGCAGCCTCTTTCCTTCCCTCCTCACCTGATCCCAGGATGAGCTCAGCAGATTTCTCAGGAAGGGGCTCCAAAGGCAGAAGCTAGTGGCTCCCGGACACAACAGAGTCTGCAGGGCTTCCCTCAGAGAGCCCCAGGAGTGGGCCAGCCCCCCGCTGTGACCCCTCCAAGGAAACACCTTGGAAGGTCTTCCCTCTCCCCCCCAGCACCGGGAACTACTTGCAGGGAGATGCCAGGGGGCCCAAATGCCTGCTTTCAGGATCTTCCTCACGGCAAGGTTCAAGCTCCAGGTATTCCAGCACGGGTGTGCTGGACCTTCAGCATCGTTCCTAAGGTCCCCAGGGACAGGTATTTTTCAACACCGTTCACCATATACTGCTGAGGGCCTCCTCCAAGCCAGATGTGCTTGAGGTATGGTGATGAACTAGACGGAACCGCCCAGCCCCTCAGCCTCGGTGATGGGAATGTGGCAGGAGTTGCAGTCAAACCGAATCTGGGATCCATGGTGTGATTGGGCCCACCGCACCGGTGGTGGTCCAGGGGCCCTCCCAAGCGTCTGCTTGCATAACTTGGCATGCACAGAATCAAAGGAGTCTGCAAGAAGGCCAATTATGTAGGTGGGCATTTAGGGGCAGAGGGACAATAATCCCTTTTATTCCGGCATCCCCAGTCTTTTCCTTTCTCTCTCTGTTGACCCCCAACCCCCGCCTCCCAGCTACCAACCTACTTCATTATTTCCCTTTTGTGCTTACATCCATGTCTCCACTCTGTGCCCCCCGTTCCCTCTCCCATCCATCGCAAACAGCTTTCATCCCCACCGCTCCCTGGGAACCGTGCTTGTCAAGGTCATGAAGGGCTCTGACGGGCCCTCATCTGCGGGCACCTCTCCGCAGCATTCGGCACAACAGATCCAACCCCCCCATGTTTTTAAGCACTTCGTTCACACAGCCTCCAACCCAGCTGACCACTCCTTCTCAGCAGAGAACCTTCTCATCCCAACCCCTCAGTGCTGAAGCTCCCCACAGCTCAGTCCTTGGATCTTTCTCTTTACTCCCTGGTGACCTCCTCCACTCCTGTGGCATTAAACTCTATCCACATGGTGACCACTCCCAAACTGTGTCACCAACCCATGCCTTTTCAAAGACCTCTCAAACTCAACAAGTCCCCAGCTGACCTCTTGTTTCTCTCTCTCCCTCAATGGTTTCTCCCCCAATTTCTTTTGGTGAGTGGATGTCACCACCTCAGAGAGGCCACCCCTGATCACTTGTTCTAAAATAGATCGCTTGGGGCGCCTGGGTGGCTCAGTCGGTTAAGCGTCCGACTTCAGCTCGGGTCACGATCTCACGGTCCATGAGTTCGAGCCCCGCGTCGGGCTCTGGGCTGATGGCTCGGAGCCTGGAGCCTGCTTCCGATTCTGTGTCTCCCTCTCTCTCTGCCCCTCCCCCGTTCATGCTCTGTCTCTCTCTGTCTCAAAAATAAATAAAACCTTAAAAAAAATTTTTTTTAAAATAAAATAGATTGCCTATCACTGTAGCTCCTTACCATTTTTTATAGCACTTGTCATGAACTGTTTGTTTGTTTGTTTGTTTGTTTATTGACTGTCTCCTCCATTAGGATGTGAACTCCACCCTGGCAAGAACTCAACCCATTGTATTTACTTCTGGATCCCCAGATCAGACAGTAGCAATTAGCACAAGGTAGGCACTCATTAAAAATTTGTTGAGTGAGGGGTGCCTGGGTGGCTCACTCAGTTAAGTGCCCCACTTTGACTCAAGTCATGATCTCGTGGTTCGTGACTTTGAGCCCCGCATCAGGCAAATGATGTCTTGGCATCTGGTCCCTGGCCAGGCCTCAAGTAGTGGTGTGCTAAAGTTGCTCTTTACCAGCTACAAGGCTGATTACCAGCATGTCTTTCCAATTTTGCATTCAGTGACATCACACTGGTAGCTTCAAGTCTGCTGCCATGGGAATATTTTACAGAAATCGGCAAACACTACCGATCGGGGCTTTGGTTTTCGTTTTTGGAAGGGAGTCTACCGGCACACCACTTGTCATCTCTGAAGAAGCTCTTTCCTCAAAGGACTGTGGGGCACCTGGGAACCCGAACAATGCTGCCCCTGGGCCGTGGCAACAACACCTGAGCCAGAAACAGGGGCATTCTTCTTGGAACAAAGCATGGCTGGGGCACTGTGAGACCCGAAGGGAAGACACTTCCAGCAGGCCCTTGAAGATTTGCAGCTTTGAGAGGGCTGGGACATAGCCCCAAGGGAGACAGCTGCGTGTGAAACACCAGGAAACTGAGCTCCAGTGGTTACACTTGTGGTTCCTCTTTCAGGAAGCTTGCAGGAAGCAGTTAGTTATTAAGGAGGTGGTGGGAGATGAGGAATTCACAAGAGCCCCCAGAAATATTTGAGAAGACATTTTAAGAGGGCCCAAGGTTTGGGGCACCTGGGTGGCTCAGTTGGTTAAGCCTCCGACTTCAGCTCAGGTCATGATCTTGCTGTTCATGGACTTGAGCCCCACATTGGTCTCTGTGCTGACAGCTCAGAACCTGGAACCTGCTTCGGATTCTGTGTTTCTCTCTCTCCCTGCCCCTTGCCCACTCATTCTCTCTCTCTCTCTCTCTCTCTCTCTCTCTCTCAAAAATAAATAAGACATTTAAAAAAATTTTTTTTAATTAAAAAATTTTGGGGGCACCTCGGTGGCTCAGTTGGTTGGGCATCTGACTTCGGCTCAGGTCATGATCTTGTGGTCCGGGAGTTCAAGCACCGCATCGGACTCTGCTGACAGCTCAGAGCCTGGAGCCTGCTTTGGATTCTATGACTCCCTCTCTCTGCCCCTCCCCTGCTTGTACTCTCTCTCTCTCTCTCTCTCTCTCTCTCTCTCTCTCAAAAATAAATAAATGTTTAAAAAAAAATTTAATTTTAAAAAGAGGGCCTGAGGTTTGATAGGTGGGGACTAGACAAGAACATTGACTCTTCACACTCATGTGGCCTAATTTGCACCCTCCCAAGGTGGGACTAGAGCTAGTCACTTTGCAAGGGGAAGGGTGCTCAAAGGCTGGCTTTTATAGCTAAACTGCTGCTTTGGGTATCAAGAGCTGGGGCGTGGTTCTCAAACTCAGAGTAGAAGAACCACTCAGGGGCTTAATGAGAATACAGACTCACCCCTGGCCTCCTCCCGCTGATTTAGTAGGTGACGGTAAAGCCCAGTAATCTGCATTTTCAGCAAACGTCCTGGGTAGTCATTTTGAGAAGCACTGCATGCACCCCCACAGTAAAAGACTAGCTTTTGCTCCCTCAAGATCCCCTACAGGGTCTCCAGTCTTCTGGGAACCACTTGCTAAACATGGAGTTGAAGGAGCAAATTCCTCTCTCCCCAGGCCTTGATAGGGCAGCTTCCAGTACTGACTTGCCTGCCATCTGCCTTAAACTCAGGACGGCTTCAGAGACGGTAAGACTTCCATCTGACCCAGAAGTTTAAAATGGTTGACCTCCTCACCCCTGCCTCCAAGCGAGGAAGGAGCCAGGCCTGGGGGCAAAAGGGCAGTGTTGTTAAGAAGCTCCGGAAACCCATTTCCAGAAATCAAACAGCAGTTGTTCTCACGCTTTAGTTTTAATCACGCCGAGAGGTTTCAATTTCCTCCTTTTGCAGGCTCACAGATCTTTGGCATTGGGTTTCTGCGAGTTCTGTGACTGCCTGGAGATCTGACCACTGCCCTCCCCACCCCACGCCCTACCCCCGCGAGAGGTGCGAGGGTCTCTCCTGCTGGCGCCCTGGCGTCTCCAGCTGCACTCAGCAAAGAAGACGAAGCCTCCCCGGGCTTCTCCTTGCGGCCCAGAGCCGGGCATCCTTCCTCCCTACGTGCAGAGACTGGGAAACAGTTCTTTAGGCACTGCAGTGACCGCGACCGCTCCACTCTCCCTTCCCCTGAGCAGGTGCTTGGAACAGGGCAAGTTCGGCGTTGAGGAGGACCCCGGCGCCACCTGCCGTCCACCGCGCCTAAGCGACGAAGTGTAAAAGAACAACGCTGCAATTCAGTTTGCACTGCTCTGCCCACTTCCTCTGAGCCCCCATTGGTGTTTCGGCTGCAGCCAGACATTCTAGAAATCTGAGTTAGGACAGAGAGAAAGACATTTGAAGATGCCGCACAGCTGACTTTGAAGATGAAGAGAAGGGGACCAAGAGTGGGGAGACATAGGCTGCCTTTGGAAGCTGGAAAGGACACAGAAACGGTTTCTTCTAGAGCCTCCAGAAAGAACTGCGACACCTTGACGTTAACCCAGTGAAACTTATTTCAGACTTCCAACCTCCAGAAATGTAAGAGAACACATTTGTGTTGTTGTATGCCGGTGACTTTGTAGTGACTTGTTACAGCAGGAATAGGAAACTCACGTGCATCTTAGCAGGTATCACACCCTCAAGGCGGTTAGAGACGCCATACTCACAGTCCTTTGCAACGCCAAGGGTCTCTATATGACTGGTCCTTCCCCTCTCCAGGAGGAGACAAGTCAAAGAGGCAGAAAGTGCAAGTTAACACCAATTTACTGAACTTCTCCCTTGTGCTAGAGAGCTAAGTCCACATCTGAACCCCTTTCCTGGAGAGCTTTGAAACTAGGCGGGAAGATAAAGCCCAGGCCGCATTTTCCTACCTGGGTTATAGGGAGACGTGCCAGGGACTCCACACTGCTGTAGGGTAAACGCCGGGCAGCTCCTGGAGCAGCGATTTCCTGGACAAGACCAGGTTTGAAACATGTTTAATATAAATCTAGATTTTGAGATAAAACAAGGGACTTCAAAGAAATTTTCCTCTTCTTTAGCCATCTGAAACTGTGTTTCCCAGATATGCATTCACTCTGACCTGCGGTTAGGGACATTTTGGTGGACAAATCCAAAAAGTTATAAATTAAGGACAGGTGATGTTGAACCAATGGTGGAAAGTGCAGTGAGATGAACCTCGACCACACAGCGGCCTCCAGGCAGAGGCTGAGGCAGGAGCATCTGAGGAGAGGGAACTGCAGCCCACCTCGAAGGAAGTGAGAAGGCAAACGGTAGGGGAATGGAAGGTTTTCCTGGAGGGAGAGACACCCACAAAACAACCTCGCTGTTTGGCTACTGTGTCATTAGAAAAACCATGTGTTGGGTGCCTGGGTGGCTCAGTTGGTTAAGCGTCCGACTCTTGATTTTGGCTCAGGTCGTGATCTCATGTTGTGTGAGTTCGAGCCCCACATCGGGCACCACACTGACTGTGTGGAGCCTGGTTGGGATTCTGTCTCCTTTCTCTGCCTCTCTCTCTCTCTCTCTCAAAGGAAAGAAAGAAAGAAAGAAAGAAAGAAAGAAAGAAAGAAAGAAAGAAAGAAAAGAAAAGAAAGAAAACATACATGTACAGAGTGGCCTGGGTTCTGAACAACTCTAAAATTACAGCAGGAAATTTTTTTTCATTGACTATCTATTGAGAGTGTAGAGACAGAGGCAACCTCATACAGTGCTAGGGGGTGGTGTGAGGGCACCTCCAAACATTTTGGAGGGCAATTCGACAATGTCTAAAGCATTTTTAAAAATGTTTTTAAATGTTTATTTACTTTTAAGAGAGAGAAAAAGGCAGAGCACTAGCAGGGGATGGGGAGGGAGAGGGAGAAGGGCAGAGAGAGAGGGAGACACAGAATCTGAAGCAGGCTCCAGCCTCTGAGATGTCAGCACAGGGCCCGATGCGGGGATCAAACCCATGATCTGTGAGATCGTGACCTGAACCAAAGTTGGACACCTAACCGACTGAGCCACCCGAGTGCCCCTAATGGCTAAAACTTTTGAAGCAAACACCCTTCAGCAGAGTACATGTAGGCCTCCCACCACGGACATAGTGCTCCAAGCGCACAACAATGTACAAGGGTGTTGCTGCGGCATTGTCTGTAGGAGAGAGAAACAGAGCGATAAACCATCTATCCTCATCTCTCCTCAGCTGTGCAAGAAGGAAGCCGATGCCTGTTATGTTCTTCTGGTCCTAACTTTTTAAGATGCCATAATTGCTCAGGTGATGTGCTTTGCACTGGGCCTACTTCATGATGATTTAAGGGGAAACACTGAATGGGCCATAATACTGAACCTCAGAAATGGCAAAAATCATGATGTGGATATGCTAATGATTGTAGTTTGGAAGATGGTAAGTACACTGTTCAATTACTTCTGTTAATTCTCGGGAACTATAGCCCATCAAACCTTTAGAAATTATAGGCTGTGAACAAGGTTCTGGTTTAGACTCAGATTGTACCAGCCCCCATTCACCCCCACCCTGTCACTGTAATGGAGCCAGTGGAGTGAGCCAGGGAGGCCTGTGGTTTGGAAATTAAAGCTGAGCAGACAGGAGTTGGCTTCTGGTCCAAGGCTTTTTGAGCTGACCCTGAAGGTAGTCAGGGACTCTGCTGTGACTCCATAACAGAAATCCTCAGCAGGAGGAGGGATGGCAGTTGGCAAAAATAATGCCTGGTCAATCTCACTGCCTGCAGAATCCCACCTTATCCTCCAGAAGTGAAAGGATCTTCTAGAAATAGGTCTTCATGAGTTGTGCTCTCACTGCTAGCCTAGTTATCTTCCCAAGAGGATGCCACTGGCAGGGTCAGTCTCCAGGGAGAAGTGAGGTCAAGATATTTCTCCAAGCACTCAAATTTTTTCTCATCATGCATCCTATTCCAAGAGCCCTCAGGGCAGTGATTACTAAGAAGCCCCAAAATGAACACCATCTCTAAATCTAAGATCCAAAGGGCTGTTCATTTTAAGGTGTAACAAAAACAACTGTCTGTGCTTTAACCTTTAGAAAAATCTTCCTAGATAAGACAAAGCATTATGAAGAGTTCCCAATGTCCTTCAGACTGATGCCTTGAAAGCCTGGGATTTTAGAGTAGACAGCTGGATTCAGTAGCCAACCAGCTATGTAGCTTCCTGGGGGAAGGGGATGATCTGTAAGAAATGCTAATGCATCACTGGGATAAATTAGTGGAAAAGCTAATTGGTCTCATTCCTGCTCCAGAAGACAGTTTTTCCATGGGGAGATTAAAAAAAATAATAATCCACTCTTTCCTAACACAGACCTAACTCTGTACATGTTCAGTCGGAGTCAACAAAACATTGGTAATCATAGTGAAAAGCATATTTCTTACAGTGCTATTCTGACTGTGTTTGGAAACATTCTCCTACAAATGCTTCTACTCCCTTCATTTTTCTTTTAAAGTTTATTTATTTAGTTTGAGAGAGAAAGACAGTGTATGCATGCTAGCAGGGGAGGAGCAGAGAGCGAGGGAGAGGGAGAGAGAATCCCAAGCAGGCTGTGCACTGTCAGTGCAGAGCTTGACATGGGGCTCAATCCCACGAACCATGAGATCAGGACCTGAGCCAAAATCAGGAGTCGGATGTTTAACAGACTGAGCCACCCAGGCTACCCTACCCCCTTTAAAAATAAACTTAAAAAGTAGGTGTTCAAATACTGATTATACTTTGGCTCAAAACGTGTCTCAAATCAAAATACAACTTTGTGCAACCCCCTAGCAGAGCCCGGCCAAAAGAAAGCCCTCATTAATTGAACTCAGCTCCTAGGATAGAATAGCCCTGCTTACAAATGTGGAAGAGATGGGCAGTTAGAAGCTGGTTCCAGGCTGAGGGACAAGACTGGGAGTGCAGGCATGGAGGGTCCTTGTCATACCCTGGTACGCTGCTGTGTGTAATCGTGGTTGTCATAGCCAACCCCGTCCTCGGTTCTCCCAGACGTGGAGAGGGGAATCCAAGTTCTGAACACTGATCCAGCAGGAGCCGCTAACTTTGGATGAGAAAACTCCATCTAAAAAATAGGCACCACTTGGGGCGCCTAGGTGGCTCAGTCTGTTAAGCATCCGACTCCTGATTTCAGCTCAGGTCATGATCTCGCGGTCCATGGGTTCGAGCCCTGCATCAGACTCTGTGCTGACAGATCAGAACCAGGAGCCTGCTTCAGATTCTGTGTCTCCCTCTCTCTCTGCCCCTCTCCCGCTCATGCTCAAGCTGTTTCGATCTCTCAAATATAAATAAACGTTAAGAAAAAAATTTTTAAAAAATAGGCACCAATCCATGGATCTCTTCTGCTCTAAAGTCAGGAGAAGAATGAAACATAAATAGCTGATGCCATTTTTTGCTGGTTCCTTCTTGTCCACACCAGAAAATAATGCAGTTCTTTTCTTCCCAAGTGCCTACTGGTAAGGGGTGATTAATTCATCTGAACCATGTGGGTGGGCTAGAACAAGAACATGCTGAAAACAATTGACGTTAGGCTCACAAAGTCAATGGGTGCTTCGCAGTAGCTGAAATTCTGAAACTAAATAATGCATACTGTGGGCCTGTTCCGGGGGGGTGGGTGATTTATGTAATTACATTAATTTTGCACCCTTTAACCTGCTTTCCCAAAAGTTATCTGGTTCAGAGAAACCACAAACGAGACTTAAAGAGAGAATACGTCCATAGAACAACAAGAGATGCTCTCTTGAATTTTTTCTTGGAACGTTAATTCTGCTTTACTAGTGGACGGAGGCACTACTCGGTGATTCATGTTTCTCTGAATTTTTATTTGTGGAACATCAATTCTTCCTCATCCTCACTAAATAAAATCTGAAGGGCAAAGTTTGACAATTCGCTTTCAGGGTGAATGTAGGCAAACAAATATTTTCATGTAGTACTCATGGGAATGGAAACAAGACTTCTTAAGAGAAGGTACACATTAGCTACCCCCAGGCCAAGGAATTGCAAAAGCTGATTGCCTAACTGGTAGAAGGAGGAAGGGGAAACTATACAGGGGAAGCACAATGTAACACTTTGATAAATTGTCCTCCTGGTTTATTTATATAATTAAGTCAGTGTATTAGCTAGCTCATGCTGCCATAACAAAATATCACAAACTGGGTGGCTTAAACAACAGAAATTTATTTTCTCACAGTTCTGAAGGCTCAAAGTTCAAAATCAACATGTCTCTGCAAAGCCTCTCTCTTTGCCTTGCAGATGGCTGCCTTCTTGCATGTCCTCACGTGGCCTTTTCTCTGACAGTGTGCATCCCTGGTGTCTCTTCCTCCTCTTATTAAGGCCATCAGTCCTTCTGGAGTGAGGCCCCACCCCTGCAGTCTCATTTAAGCTTTATTACCTCCTTTAGGCCCTATCGCCAAATACAGTCCCATTGGGAGTTAGAGCTTCAACATAGGAATTGGAGGAGCATGTAATTCAGTCCAAAACAGTGTATTGAAATCTTTTGGAAGGATACACAGCACACTGATGTTAATGTGACTTTGGGGAAATGACACTGGGAATCCAAGTTGGGCCTGTTCTTCTACTGAATTTTTAAAATGGTATTATGTTAAAAGATGTTGGTGATAAAGGGATATTAATTGGAAGGGATGTCAAGTTTTAGCCCTCCCAGTACCTCTCCAGAGGTCCCACCCAGCCCTGAGTGTTGACAGCCATGTGCCTCACTTCTAGGCCCCATGGAGAAGGAAGTCTACTTCAGCAGGCATTAGCATCCCATGTGGTCCCCAGGGACCCATCAGTGCAAAGGGAAGGAAAAGGATCCCGTGGAAAAATAGCATTGTCCTGTGACGCGTCTGTAGGGCAAGCGCATCGTTGGGACCCAGCACTGTATCTTCACCCTTTGGCCCCTTCTAAAGCCTGTGGGCTTCTGAAGGCTGTCACCACCCACAGGCCTCCAGCTCTGATAGCAGAAGGTCCAGCAGAGTGGCCACTGGAGCAGGGCATGGAGTGTGGGGGGTGGGGGGGCGTTTGGTGTTGAAAGGTCCTTCACAGCCTCCACAACCTCTCCAGTCACTTCTCATGCCACATTCTTCCTACAAAGTCAGCACTGCTAGCAGAAGTCCCTCTCGAGCACTTATGCAAGAAATCTGAGGAATGCAGAGCAGTGGCTTTAGTCCCTGAATTTATATAAACCACCAATTGCCTGTGGTTGTTAGCCGCTAATTATTAGGTGTTTTGTCACTGTCAGCATTTTCATAAACTGTTCCTTTCTGTGAGACATGATAAGCATTTAATCAACGCTGAATTGGAGGCATATGTACCAGAGCCGCGGTGAGCGGGTGGGGGAGGGGGGGACTGTGAGGCTGTGTGTGGTTTGGAAGCTAGGAGCCAATCTGGTACTAAGCACACTGCATTGTGAGACACTGAAACAGTAAAGGTAATAACAGCTGCCTTTTTCTGTGCACTTGAAATCGGGCCAGGCACGGCGTTTAAGTCCTCTATATCCTCTACCCCTTGCCAAAAAACCTTGAATGGGGCTGTTATAGAGGAGGGGCTCAGAGAGGCTCAGTCATCCAGCCAGAGAGAGGACTGTGTCAGTGAGGCAGTGAGTTTGGCTGCACATAAGACAATACAAGTAATGGTGGCTTGGACAATCAGAAGATTTTGTTTTTCTCTCATGTAGGAAGTTTGGAGGCAGGCAGTCCAAGGATGGTGTGGCCACCCCATACTGCCAGGAAAGGCCGATGTCCCTCCTAGAGTTTGCCTGTACCATCCTTCTAATGTGGCCATAATGTCCCTCTTCCACTCCCAAAGAGGAAAGGGAGCAGGGCAAAGGCACATTCAGCTGATTCTGTCCCCCTTTTAAGGAGATTTCCAGAAAGTTCCATCTGTGTACTTCTACTGTGTCACACGGGCACTCTTTTCTGCAAGATGGCTATTATGCATCTGATATTGTGGAAAGTATTTACGTGTATTATTCTGTTTATTCCTCATAACAGCTCTTTAAGGAAGGCCTTTTCAACCCCTGGGTCCTAGTTTATTTTTTTTAAGTAAGCTCCATATCCAACATGGGGCTTAAACTCACAACCCTGAAATCAAGAGTTGCATGTGACTGAGCCATCCAGTAGCCCCCCCCCCCCCAACTTCCTGGATTCTAGTTTAATCCCTGCTATTACATGCCTAACTCATCCCAGATAAATCTCTTTCCCTCTCTGGCCCTCAGTTTCCCTTCTCATCTGTTTATGAGGGATTAGACTAGAGTTAGGAGTTCTTACTTGGGGTCTACAGACCCCACAAGGCCATGGATAACATTCAGGGTGGCAGGGTGGGGGTGGGGGGTGGGGCACCTGGGTGGCTCAGTCAGTTGAGCGTCTGACTCTTGATTTCAGCTCAGATGATGACCTCGTGGTTTTGTGAGATGGTGCCCCACATCAGACTCTGCACCAACAGCACAGAGCCTGCTTGGGATTCTCTCTCTCCCTCTCTTTCTGCCCCTTCCCCACTCAGGCTCGTGCTCTCTCTCTCTCTCTCTCTCTCTCTCTCAAAATAAATAAATAAACATTTAAAACAAAATCAGGGGGGAGGGTCATGAATTTGAATGGAGAAAAATATTACATTCTTATTTTCACTGACCTCTAGTTGAAATTTAGCTGCTTCTTCTATTGTAATTGTAGGCAACAGACCACAGTAATATTGGCAGAATCTGTGACTTTTTCACCAAAAAAAAAAAAAAAAATCACAGGACTTTTATAGCATGTTATAGTTGTTTTAGATATGTTAAAATATTGTCTATGTCCATCACTACAAAATTATGGTAGTTATTATACATACCATATTTAATGTGTTAATTATATACATACATATAATAAATGTAATCTATATTACAAAAATATATGTTTTAATAATCCAGTAACTGTATTTCAATATGATTTATTTTGTTCATAATCCTGCGTATTTTGCTTTATGCACTTAAAAACATTTTTCTGAAAGCGGGGTCCATAGGATCAGCAGATCCCCAAAGAAGTTCATAGAACAAATAAAATGAAGAACCTCTATGGGGAGCCTGGGTGGCGCAGTCGGTTAAGCGTCCGACTTCAGCCAGGTCACGATCTCGCGGTCCGTGAGTTCGAGCCCCGTGTCAGGCTCTGGGCTGATGGCTCGGAGCCTGGAGCCTGTTTCCGATTCTGTGTCTCCCTCTCTCTCTGCCCCTCCCCCGTTCATGCTCTGTCTCTCTCTGTCCCAAAAATAAATAAACGTTGAAAAAAAAAATAAAATAAAATAAAATGAAGAACCTCTGAAGTATGCAACCTCTGTGCCCTTCTGGCTATAAATGAAACTCTGCCACGAACTATCACAGTCACCCTGAACAAGTCCCCTCAGTTTTCTCTTCTGTGGAATGGTAATAATATATGCATTGCCTAGCTTAGAACTGCTAGGAGAACCAAAGTAATCTACGTAAAGCACACTCAACTGCAAAGCTCATGCATGTTCAGTTACACAGGGTTACCTGCTGAAATGCTAACTAAATGCTGAGTGTTGTAAAATTATCCAACTTTAGACCTATTTTCCAAAGATGCTGATATTTTTCTGTCATCTCTGGGGGAGTGTCCTGCTATGGCATATATTTTCTATTGCCGGATTGGGACCGAACTAGTATAAAATTCAATAATAATGAGGGAAATGCACCGTAAGTGCACCTGGTTGAAGCTACTTAAGACCACAAGGAGATAAAATGAGATTTCACCACTGAGTCATATAGCTGTAATTATACTTAGACTTTTTGAAAAATTTGAGCCAACATACCATGGTTTAAAGAAAGTCATGGATCACCAGCATTTCCTTTGCAATCTCGAAACATAGGGATAGTTGGACAAGTGATAGGAATGTTTGGGAAGTAGGTTTCTTTCATAATCTGTGACTTTAAAATATCTGTGAGTACTTATTACATATTTATTCATCCAAGAAGTCTTCCAAGGTGGCCATAATTAATGTTTTAAAAGCAAAGTAAAGATCTACAAATATCTTGTTGAGTTATATTCTAGAACGGACCTCAAATTATGTTTGTGACATTACTGAGTGCTTTCACAGTCTTGAACTCAAAAACAAAAGGTACTGTGAGGTAGTCAACTTGGCCAAGAAAGACGCTTCCTAAACAAGCTAGTGTTTTGATAAATTTCCCCAAGGATTTATGCAAGTATGTGCTCTGAGCTGTTTTTATTGGGGAGAATATTTGGTTTGCACAATGGAAGCTGCCTTTTCTTCTGGCTTTCAGAGAATTTTAGTCTGATACTGGGGTTTGAGCTATATAGAGAACCCAGCTAAAAGTTAGACTTGGGGAAGATTTTAATGGTGCTAAAAAAGAAAAAGAAAAACTTTATATTTTTTAAAAAACCAGCAGAGAATAAACCCCGGTTTTTTTTTAAATCATGAGACTAACAAGAGATCATTCATTCATTCATTTACTCATTCATTTCTTGACAAGTGTTTCCTGACTGCTTACTTTTTCAAGGCACTGTGCCAAGCATTCAGCACACAACTGATGTGGCCCCTGCCCTTGTGAAACTTAAACACTAACATTGATGACATTAAACATTTTTAAAGACCCACTCTGTTCTAAGTACTTTACATATGCTAATTTATCTATACTTCCCAATCACCCTAGAAGGAAAATACTGTTATTATCCCCATGTTATAGTTGGGAATCAGAACTTTATTGAAGTTAAGGGGTTTGTCCAAGTTTACAGGACTAGTCAGGGGCTGGGCTGCTATTCAGTCTTGCCCAGTATGGTGCTACAATCTGTGCTCTAAAACACAGGTCAGCAAACTACAGCCTTCCAGCCAAGTCCAGCCTGACACCTGTTAATAAAGTTTTATTGGAACATAAAAATTCTCATTCTTTTACATGGTGTCTATGACTGCTTTCATGTGACAACAGTAGTCCAGCAGTTGCAGCAGAGACCGTATGACCCAGAGGATCTAAAATATTTACTCCCTGGCCATTTACAGAAAAAGTTTGCCAACTCCTGCTCTAAAACTCTGCTATACTTCCTCTCTAGAAAAAGGGGTGGGGGGGAATAAGAGGTAATTAAAATACTTGAAAATATTTTTTTAATGTTTATTTATTTTTGAGACAGAGTGAGACAGAGCATGAACGAGGGAGGGTCAGAGAGAGAGGGAGACACAGAATCCAAAGCAGACTCCAGGCTCTGAGCTGTC
The DNA here is from genome assembly GCF_007474595.2 of Lynx canadensis. Lineage (NCBI taxonomy): Eukaryota > Metazoa > Chordata > Mammalia > Carnivora > Felidae > Lynx > Lynx canadensis. The sequence continues at coordinate 188,670,699 of NC_044303.2, read as the reverse complement.
AGCACAGAGCCCGACGCAGGGCTCGAACTCATGGACCGTGAGATCATGACCTGAGCCGAAGTCAGACGCTTAACCGACTGAGCCACCCAGGTGCCCCTTGAAAATAATTTTTTAACGTGAATTTCACTCCACTGTGAAATGGAGTGCTGTGAGAGAATAACTGGAGGGAGAAGAGGAAGTTAGAGGCATCCTCTTTAAAATGTGAGCCCCAGAGTAGGGGCCTCACAAGCGGAGATCTGAATCCTGGGATAGAGCTTCTTGCTGAGGAATTTGTACACTATTTAGCTGTCCAAATATCCACTGTTTCTACTTTGACCTGAGCAGAGGATGATAAAGGAACAGTCTCCTTTCCGGAGTGCAAAGGTTTCTTTCTCCTTCAAAGGGAGCCTGGGAGGATTCAGTGACAGATGAAAATGTTCAGCACAGTGCTTGACACCCAGCTGGCACTCCACAAACGTCCCCTTCTTCTTCCTTCTGACACCTGTCCTTGCCACCTGCTGGACCAAAATTGGCCCTCTGAACTTGCAAAGGTTTGTACAGCATGAACACAATGCTTTATGCTTTAAGATGGACATTGACATTTAATATAGCAAAGTGAGGTTGGAAGTGTGGTTGCTAACTCAGAATAAATTATTTGGTCCAGCTGATGAGTCCCAGGGGAAAAATGTGCTAGGTCAGTCATTCCATTTGTAGTTGGGGCACAAATACCCTTTCTTCATCCAAATGACCAAGGCTGTAGGCATAAGGAGGTTGGACAGTCAGGCAAGTGGGTGTGGGATGCTTGCCTTGGCGGTTTTCTGGATGACTCACCCAAGATATTCAGTCTCCATTTTATATGGGACCTTCATCCATCCATCACAAGCATTAAAGGCCTCATCTTTAACCAGGCTCTGAGCCATTTGCTTGCCACTAAAAAAACTTCTGAGTTTTCCTGCCAAGTGTATATCCACATATATTTTTATAGATATAAATCACCTTCAAAACCACTCATTTTTGCATTTAAGGTTACTATATCTGTCCACTCCTTTTGTTCTTTAGAAAAACATACACTTTGTGGTTAGACCTAGCCTTATGTCCTTGTTCTGTTCTACTAGCTGGGTGACCTTGGGGAAAAATTTTAACCTCTTTGAGCCTCAGTCTTATTTGTAATAATAATACTTACCAATGTAATCCATTTATACAATATTTGATTGTCTATTGAGTGCCAGGCTCTGTGCTAGGCTCTAGGAATTTCACAGCAAAAAAAGACAGACAAATCTCTTGTGACTGTTACAGCCATAAAGGGAGTCATAATACTCAAGTAAGTACTCAAGATCATTACAATGTTATTAAATGATCTAAAGGAAATGTACAGGGTGAAGTATTAGAGTGAAATACATAAGTGATATTAAGGCAAGACCAGAAGAATGAGAATTGTGCAAAGCATAGGAAGCACTCTTAATGTCTTCAGGCAGAGGGAACATTGAGTACAAAGGTCTGGAGGTGGGGCAAATACTGTTGTGTTTTAGAACAGAAAGTAATATTGTATCCAAAAGGGAACGTGGTACAAGGGGAGGTCAGCGAGATGAGTAGAGACCAGATCTCATGGGCCTTATGAGTCATGATAAGGAATTTTGGCTTTTATTCTAATCAGAGTGGGAAGTCAATGAAAATGGTTAAGACTTGTACAGGATTCAGGGCACCTGAGTGGCTCAGTTGGTTAAGTGTCCGACTTCAGCTCAGGTCATGATCTCACAGTTCGTGAATTCAAGCCCAGCATTGGGCTCTGCACTGACAGCTCAGAGCCTGGAGCCTGCTTTGGATTCTGTGTGCGTCTCTTTCTCTCTGACCCTCCCCTGCTTGTGTTTCTCTCTCTCTCTCTCAAAAATAAATAAACATTTTTTAAAAAGTCTTGGACAGGATTCATGTTTTTAAAGATGAGTCTGGCTACTGCATGGTGAAGGAATGAAGGAATTATAAGAAACAACAGCAAAGGGAGGCCAAGATCATTGCAAGGATTACCTACAATTACAAATATAAAATAATGAGCACAACCATGACACATATAAGTTCTTTACGAAAGTTAGTTGGCTGGTGTTCTAGAAAGTTTAAGCCTCATACAGTAGACACTAACCTCATGTGGCTATTGAGCATTTGAAATGTGGCTAGTGCAATCATGGACTTAAATATCTCATTTTATTTTAATAAGAGGAATTTTAAAAATTAATATCTAATTCAGTCATTGGGAAGTATTTTTGAAAAAATTTAGATGTATGTATCTATTTAACCATAATTTTTATGAAGTCTGAGTACAGATTCAGGTACTTTCAATGAAAACTTAATGTCTAAATTGAGATGTGCCCTAACAGTGAAATATATATATGATCCCAAAGACTTAGTATGAAAAAAGGAATGTATAGTATTCTCTTAATTTTTATATTAGTTACATGCTCAAATGAGAATATTTTGGACACATTTTGTTAAAGAAAATATTGCTTAAATTAATTTCACCTCTTTTACTGTTTTTAATGCTGCTACTAGAAAATTTAAAGTTACATATGTGGCAGTCACATTTTATCACTATCAGACATACTGATCTAAGGGAAAACAGAAATCCAGGAATTTAAATGCACAGAATGTTAGCTTTTGGTTATGTCTCCTATCAGAAATCTCAATTTGAAGATTGGAACTAGGAAAAAATAAAAAGCAATAGCACCTTTTGGAAACACTATAGAACTATAAGATCTACATCTTAATTTTGTATTTTATGTGATATATCTCATCCTCAAGGAATTCTTGTGGCATCCCTGGCTATTCCTGGATGTTGGACCTTGCTTTGGCAAGTTCATGCACCCCAACTCTGGGGAAATGTGGAGAATAGAGCTCAGGACTTAGAAGATCCCAGAGCAGGAAGCTTTATCTTCAAAGCTGGGCTCAGTAAGCCCCATAGTATGAATATATTTGCTCTGGGCACAGAAAAAAACTGAGTCAATATAGCATAAATATCTAGCTCCAGGGAGGGTAGATGCACAGAGCCTCCCAAAAGTTTAGCACAGTGCATACATAATAAGTCATCAGGGGAGGCAGAAGTGATTCCCATCTCTTCCTGAAGATTCTCCACAAAGCAATTTATGTTAAAGTTTGTATGAAAGTCTGTAGGAAGTGCTTTAGGTTTGTTATTTTATTTAAGCTTCATGAAACCTTATGAGGTAGGTATCAAGGTTCAGTGACTTGTCTAACATCAGATCACATAGATGCTGAGAGGCTGGGCAGAGAGATTCAGACCAAGGAAGTCTGACTCCAGAGCCCACACTCTTCCACCATACTCAACAGCAATCCTATTGTCATGCCAGTGACCCAAAAGATCACCTTGAGCATAAGACTCCTTCTCTTGTATCATTCCATGCCACCGAGAAATCACCCAGCTGCTCCCCCAGAAAGAAAAGGAAAGAGAAAATGGCTCCTTTGCTATTCTCCTGATTCATTATGTGCATGCCACAGGGTCTACTATGATGCCTAGCATTCATTCATTATTCATTCATTCATTCATTCATTCATTCATGTTCAGCTTCCATTCTTTCAACAAACTTAGAGGCTCAATCCTCTGTCTGGGAAGTGTTAATGAAAGCTTCATAAATATTATCACTATTAATATTGATGATCATTAGTAACCCTAGTAAAAATCAAGTACTATTAGTAATTGATCATAATATTGATAATACTGTGAGAACATCATTAATAATAATGATTACAATAACGGCAAATGTTTATTGAGCACTTACTATGTTAAGGGCTGTTACAATTAAAGTATTTTTTTCTATATTGAGCACTTCACTTGTGTTTTAGATAAGACATGACCATTTAATTCTTACAATAATCCTATAAGATAATTCCAGAAGTCTCAAAATCTCTTTATACAACTCATCAGAGCACCAGGTTACGCATTGTTTTAGCCATAAATTCTTTTTTTTAATTAATTTTTTGATTTACATCCAAGTTAGTTATCCATAAATTTTTGGAAGAGAACCATTCACCCATGTGATAACAGGATGTTCACTGATCCCTTACAACTGACAACAAGACAGACATGGTCTCTGCCTCAGGAAAATAATAACAGAACGGACTTCTCAATGAAAAACATTTCTTTTCCTTTTGTAATAGTGGCTGTGAGCACAAAGACAAAATTTCCACAGTTCCAGGATCTGATTAGTAGGCTTCCATTTGTAAAAATTTGTTTCTTGCTTTGTACTCTATAGCAACATCCAGCTACTTGTCGTTTCCAAAAATAGTCATGATATTTTTATGATGTCCTTCAGCCTTTCCTGTTTTTTTTTTCCTTTTAATTAACTATTACTCTTTCAACAGCATAACTCAAATATCTTATTAGTGAAGAATTACTAAAGTGGGCCAATTGGGTGTTGGCCCTTGGTTAAAAAAAAAAAAAAAAAAAAGACTGAGGGGCACCTGGGTTGCTCAGTCAGGTAAGTATCCAACTTCAGCTCAGGTCATGATCTCACGGTTCATGGGTTCAAGCCCCATATCCGGCTCCATGATGACAGCTCAGAGCCTGGAGCCTGCTTCGAATTCTATGTCTCCTTCTCTCTCTGCCCCTCCCCTGCACATGCTCTGTTGCTGGCTCTCTCAAAAAAATAAACATTAAAAAAAAAAAAAAAGAGTGGATTGCATCTTCCTTCAGGCTCAGTAGTGCTTTTATCTTATTTCCAGTCTCCCCTTCCCCGACTAGCCTATGCAGTCTTGGGAATGGGAAGGGCAGGGACAGTGTCTTATTAGGTTTCCTGTAACCAGCTACAGTCACAAGGCCGGTCACATAATATTATTGTCTCTAACACTCATTAAACACTATGTGTGTGTCAAGCCCTGTTCTCCGAGATTTCATCATTTCTTTCTCCCAAAACTTAATGGTGAGGTATCATTGTTACCCAACCCAATTTTTATATTTGAGGGAAAATTCATATACTAAAGTTTAGAAGAAGCATTTGGGGCTCCTGGGTGGCTCAGTCAGTTAAGTATCCATCTTCGGCTCAGGTCATGAACTCTCCATTCTTGAGTTCGAGCCCTGCTTAGGATCCTCTGTCTTTTCCCTCTGCCTCTACCCCGCTCGCGCTGCACTTTCTCTCAAAAATAAATAAACATTAAAAAATAGAAAGTTTAGAGGCATTAAATAATTTGCAGCAAAGTCATACAGCTAGTCAAATGGCAGAGCCAAATTAGAATTCAAATAATCAAACAATCCACCTAAAGCATTTTTCACAGCATGTGACACTTAATAAACACATAATAAATGTTAGTTACTAGAATTATAATTCAAAGTTGGACAGCTAGTAAAGTAAAAGAGCTGATATTGTAACTCAAGTTTATTTTATGTATTTACTTATTTATTTTGCTCCAAAATTCATAGCTTTTCAATTACACCAGAATTTAATTAACAGGACTTATTTTTTTATTATTATTGAAGTATAGTTGACATACAATGTCATATTAGTTTCAGGTGTACAGCATAATGATTCGACAATTCTGTACATTACTCAATGCTTACATAACTGTAGTCACTGTTACCAGATAAAATTATTGCAATATTATTAAGTATATTCCCTATGCTGTACCCTTCATCTCTGTGACTTATTTATTTTATAACTGGAAGTTTGTATCTCTTTGCACCTAACAAGACTTCTTAAAGGTCATAAAAGGCCTAACTACTGAACAGTTTTTTAGTTCCTGCCATATTAAAAATTTTTTTTAATATTAAAAGGTTTCCAAAATTCTGGACAATTCTAAAATTGTCTATTCTATTCTAGAATAGAATTCTAAACATTCTATTTTTAATGGTTTTTGTATATTAAAGCTTTTGATGTACACAAAAATACGAGGGTATGCATAACTTCATTTAGAAACAAATTCAAAAAACCGGTTAGATATCCTTCCTAATAAATTCCCTCCCAGCTATCTCTGCAATAGGTTCTGTGAGTTAAAGAAAACTAAGTAATCTCTGCTGTTATTACTGATTACCTGTCTGGCTACCTTGAAGGATATTTCAATTCTGTATTCCCAGCATAATGTGTGGGGTCTAATAAACATTTAGTAAACATTTCTTGAAAGAATGCATTGGACAACAGTTCCCTTTGATTCCAGGACCCCTTTAACACTCAATATTAATGAGGACCACAAAAAGCTTTTATGTGGCTTATACTTACCAATATTTACTATACTAGAAATTAGAACTGAAAAACATTTAGTATTTGTTAATTTAAGATAACAATACACCTATTATATGCCAACATAAATTATCTTGTTATAAATCATTATATTTTCCAAAACAAAAAATGCTATAGTGAAGAGTGGCATTGTTTTATTTATGCAAGTCTCTTGCTTAACAGAAGACTACTGGATTCTCAGAGCTCCTTCTGCATTCAAGCCGTTGCGCGATCACATGACACAGCCTCTGGAAAACACTGTATATTCATGAAAGAAGTGTGGGAAAGGCAAATTTAGTGTTATTATGAAAACTGTTTTGTTCTAGCAATGGACCCCTTGAAAGGCACACTTTGAGAATCATTGGAGAGAAAATTTTATTTTGGACAGGGTTTATGCTTCAGGATTCCTTTATACATTGTTAGCATAAGAGGTCAGAGTGACGGAGTAAATGGAACAGCTTGGAGACGACCTTTTTACCTCAGGTGCTGAGTAATGCGGACTCTCGCCGTAACCCAAGATGGTAACTTCCGCCTGCATTTCAGTCCGTACAATGGCGTCACACACCGCGACAGCGACGTGCTTTCTCCCTGAGGGTGCCACTACATTTCCCAGGATGCTTTGCTAACAGTGATGCCATTGGTTGGCGCCGACGGAAGTGCACTTGGCTGAACGGAAATAGAAGATTTTAGAGGCTGGGAAGGTGAGGACGAGAGGAGCTGGGGAGCTGTGAGTGCCACCTGGGGCTGTCCGCTTAAGGCGTGGGGGACTCAGAGTACAAACTGTTGGGAAGCGTAGGGTGGCCTCTTCTTAACCCTGGGGACTCAAACTCCTGCATTCTTCCACTAGACCTGGAAACAGGGGAAACAAAACTGTGAGTGGAGGCTAAGTCTTAGTATTAAGGTCTTGTTTTTTGAAGTTTTCTTGGGACGAGCTGGGACGAATTCGGGCTCTTGTCGCGACACAAGGGGCGTTGGCGTGATTTTGCTGTGACCAGAGGGGTGAGGGGTGGAGCTGCTGACGGTCTGACTCAGCTTCTACAGCAGTGGTTCTCAATTGGCTGTACATTAGAATCACCTGGGATGCCTTTTTTTTTTAAAAATACGAGTATCCTGGGCCTACGCCAGACGCCAAAATCAGAATCTGTGGAGGATAAGATCTGGGTAGCAGTACTTGCTAAAGCGTCCCGAGTATTATTGTGTTTAGCCAAGGTTGAGAACCACTCTTTTCGTGCCTGAGTCCTGATTAGGACCAGCTGCGCCACGATTTCCTTTACACTATAACCTGCGTGGGCTCTACAGCGCGCACTTGGGTGAATTTGACAATCGCTGTTTTGGCACTGATTGCATTTTAAGCACCGTCAGATACTTATTCTTGAGCTTCGTATCGTGGTGCTGGAAAGGCCCGTATTTTTATTTTTATTATTTTATTTTATTTTATTTTTTTACGACCTGGCTATTCGTTCTGAATAAAGGTTAGGGGCGTTTCATTTTTCTTACTTTTGTTTTAGCTTATGCCTATTTTTTACAACCCTGACAAAATTTGAGCAGTGGAAAAAGGAAGAGTCACATTAAAATCGTTCTCTTTTGTTGCTTATCTGAAGTTCTGAAAGGGGTGTCAGTTAAAATGATGTTTGGCATTATTTATGGGTTTATAACCAAATTTTTCTTTATAATAATTTCAATGAAAGGAAGTTAAGGTGTGTTTTGGGGTTTTGATGTATAAATTTGTTTAGGTGTAATAGGTAGGATCTTTTTTTAATACAGGTTTCCCCTGCTGTCTCAAAAGTTGAGCGTTTATCAAACCTTTCCTGAGCCAAAATGGCATAAAATAAAGATTATCTACACACCCACCACCCCTTGCTTTCCAAAAGGTCGAGTTATACCAGTTTGCTTTTACAAAGACCTGCATTAATATTTACATGTTTTCACTAAAAGAAATCTGAAGGGGATTTTCACTTTTACGAAAAGAGCTATTGCCATGCTAATGTACCATGCTAATGTTAAAAGCGAAGTGGCATAAGGCAGACTTTTGGAAAGTGGTGGATACCTGTATAAGCACCATTACCTAACATATTTTCTCTTTTCCCAGAACTTCAGCTTCACCTTCCTCACTGATCCAGCATGGGGGAGAAGTCAGAAAACTGTAGGGTTCCAGAGGATCTTTTCAATGGTTTGAAAGTTACAGATCCCCAGGAAGCAGAGTGTGCTAGCCCTCCAGTTTCTAATACCAAAGATCACCATTTCCAGAGCAAGTTGCTCAAGGATGTTGAAGCCCATCCCCAGGAGGACCAGGGAGAAGAGGAGTGTTTTCATGACCCTAGCACCTCATTTGAAAAGGAGGAGCCAGGAGTGGACAGGGTTGAGAACAAACCTGATGATAATGTGAATTCCTCTGAACTAGATGAAGAATACCTAATAGAACTGGAAAAAAACATGCCAGATGAAGAGAAACAGGTAAATATTTATTGTGCACTATCTGCCACGATAAACTGCTTTTTAAAATGAATAAATGTGTTTGATACTGTATCACAGATTGGGTCATCTGTGCTGAAAGAGTTACTTGCCCATCTGTGTCCTTATTGCTTTAGTAGTGATGGAGCTGAGATAAATCAGCACGGAGTGTGTCTGCTTAACAGATTTCCTTTTTTTTTTTTTTTTTTTTTTTGGTCAACTTTGAGTTCTTCTGTTTGCCTCATATAATATTATAACATCTGTATATACCTTTTAGCTTTTTTTTTTAAATGGCCTTTTTGGTGGTTGGCTGCTGAAATTCCTGTAAGCAACGTTTTTTGGTTAGACTTTAGAATTATGGTATGCTGCTTGTTTGTATTAATCCCTTGATAGCAAAAAAAAAAAAAAAAAAAAATGACTGCCTGAATATTCTGGTGGTGGTTTGGTTGCAGAGGGCAGTGACTCGGCCCTGTATTGTTTACATAACATTCTTGAGAAATAGACTTGTATATGATAGTAGTTATCATTTGTTAAGCACCTATAATTTGCCAGCCACTAAACTTAGAAAGTTGTGTTTTCATGTTATCTTTACAACACACGTATGAAACATGTACTGTTAGCATTTCCCATAAGAGAACAGAACTTAGTAACTTGCCCAAGATCACACATGTAATAAATGGCAGAACTGATTCTCAAACCCAGGTCTGATTCCAAAGTATAATGTAGCATTTAATAACAAAAACAGCTGTCTTTCTACAAAGCAAATACACTAATACAATGTACATTTTCCTGCTTCTTTGCCCCTGGGCCACATCCTTAACTGGGCAAGCCTTCACTTTTGGAGACAGAAGTCTTGGTATCCTCCACATATCCTTCCTTCTCATCTCCTAATCGAGGTCATCTGAAGAGTTACCATAATATCTGAGTTCCTTGTCTGCAAGGAACTTGAATGAGATTTGTAGCTTAGGCTTCTGAACAACTCACTCACTGAACAGGTTATGATACATTGGTAATGGGCAGGGATTCTGAATGTGCACTGTAACGGTGGGAATTGGGAAGTAATGTGACATGGAGCATCTTGTCTCTCCTTGGGCATTTTTCATTATTAAGTCTATTGGTTTTATTTTATTTTTTATTTTTTTGAGAGAGAGTATGTGCACACCCATGCAAGTGGGGAAAAGGGCAGAGAGAATCTTAAGCAGGCTCCATGCTGTCAGAGCCTGATATGGGGTTCCATCACACAACCGTGAGATTGTGACCTGAGCCAAAATCAAGAGTCGGACGCTTAACCGCCTGAGCCACCCACACACCCCAAGTCTATTAGTTTTAACATGCATGTGTTAGCTTTTGTGCTAGTGTGATAGGATAAAATAACAATGGCTTAGAAGAGAAGGACAAAGGGCAAAATGAACCAATTTCATAAACTACCTCAGCAGAAATGGCTCAGAAAATTAAATCACATACTGTTCAATAATTAGGGAAATGATTTTCCAGAAAGTGTTTGATTCATATCACAGGTGCAGGCTTTTTAGAAGCATTGATTAAATGTCTGTGTTAAAATGTTAGCAATGCCCTTCTGATACCTTAATGTGTTTTACCCTGATGGTGAATTTTCTACTGTGCCATTGGTTTGACAGTTGTGTGATTTGACTCGAGATGTTACATACTCTGCCTCCCATTCCCAATTTAGTAAAACTTTGTGTCTCCTGGCCAGGAATCACATTTTAAGTTCTATAAATATTTAAAACAATTACTTTTATTGCCTCTAAGTTGAATATCCTAAATGGCACAATGACTTTTAAACTTTTTTCTTCCTTTTAAAAGTTAAGATATAACTTACATATAGTGAAACTGTTTACATTCTGTGTACAGTTCAGTGAGTCTTGACAACTGTATGCACCTGTGTAACTCACACCATTATTAGGATCCAGAACATAACCATCATTCCAGAAACTCCCATTGTGTGCATCACCACTCATTCTGTCCCTGCACCCCCACCAACCCAGGGACCCACTGCTCTGGTTCCTATTCCATAGGTTGGTTTTTTCCTATTCTAGACTTTTGTGTAAATATAATCACTTTTCAGATATAAACATTTTGTATTTTATATTTGTGTATCAACTTGTATGTTTTTGTAGCTTAATTTGAAAATTTGTAACAATATCTCTTAGAAACAACATGCTGTGGTGATAGCCATTGTTATTTTATAGAAATGTAAACCATTAATTCCACTAAGGAAACAACCTCCAAGAGTGCAGACTACCTTTACCTAATTGTGGTACTACTCTCTTGGGTATTTTTCTGGTGTTTTGATAAATATCTTTATGAAATTATTAGGAAACCAGCAAAACAGATGAAGAAATCTCTCTTCACTGCACACATGGTTTGCTTTTATAGGTCACTAGGAACAGGATACCTTTAAACTTGATTCTTTTAAAATAGAGTTGAGATAATTCAACGACAACAAAATAAACACAAATTGCCAAAAAATGTGAACAGATTTTTAGCCTCACTAATAGTGTTTAAGTGCAGATTAAAACATTACGTCTCGATTTATCTGATGTCAGCAATGAGAGGACATAAAGAGTGCTTGTGCTAATTTTGGGAGTTTAAAGTGCTATGTCATTTCTGTGGGATATAGGCATCACATTTTTAGTATGAATATTTCTTTAGACTAAGGCTATCAATAGAACCTTTTGCAATGATGGGAATGTTCTATGTATACTCTGTTCAGTATGGTAGCTACTGGCCGTGATCAACCACATTTTAATAGTCATCAGCTGTGGAGCATTTGAAATGTGGCTAGTAGAGATGAGGAACTGAATTTTACAATTTTTAGTCATTTATTTTAAGGAAGTTATTAGAGATGTGTACAGATGTATACATAAAGATGTGTCACAGGGGCGCCTGGGTGGCGCAGTCGGTTAAGCATCCGACTTCAGCCAGGTCACGATCTTGCGGTCCGTGAGTTCGAGCCCCGCGTCGGGCTCTGGGCTGATGGCTCGGAGCCTGGAGCCTGTTTCCGATTCTGTGTCTCCCTCTCTCTCTGCCCCTCGCCCATTCATGCTCTGTCTCTCTCTGTCCCAAAAATAATAAATAAACGTTGAAAAAAAAATTTAAAATAAAAAAAAAAGATGTGTCACAACATCATTCATAATTTTGAACATTAGAAATGATGTTCAACAGAGGGTATTACTTTAAACAGTTTTGCCATTTTTATGCAGTAGCATGTAATGCAGTCATTAAAATGAAAGGTAAATCTTAATATTGATGTGGAAAAAATACCTGTTAATTGAATTAAGCAGGTGTGATAATATGGCTTATAATAACAATTATGTACTTGGGTTTGTCCCAGTTCCTAGCAGAGTTCCTAAACCCTTGGAATTTCCTAATAAGAAATAAGGGTGTGTTTTGTTATTTATAACCAGCCCCTTTCAACCACACACACATAGGAGCTTTCCAAAAATCACCTCAAGAATGAGGTCTGGTTGTCAGAGTTTGGAGCTTTCAGCCCCACCTCTGGGGAGGGGACAGAGGCTGGAGGTTGAGTTAATCACTAGTGACCAATGATTTGACCAGTGGTGCTTATGTACTGAAACCTCCATTAAAACCCCAGGGGCACCTGGGTGGCTCAGTTAAGCGCTCAGGTCATGATCTCACAGGTTGTGAGTTCGAGCCCTGCGTCGGGCTCTGTGCTGACATTGCAAAGCCTGGAGCCCACTTCGAGTTCTGTGTCTCCCTCTTTCTCTGCCCTCTGTCATCCTCTCTCTCTGTCTCTCAAAAGTAAATATTTTTTAAAAATTAAAAAGCCATTTTAGTACTATGAGTGTGCAGATAGAATTGAAGTCTGCCTTAAATCTTCAGGAAAAGACCATCTAATTCTAAAAGTAGCATGCAGTATCAGTCATAGTAACAGCCATGTGCTAAACTAAATAAAATACCCTAATATTGTGCACTTACCAAAGTACTCAGCTAGTTTTGTTTTGTTCTTTTTTTTTTTTTTTTTTTTTAATGTTTATACTTTTGAGAAAGAGCACAAGCAGGGGAGGGCAGAGAGGGAGGGACACACGGAATCCGAAGCAGACTCCAGGCTCAGCACAGAGCCCGGCACAGGGCTCAAATCCCCAAACCATAAGATCATGACCTGAGCTGAAGTCAGACGCCTAACTGACTGAGCCACCCAAGGGCTCCTGTTTTGTTTTGTTCTTTGATCCTAGGTATCTAATTCTTGTCTTCATAGAACATTAAAGAAAATCTATGTTTTGCTGTCAGCAGAAATGAATGTGTTCACACTAAAATATAAGTTACTAACCTTCATTATATAACAAAACTAAACAGTGGGGGAAATTTGGAGGGACTTAACAATGGAAGTTACTTCATTTGATTTTATAAATATTAAAATATTTGGGTATCTCTTAAGCTTAATGATGATACAAATTTCTATGCTGTTCACTCAGTTCAACCTCATTTGAAAGTATTTAAATCAGAGTACATTTAAATATTTATTTTCGTTATTTGGTTCATAGACACTTGAGTTTTCTTCTTACCCCCTTTTTCTTAGGAAAAGAACCTCAAACAATTAGCAAATTCTAAATCCTATTGATGAAAAGTTGGGCTTTCTATGATGTAATAAGAGATATGAGATATCTATTTATGGCTGGGTAGGACCAGAAATGCACTTTTGCAGAATGTTTAAACCTGTTTGCTATAATATGGAACAGAAACAGGTTTCCTTCTTAGTCTGTCTAGCACTGGTTAAAGTTTTTCTCAGGAAGTCTTTCATATTATAACTGTTCACTATCTTTTTCTTATAGCATCATCATTTTCCTTTTTGTGGAGTGAAAATTGGAGTAGCTACTAAATATATTAAGGGTAATCCTCCAGAAAGGCACTAGGAGATGTTTTAGTCACAACAACTTCCATTTGGTTTTGGAAGTTGTTAACATAGCATAATCGATGTTTTTAAATCAAACAAACTGATGGGGCACCTGGATGGCTCAGTCGGTTGAGCATCCAACTTCGGCTCAGGTCATGATCTCGCAGTCTGTGAGTTTGTCATGATCTCGCAGTCTGTGAGTTTGAGCCCCACGTCGGGGTCTGTGCTGACAGCTCAGAGCTTGGAGCCTGCTTCAGATTCTGTCTCCTTCTCTCTCTGCCCCTCCCCCGCTCATGCTCTGTTTCTCACTCTGTCAAAAATAAATAACATTAAAAAATAAATAAACTGAGTATAACTACGATTTGTACTTGAAACTTATGTTTTGGCATTTGAATAAAACAAAAGTACTCAATGAAAAAAAAATTTAAACAAAAGGGTTCAGAGAGCTTCTGAATTGGGTGAACATGTAGAGGTGCAAGGAGGGTGACATACTCAGCATGGAAGCTCAGTGCCCCTTCCTGCATACCGTCTCTTCTGTCTGCCTGTGCCCAGAGTTAGTCTTTTTTTTTTTTAATTTTTTTTAATGTTTATTTATTTTTGAAGGGGAGAGAGACAGAGCATGAGCAGGGGAGGGGCAGAGAGAGGAGGGAGACACAGAATTCAAAGCAGGCTCCAGGCTGTGAGCTGTCAGCACAGAGACCGACATGGGGCTTGATCTCACGAGCCGTGAGATCATGACCTGAGCCGAAGTTGGACGCTTAACCGACTGAGCCACCCAGGGGCCCCAGAGTTACAGTCTTTAGAATAAAACAGTAATCTAGTAAGTGAACTGTTTTCTTGAGTTCTGGGAGTCTCTTTAGCAAATTAATTGCAGCTGAGAAGGAAGTCATGGGAACTTCCAGTTTATAGCCCAAGGGTCAAAAGCAGAGGTGACAACCTTGACTGGCAGTTGGCATCTGAAGTAGGGGTGGGGTTGGGAGCAAGTCCTTAATTTGTGGGATCTGATGCGTCTCCAGGTGGAGTGTGTCCAAAGTGAGTGAAAACGCAGGGCAGCATCTGGTGTCTGCTGTAGAGTTGGAGTTGTTGGTGCAGGGGAAACTCCCACACGTCTGGTCACAGAAGTGTTCGGTGTGTTGGCAGGAAGTATAGTATTTGAAGTATAGTTGACATACAGAGTTCTATTAGGTTTAGGTGGACAACATAGTGATTTAACAGTTCCACACATTACTCAGTTCTTGCCATGGTAGTGCTTACCAGTAAGTCTGTCAGCATACAAAGTTATTACGGTATTATTGACTGTATTCCCTATGCTGTGCTTTTCATCCCTGTGACTTATTTATAACTGGAAGTTTGAACCTCTTAATCCACTTCACCTGTTTTATTCTCTACTTTTTTTTTATACGGTAAGTGCACATCACATTTATAATCAACAACACAAGTAATTCCATTTTGAGAATATAAATAAAAATTGATTCTTTATCACCAGCATGGACTTTTTACCAGAGCACAGAAAGCTGACCTTTGAGGATTTGGAAAGAAATGCTATTATAGGATCTGTGTATGTTTCTCTTCAGGTAGAATCAAGTATCAATAGCTAAAGCCTGTTATTCAAGCTGACTTGACTTGCCCCGTGGCTGAGAAGATAATCCAGGCTCAATTGGAGTTCCAGTTCTCACCAGAACTCCTAAATCAGTAATGGAGAAGGGGAGGGAGAGTAGGCAAAAACAAAAACAAGAGTAATGGAGGAAGAAGGCAGCTAAGATTTTTAAAAACAGGCAAAATCTTTTAAGGAAAGCACTGCGTGTGTGTGTGTGTGTGTGTCAGCAGTATATCTTAAGTATTTGTGAAAACCTAAATGTTGACATGACTATTCAGAGGAATGGGATTTTAGCACACATTTGAGATGTACTGGAACTGTGAAGCAAATAAGTGCTTCTCAGAGGTGTGGCTGATGTAAAGGACAAATCTGGTAGCAGATGAGAATTGTTGTTATGATATTATGATACAAAGATGCTTTATAGTATCAGAACCTATAGAACATACTGCATAGGGCTGATCCTGTGAGAAAATCACCTTTTATGGGCTACTTGTCACAGTGGAGTTTAGCCGTATGTAAATTCCCTAGATAATTCTTACGCGCTCACTGAAGTTTGAAGACCACTGTCTTAAGGCCTTGCACATCATCTTCCTTCACTCAATAGCTGTTGAATAAATACTATGATTATCTCTCCTGTGAAGGTCAGTAATTGATCTTATGAGTTACAGAGAGTTTATCTCATTCATTTATTTATTCCAGAAATACTTGGATTTCTTCCACATGCCACGAATTGTTTGAAGCCCTTAGGGATACAGTGGTAAACAGGATGAGAGGGTTTCTCTTCTCTCCTAGCTGCTATATGCTAGTTGGGAGGTATAAAAAATTTTTAAGATGAAGTGATGTAGGGGTGGGGTTGGAAGGATGGGGAGGACTACTTTAGATTGGCTGGTCAGGAAAAGCCTTCTCTGGAGAGGTTGTAGATCAGCAAAGACTTGGAGGGAAAAAGTCAAATGTGTGACAATCAGAGAGGGAAATGTTCCATGCAATGGGGCAAAGTAGTATACAGCATGATTTCTTAGCTTCAGCTACTGGGTGGATGGTGATTCCATTTACAAATATGGAGAAGATGGAGGGACTTAGAGTTCATTAGGGCTCTAGTGATGTAATTCTTGCTATAAATGAAAAGTTTATTTGTAAGCCAAAGTGCAGAGGTAGTTACTTTAATGGGTTGGCTCCCTTCTACCAGTTGTTTGCCCATGGTATTCATTTGTAAATAGGTACACCCATAGATCCATTTAAGTACAGAAGTCTGTGTTTGGTAAATGTGGACTCAGAGCACAAGATTTCTGGGATTTTAAAGTGTATTTTGAGAGGAAGAGAAAGAGTGAGCGAGAGAGCTCTTGGGGGATGGGGGTGGGGCAGAGAGAGAATACGAAGCAGGCTCCATGCTGCCTGACATGGGGCTTGAACTCACGAACCATGAGATCATGACCTGAGCTGAAACCAAGAGTCGGGTGCTTAACCGACTGAGCCACCCAGGCACCCCAAGATTTCTGGGATTTTAAAACATTTTCCTTAGGCTCTGAAGACATAAAGGATTATTCTTTCCTTCAAGACTTTATCTCTAGCCAGAGACC
This sequence comes from Lynx canadensis, assembly GCF_007474595.2. Lineage (NCBI taxonomy): Eukaryota > Metazoa > Chordata > Mammalia > Carnivora > Felidae > Lynx > Lynx canadensis. The sequence continues at coordinate 188,654,007 of NC_044303.2, read as the reverse complement.
ATTATTGAAGTATTGTTTGGAACAGAAGTTCTTCATCAGTTATTTCCCTCTCATTTTTCCTTAATCTCACTGTACTTAATCCTTTTGATTTCCATGTTTCTGCCTTCTCATTGCATTATTTTCATAATTGTTATCAATGGTGCTGTAGCAGTGGGCCTGTTTGCAGGGAACATTCTTGTGGTTGCTTCCAAAAAGTTTTCAGTAACTTTTCTATAGTGGCCTGCATATTCTGTTAACCTTATGACAAAACTCTTTCTGATTTGTTTTTTCCTTTTTAATGGGCATCCTTTTGAATTAAGGTTGCCATATTTATTGATTTCTTAAAGTTTACTAGTATTGGATTTAACAAACACTGTTAACAAATGATTAAATAAAATCCTAGAGTTTAAGAATTGGAAAGACCTTAGATTTCTGATCCTGAGTTTAAGTCAGGGGAAATAACTTTTCCAAAATTTTTACTCCCAAAACATTTGGAAGTTAGTGGGATAATTTTAGATTGTTTGCTGATGAAACAGTTAAAGTGGCATTCAGCATTCCTTGTGTTTATTAAGGAAGATCACTTTATGTAGATCAATGGTTCTCAAACTGTATAGTGCCTAAGAGTCACAGGAAATTTATTAATCATGCAAAGCCCTGAGAAGTGTGTGATAGCACAGACTTGTGAGGTGGCAGCCAGGAATCTGCTTTAACAAACATCTCCAGGTCATTTTGTTATAGGTAGAACTGTGGTCACTCTTTGGGAGACAGAAAGCCAGATTGACAAATACGACCAAGCTTCCAAAACGCAAGTATAACCAGTATACTGACTGCATCTCACATCAGAAGAGTTGACTCATGGGATGTTTTTCTTTTATCTTCCTCTTTGCTCAGGTTCTATAAAAGGTTTGTTGGGCTGAATTTAAACAGTACTAAAATAAGGAAATTTATTTCTATTAAATTGAATTTTGGGAAATAGAACTTTCTGAACTAAGAAACAAGGAAATATTTCCAAGATTAGTTCCTTATAGGTCAGTCATCTATCCTGAGAAAGATAAGACTTAGTGAGAGGTCAGATTCTCACTACAGCTCAAATCCAGAGAACCTCCCTCCAGACTCCCTAGAAGACTTCTAAAAGTAACTTGTGGAAAAAACAAATATGTCTGTATGTGTGAAGCAAATGATGTCTGATTTCAAAGAAAACAAAACTGAAGCTGGTCTTCTTTTTAATGATAAAGGAATTCCCTTCAGGATCATTTGTAGGATGGGTGTCTCCAGTCCTTTCAGTGTGTAGTTGTTCCACCCCACCTAGATAAGACTGAAGCAGCAATGGTACTTGTGCCTCCATTTTCCAACCCTTTAGTAAGTGTGTGGCTTTTTTAACCTTCTCTTTGACCATTTTGTGATCTTTGAACACAGTGCTTGACTTAAAAGTTTATTTTATAGCAATTACTTTACAAAACTGCAGGGGGAAGCAGAGACCTGCTGATAGATTTACAATATGGAAATTAACCTGCTGATGTGAATCTCTTGATTTTCTCGTTATCTATTAAATCTGTGATCGTTGCAGGATCGTTAAATGAATTTTTTAAATGTATTTAATGCAAGTTTTTTATCATTTAATGATAGAAGGAGTATATATAAGCTCCAAATTGTTTCTTTTGTATTCACTGATCTTAAGAATAGGGAATATTCCTAGCTAGCACTGAAAAGGTGGTTGTTTCATGATTAATAAGGGAATTAAGGAGCACCTTCTGACATTTGCCAGTTTACACCAAAATTAAAGTTGTATCAACTTAAATTCTCTAGGATTTGAGTTACAGTTGGAAAGCTATTCCTCACACTGAGATTAAAGAGGAATTCATGGGGCGCCTGGGTGGCTCAGTCGGTTAAGCGTCTGACTTCAGCTCAGGTCACGATCTCGCAGTCCGTGAGTTCGAGCCCCGCGTCAGGCTCTGGGCTGATGGCTCAGAGCCTGGAGCCTGTTTCCGATTCTGTGTCTCCCTCTCTCTCTGCCCCTCCCCCGTTCATGCTCTGTCTCTCTCTGTCCCAAAAATAAATAAACGTTGAAAAAAAAAATTAAAAAAAAAAAAAAAGAGGAATTCACCTGTATCTTCTTCCAATACTTATATGGTTTCACTTTTTATATTTAGATCTCCAGTCTACTTGGAGTTTGCTCTTGTGTAAGATGCAACATATATTCTAGTTTTGTCTTTTTCCAAATGACTACCAAGTTGTCCCAGCACCATTTTTAAAAGTCTACTCTTGCCTCAATGATTTGATTAAATTTTAATATCAACTCAGACTGAGTTTGTATTTTTTTTTCCAAATGCTCACCTTCCACCTGTTAAATTATCAGTTAAAACCTAACTTAGTTTATAGTGGTATCATTAATCAAAGTAACCACATTTAGACATGGGTTAGATCACCATTGAAAGATCTCAGTAGCAATGAAATTTTTTTTTTTAATTTTTTTAATGTTTATTTATTTTTGGGAGAGAGAGAGTAGGGGAGTGGTAGAGAGAGAGGGAGACACAGAATCCAAAGCAGGCTCCAGGCTCTTAGCTGTCAGCACAGAGCCCGACACGGGGCTCGAACCCACGAACCATGAGATCATGACCTGAGCTGAAGTCAGACGCTTCATGGACTGAGCCACCCGGGCGCCCCTCAGTGGTGATGAAATTTAAAAATAACTGCAGAGCAGCACCTGGGTGGCTCAGTCTGTGAACTGTCTGACTTGATTTTTGGCTCAGGTCATGATCTCATGATCATGAGATCGAGCCCTGTGTCGGGCTCCGTGATGGGCGTGGAGCCTGCTTAAGATTCTCTCTTTCCTTCTCCCTCTGCTCCTCCCCACCTCAAAAAATAAGAAATAACTAGATAAATGATTAGTTTAAAAGTATAGAATGTTGGGATCGTGTTTTGCAATATAATACTTCAAAGTTGTTTTGTCTTTAAGAAAATACAGTTCTCTCTATTCTGTGATATTCTTTTACCCTATAATCCAAGAACATTGTTCCCTGGAAAATAGAATAAAATAAGATCCTAGCATATCTATATTTGTGAAGGCAAAGAATAGATTTTAAACATTTGCAAACTGAATTAGTCTGTCTGCAAAGAACTCATTTTGCTAATTCAGTGGAAAATGGCCTTGGGTTACCTATAGAAAAACAACTGAAGATCTGTGGTGCGAGTCCCTGATTCAGTGAGGTAAAGGTTTATTGTTTGTTTGTTTGTTTGTTTATTTTTAATGTTTGTTTATTTTGAAAGAGAGCACATGCCTATGAGCAGGGGGAGGGGCAGAGAGAGGAGAGAGAGAACTCCCAAGCTGACTCCTGCTGTCAATGTAGAACCTGTCACTGGGCCCAAACTCATGAACCATGACATCGTGGCCTGATCCAGAATCAAGAGTCAGATGCTCAACCAACAGCCACCTAGGTGCCCAGTAAAGGTTTATTTTTAACATAGTTCTCAAAACAACTCGAAGTGAGTTCTCTGGGACTGGATGACATGTTCTAAAGCACTGTCATCCTCTTTACAAGTGTCTTAATTCTTGATAGCAAGGGGATTAAAAATATTTTAAAATTTAAATTTAATTTTTAAAAATTAAAATTAGTGCCTTTTATGTTAGATAATTTTTTAGTGTACCGTTGTAATATTTCTAATATTTAAACTGTTTCTTAGCTAAATTTATTTAGTGGTTGCTGTATAGATTTATATTATGCATCCTATTAGAGTCTAGTTTAGTTTAATACTTTGTAATTCCAGTAAAATATAGAAATTTTGCTTCAGGATAACTGTTTCTTCTTCCTTGGTGCCACCATTGTCATATACATTATATCAATTATATGTTGTAAACTCATCCACAAAGTATTGTAATTAGTCTTTTTTGTCTTTTAAAGAAATTGAGAAAATAATGTATTTATAGAACCATTTCTAAATTTTTTTAACGTTTATTTTTGAGAGAGAGCACGAGCAGGGGAGGGGCAGAGAGAGAGGGAGACACAGAACAGAATCCAAAGCAGGCTCCAGGCTGTGAACTGTCAGCACAGAGCCCAACGTGGGGCTCGAACTCACAGACTGTGAGATCATGACCTGAGCCAAAGTTGGAAGCTTAACTGACTGAGCCAGCCACCCAGGTCTCCCTATAGAACCATTTCTAAAGCTTTTCATTTCTCCAAGTCGATTTGAGTTACCGTCTGGTATTTCCTTCTAGTCCAAAGGATTTCCTTTAGTATGTCTTGTAAGGGAGGTTTGGTAGCACTATTTCTGTCTTTATCTGTGAATGTCTTTATTTTGCCTTCATTTTGAGGTACGGTCTTGCTGCATATCTAATTCTTGGTTGACAGTTTTTTTCTTTCAACATTTTGAGTATGTCATCACACTGATTTCTTTGGCGAGAAATCAGATAATAATAATACTGTTGTTCTGAACCTGATAAGTTGTTTTCCTTCTGTTCGTTCAGATTTTCTCTTTGTCTTTCAACATTCTGACTCTGGTGGTTCTAGATACGGATCTATGTACTTGGGGTTCATTGAGCTGCTTGGATCTTTAGATTAACATTTTTCATCAACATTTTGAAGATTTCAGCCATTATTTCTTCAACTATTTCTTCTGTCCCCTTTCTGGGACTCTCAACACATATTGTGAGGGCTCTTCATTTTTCACCATCTTTTTTCTGCTCTCAGTTCTTCAGATTGGGTGTCTATTGCTCTACCTTGAATTTTATTTAATTTTCATGCCAGTTCAAATCTCCTTTCTATGAATTTTTCATTTCAGTTATTGGACTTTTCAACTTTTTCCTTTTAAATAATTTTTGTCCTTTTGTCATGGTTCTCTTTTTTTATTTTTTTTTTATATTTTATTTTATTATTTTATTTTATTTATTTTATTTTATTTTATTTTATTTTATTTTATTTTATTTTATTTTTTTTTATTTTATTTTATTTTATTTTATTTTATTTTATTTTAAATATATGAAATTTATTGTCAAATTGGTTACCATACAACACCCAGTGCTAATCCCAAAAGGTGCCCTCCTCAATACCCATCACCCACCCTCCCCTCCCTCCTACCCACCATCAACCCTCAGTTTGTTCTCAGTTTTTAAGAGTTTCTTATGCTTTGGCTCTCTCCCACTCTAACCTCTTTTTTTTTTTCCTTCCCCTCCCCCGTGGGTTTCTGTTAAGTTTCTCAGGATCCACATAAGAGTGAAACCATATGGTATCTGTCTTTCTCTGTATGGCTTATTTCACTTAGCATCACACTCTCCAGTTCCATCCACGTTGCTACAAAGGGCCATATTTCATTCTTTCTCATTGCCACGTAGTACTCCATTGTGTATATAAACCACAAATTTTTTTATCCATTCATCAGTTGATGGACATTTAGGCTCTTTCCATAATTTGGCTATTGTTGAGAATGCTGCTATAAACATTGGGGTACAAGTGCCCCTATGCATCAGTACTCCTGTATCCCTTGGGTAAATTCCTAGCAGTGCTATTGCTGGGTCATAGGGTAGATCTATTTTTAATTTTTTGAGGAACCTCCACACTGTTTTCCAGAGCGGCTGCAGCAGTTTGCATTCCCACCAACAGTGCAAGAGGGTTCCTGTTTCTCCACATCGTCTCCAGCATCTATAGTATCCTGATTTGTTCATTTTGGCCACTCTGCCTGGCGTGAGGTGATATCTGAGTGTGGTTTTGATTTGTATTTCCCTGATGAGGAGCGACGTTGAGCATCTTTTCATGTGCCTGTTGGCCATATGGATGTCTTCTTTAGAGAAGTGTCTATTCATGTTTTCTGCCCATTTCTTCACTGGGTTATTTGTTTTTCGAGTGTGGAGTTTGGTGAGCTCTTTATAGATTTTGGATACTAGCCCTTTGTCCGGTATGTCATTTGCAAATATCTTTTCCCATTCTGTTGGTTGCCTTTTAGTTTTGTTGGTTGTTTCCTTTGCTGTGCAGAAGCTTTTTATCTTCATAAGGTCCCAGTAGTTCATTTTTGCTTTTAATTCCCTTGCCTTTGGGGATGTGTCAAGTAAGAAATTGCTACGGCTGAGGTCAGAGAGGTCTTTTCCTGCTTTCTCCTCTAGGGTTTTGATGGTTTCCTGTCTCACATTCAGGTCCTTTATCCATTTTGAGTTTATTTTTGTGAATGGTGTGAGAAAGTGGTCTAGTTTCAATCTTCTGCATGTTGCTGTCCAGTTCTCCCATTTGTTAAAGAGACTGTCTTTTTTCCATTGGCTGTTCTTTCCTGCTTTGTCAAAGATGAGTTGGCCATACGTTTGTGGGTCTAGTTCTGGGGTTTCTATTCTATTCCATTGGTCTATGTGTCTGTTTTTGTGCTAATAGTTCTCTTTTTTTAATCATTGTCATGGTTTCATTTAAGTCTTTAAACACAATTTTCTTTAGTTCTTTGAACATGTTTATAGCTGCTTTCAAGTCTTTGCTAGATCTAAAATCGGTGATATTCAGATATTTCTGTTTACTGCTCTTTTTGTTTTTGTTTTTGTTTTTTTCCTGGTTGTGGGTCAAATTTCTCTGTCTCTTTGTATACCTTACAATTTTTTGTTAAAACTGGACATTTTAAGTAGGGATGTAACAGCTCTGGATTCTGTCCTCTACCACCACCTTCCCTGCTTGCATTATTTTTCCTGTTGCTTTTTTGCAACTGTTGCTTTTTACCTAGTCTCAAGCTGTACAGTCCATTTCTCCTGGTGTCTGTGTGGCCACTGACAGCTCTGCTCAGCTGGGTTTTGTTTTTGTCCTTTTCTTGCTGATATTTTTAAGTATGGCTTTCTTGGGGTTGCTCTTGTTTCTGCACAGCTTAGTGGTCAGCCGATAACTGGTCAGAGATTATGTTCAAACAGCTCAAACCAACAAGGCTTCCACCTACTGATCTGTGTGTGGATTTAGAAGTGTAGTACAATTTTAGGGAATTTTCAGGTCAGCCCAGCTGGACCCTCTTGTGTCTCCTCAGCATAGGTGCACAGGTTCCTGATAGGACAAGCGTGCATGAATAGCTTTGGTCCTCTTCATTGCTGCCAGGCTTGCGCACCATCTCCAGTCCATTAGGGGTACAAGGAGAGCTTATCAGGTACCTCTGTGACTGCCTCTTCTGTCTCCCTGTTACATTTCTGCTTGGTCCATGGGTCCCTTATTTGCCCAGCCAGGGCCACAACCACAGATTAGTAGGACCCCTGACTTTCCCTGTTTGCTTACCACTCAGATTGCTGCTTATTTCTGACAGTACCACTGGGCATGGATTATTTCACCTCCGGTTTGAATCAGCTCAGACTCCTCAAGCAGTGGTGCTGCTGGTTCTTCATGTCCTTCCTTGCTCTATTAGAACTACGGTGTCAAATGATGGGAGGAAGAAGGGGAGCAGGTCCTTGCAAGGAAGCCACAGATTTCACGGCTGTTTTCTGAAGTTCAGTAGTTTTTCACGAGTGTTACTCACTTTGCTGTAAGCTTTTAGTCAATTTTTAGGACACTGAAACGGCTGGTGTTAATCATTTTGTCCAATTTATAGTTATTTTTTACGTTTGCCACATCAGAAGTCCCATCCAGTATTGAGTTTTGATCTGTTCAAATATTTATACATTAAAATTAAACCAGAAATGATGAGGAAAAAATTAAGCCTTAAAATGGATTACAAATAGAATGAAATTAATGTGATCAAAATGATCACATAGAAAAGATAATTCCAGTAACTTTAAGCACAGTACTCTGGCTGTTTACCCTTAGTAGGATATATTTTAAAGTTACAAAGAACTGCAATGAGGGGTGCCTGGGTGGCTCAGTAGGTTCAGCATGCAAGTCTTGATTTCTCTCATGGTTGTGAGATCGAGCCCTGTGTCAGGCTCTGCGCTGAGCTCGGAGCCTGTTTGGGATTCTCTCTCTCCCTCTCTGCCCCTTCCCTGCTTGTGCACGTGCTCTTTCTTTCTCTCTCTAAGATAAAAAAATTAATTTAAAAAATTGTTTTAAAGAACTGCAATGAAATCTTGAACTTTAAATAGTAGGTTCATCATAGGTACTGATATTCATATAGTAACTTCAGAACTTTTCTGTTAATTTTAGGATAGAGCAAATGAGTAAATATATTGCTGTTACTGGGAACCAGAGTTTTCAGTGTGGGAGAAAGTGAGGAAGAATCTGGTGGCGTTCACTTGTCTGACTGCATACAAGATTTCATGTTTATGTATTCTTTGACTTGTGGCTTTTTTGTTTTTTTGTTTTTTAAAGTTGTATCTCCTGGATTTCTTACTGAGAGGACCTAAAAACAATGACTTGCTAGTAACAGGGAACGTACTAGCATCCAGATCTTGGTTTCTAAATACCATTCCCCATCAGAAGGATCCAGGACTCCTTGGAAAAATGGCTGATTCCAAGGCTGGAGCAGGCGTAGTACAAAGTATCATATCTGGAACACGGTATGCACTGGCAGCAAAGTCCACCCATAGGAACCCCTGGAAGTGAGCTGGGAGATTTAGGAGCCTGGTCTAAATCCTGGAGCCCCTTGGGAGGAAAGGTGCAATCAGCCAAGGGCCTGGACAGGGGCCCCTCTTGCCTTGGTCTGAAGGCTGCACAATGTTGTATTACCCATTGAAGCATTAAGTAACATTCCAAACATTCTGCAGTGTTTGTACACATATGTATTATATAGTTATAATTATATAGTTATGTAATATATACCAAATTAGAGGTGACAAGGTACAGTGCAGTCACAGAAAGGTCACGCAGGGAAGGAAGTGAAAGGTGGCTCTGGGGAGGACATATGGTTTGTGTGACTTTGAAAACCCGGAAAATACTGTTTTTGGGAAAACAGTTGGGAAGAAAATATGGAAGAGAAACAAGTGCATTCCAAGGTGGGGATGCATATACAAAGGAATGGAATGAAGGATAAAAGATAAGCGTGGTAGGTGTTGAGAGACAGTGAAGAGATCAGACTGTCTAAAGGAAGGACTTGTGTTGGGTGGTAGTGAGAGGTAAGGTGAAGTAGATGGGAATACAAGTTTGGTGTAGTTTAAAAAAAATAGAAAACCAAGAGATATCTGATCTTGATTTTCTTACCTGTAAAATGGGTCATTTAATACTTTCATGCTCACATCTGAGAATTGCCCTGCAAAAAGCAAATGAGCTAATGTATGTGACTGCAGATTTTAAGAAGTAACGTGCTGTATCCTGATACAAGTTATATTAAATTTTGAACACCAGGCTGAAAAGTTTGCAGTTGGGGTAATAACTGCTGAAATAAACTCCATTCATCACGAGCATTATCTCTTTGGGGTTTTCCTTGACAGCTCCTGTGATGATTTACAATGCAGAATAATGTCACTGTTTCTTCCTGAGTTTTCCATGATGGGGAGGAGTACTGAGTAAAGAGCTCTGTAAAATTTCTTTGGTTTCCATTGTTATGGAAATAAAATTCTAGAGCAGATATTTCTCTGTGAAGCCTCTGGAATGTGTTAAAAGACCTTGTGGAAGGGCACCTACCTGGCTGGCTCAGTCAGTAGAGTATGCGACTCTTGGTCTCTGGGGTCGTGAATGTAAGCCCCACATTGAATATAAAGTTTACTTTAAGGGACCCCTGGGTGGTTCAGTTAGTTAAGCGTCCAACTTCAGTTAGGTGGTGATCTCACATTTTGTGAGTTCAATCCCCTCCGCTTTGGGCTCTGCACTGATAGTTCAGAGCCGGGAACCTGCTTTGGATTCTGTCTATCTCGCTGTCTGTCTCTCTCTCAAAAAAAAAAAAAAAAGGACATTGTAGAGACATATGACAGGGCTCCTAACCACATTATACGTTATACCAGAACCTGGAACAATTTGAACCTGGTAATGCTGCTGAATGTCAACACCACCAGCTCATTTATGTGTGTATGTTCTTGGCATTTAGCATGCTAAATAAGACTCATGATACAATCTGTGCTTGGATTCCAGTAATATTACACAGTATGCGTGCCGTCTTTTGGAGAAAGAGAATGTTCTGGCAGCAGCATAAACCCTAGTCTTTGTACTGGGATCAAGATAGTCCCTTGGCACAGCTGGGAGTAGTGCAGCTTTCTCCTAAATGTACTATTTTTAGCTGTTTCCAAGGAGATATTCAGCATGATAGTGATAATTGCGTTAATCCTCAATTTACACAATCTGTGGAAACAGCAGCTCTTTTCCAGTGTTTACTACTTAATGGGTCACTGAGTTGTGATTTGTCAGCTGAAAAAATAAAAAGCCTTCCTTTGAATAATTGGCTTCAGAAATATGATCTGGATCTCTTCCCTCTGCCAGTTCAACCTTTAGTCCTGGTTACAGAGACACTGAGCATAGCATAATGTTTAAACTTGTGGAATCACTATGTTGTACACCTGAAACTTAATGTAACATTGTGTGTTAGCTACACTCAAGTAAAAAAATATAGTTTGAAAAAAGACACTGTGAGCTTTTCCCAGACTGCCTGCTCAGGCTGGCCATCATCATTAATTCCTTCTGGTATACCTTGGATCTAAGTTTTGCCTACTGGTATGTCAGTCAGTGTTCTAAATTTACCAAAGAGTGATTAAACTCTTAACATACGCGCGCGTGCGAGTGCACACACACGCACACACACAACACCCCACACGAGTCTGATCTGGCAGTCTGAGTGATTCATCTGTGTTCATAAAACATTCCTGATGAGTTTGCAATGGAGAACAGATTATAGCTTACAAAGTAGCTTGAAATTAGAGTTAAAACAGAGACTGAAAGTTCAGAATGGATATTAAACTCTGGTAACTTGATGAGTTGTTCTTCACTAAAGAATTTTTGTTTTTGCAATAGCCTTTTAAAATACAGGGGCGCCTGGGTGGCGCAGTCGTTTAAGCGTCCGACTTCAGCCAGGTCACGATCTCGCGGTCCGTGAGTTTGAGCCCCGCGTCAGGCTCTGGGCTGATGGCTCAGAGCCTGGAGCCTGTTTCCGATTCTGTGTCTCCCTCTCTCTCTGCCCCTCCCCCATTCATGCTCTGTCTCTCTGTCCCAAAAATAAATAAACGTTGAAAAAAAAAAAAATTTTTTTTAAAAATATATTAAAGACCTTTAGGACCTGTGATGCATTTATTCGTATGATTATGTAATTTTCTCTTTTAACTTATTAATATGCTACCTTACATTAATATGTATTCTAATGTCAAACTTTTCACCGTTAGAACCTAATTGGCCAGTTATGCATTTTGTGTGTATGAATTAAAAACCGACCATGAATTTGCTATTATTTATAGGGCTGTAATTTTACCTTAATTAAAATTGTTTTATAATCTTTTTCATACCCCCTTCACTCATGTCTCCCACCCCCTAACCCCACCTCTGGCAATTGCCAATCTATTCTCTGTTTCTATGAGCTTGGGATTTTTTTGTGTTTTATTGTTTAGGTTCCACATATAAGAAAAATCATATTTATCTTTTCCTTCATTTAGGGTAATGCCCTCGAGATCAATTTATGTTATTGCAAATGGCAAGATTCCATCTTTTTATGGCTGAATAATATTCAGTTGTGTGTATATATACATCACAATTTCTTTTTCTTCTTGTTTTTTTGTTTGTTTTGTTTTTACTAGGTAAAGAACTTTATTAACCTTGTTTCAAACTTTATCCCCAGGCTTCTTCAGCTTAATTCACTGCAAAGAATGAATTGCATATAAGCAAAAACTAAAAAGAGCTGCATTGTCCCAGAGGCTTGGGCTTAAAAATATTAGAGATCCATGAACAGAATTTTAAAAAGCAGTCATAAAATAGCAGCTCCCAGTAACTTCTTCAAGTTTTATCTTCTCCAGAAGCTGACTCAGTTCAGTTTGCTTCATTCTTGGAAGCTTCATCAAAAACTTTCCACAGGATCTGGAACTTCATCCTCCTCCTCCTCTCTGGTAGCTAGTGGTTCTTCTCCATCCGCAGATCGTGCGGGCAAAGCTTTAGCCCGTCTCTTCTTAAACTAGTCAGACCATCTGCACCGCGCTGGTTTAAGATCCTGGGGAGCATTTCTGTCAGCTCCTTTGTCTCAGCATGCCCTGTGATGTTGAAAAGTGTTCGCTGCCAAGAATGGCTGGACTTTAGGGTTGTTAAAGTGGATCACTATACCTCGGTTTGTGAACGTATTCGCTTCTTCAATCCCAGAGATACTGTTTACCCCCAACTTCTTTAAGGAGAACTGAAGTTTTTTATCATGTCGCCATTCCGTGATCCCCCTTCTTTCAGTGAGCTGCACACTCTGCTTGCAGTTTGGCAAGTTTACCCTGGTTCGTGATAGTTTCTTTCATCTTTTGGGGGCAGAAATGGAACCGAGCAGGGGACTAGGGTTAGCGCTCAGGGAGTCTTGGGCAGAGAAGCTAAGGTGGTCACACGTGGGGGTGCAAGGTGGTAGCTAGAAGGAGGCTGGAATGAGGCCCAATCCACAATTTATCCCTTCATCCGTTGACTGACACTTAGGTTTCCGTATCTTGGCTATTGTAAATAATGCTGCAGTGAGCATAAGGGTGCATATATCTCTTCAAGTTAGTGCTTTCATTTTCTTTGGCTAAATACCCCGAAGTGGAATATGGGTCCTATGGTAATTCCTGGGTCATATGGTCATATGGTAATGCCATTTTTATTTTTTTTAAGGAAACTCCATACAATTTTCCATAGTGATTGTGCCAATTTACATTCCCACCAACAGTGCATAAGGGTTCTTTTCTCCACATCCTCAACATTTGTTTCTTGTTTTTGTTTTTTTAAGTAATAACCATTCTAGCAAGTGTGAGTGTTATTTCATTGTGGTTTTTATTTGCATTTCCCTGATGATTAATGATGTTGAACATCTTTTCATGTACTTATTGGCCATCTGTATGTCTTTGGAAAAAAGTCTGTTCACATCTTCTGCCCATTTTTTAATCTGATTGGTTTTTTTGCTATTAAGTTGTGTGAGTTGTTTATATAGTTTGGATATTAACCCTTTATTAGATATATGATTTGCCAACATTTTCTCCCATTCAGTAGGTTGCCTTTTCATTTTGTTCATGGTTTCCTTTGCTGAGCAGAAGATTTTTCAGTTTGATATAGCCCCACTTGTTTATTTTTGCCTTTTTTGCCTTCGCTTTTGGTGTCAGATTCAGAAAATCATCAGCAAGATCTGTGTCAAGGAACTTACTGCCTGTATGCTCTTCTAGAAATTTTTTATGGTTTCAGGTGTTACATTAAAGTCTTAATCCATTGTGAGTTAATTTTTGTGTAGAATGTGAGACAGTGGTCCAGTTTCATTCTTTCACAATGTGGCTGTCCAGTTTTCCCAACACCATCTATCGAACAGACTGTCCTTTCCCCATTGTATATTCTTGGCTCTTTTGTCATAAATTAATTGACTGCATATGCATGCATTTATTTCTTGCCTCTGTTTTCCATTGATCTATGCGTCAGTTTTTATGCTAATACCATACTATTTTAATTAGTATAGCTTTGTAATATAGCTTGAAATCGGACCATGATGCCTCCAGCTTTGTTCTTCTTTGTCAGGGTTGCTTTGGCTCTTCAGGGTTGAAATAACTTTTTTTGAGTACAGTTGACACACTATGTTACATTAGTTTCAGGTGTACAACATAGTGATCCACCAAGTTTATACATTATGCTATCTATGTTCACCACAATTGTAGCTACCATCTGTCTCCATATATTGCTATTATAATATCATTGACTATGTTCCTTATGCTGTGCCTTTTAATCCTGTGACTTATTCATTCCATAACTGGAAGCCTGTATTTCCCTCTGCCCTTGACCTGTTTTGCCCAACCCCCTACACCCCTCCTCACTGGTAGCTGCCAGTTCTCTGTATTTATAGGTCTGATTCCGCTTTTTGTTTGTTGATTCGTTTGTTTTTGTTTAGGTTCCACTTATGACTGAAATCATATGGTATTTGTCTTCCTCTGTCTGACTTATACCACTTAGCATAATACCTGCTAGGTCCATCCATATTGTCTCAAATGGCACTATTTCATCCTTTTTATGGCTGCATAATATTCCCCTGTGTATATATAACATATCTTCCTTATCTATTCATTTAGGTTGCTTCCATATCATGGCTGTTTTTTGAAAACCTCCACACTGGCTGTACCAGTTTACATTCCCACCAACAGTGTACAAGGGTTCCTTTTCTTCACATGTTATTTCTTATCTTTTTGATTTTAGCCATTCTAGCAGGTGTAAGATGATGTCTCGTTTTGATTTACATTTCCCTGATGATTAGTAATGTTGAGCATCTTTTATGTGTCTGTTGGCCATCTGTATGTCTTCTTGAAAAGACTTTTAGCCGAACTTGTTATGGAGTTTTCTTTGCTTCCAGCATCCAACTCCCCTTCCTAGCTGGAAGAATTCTTCTGCATTGTAGTCTTGTTCAGGGGTCTTACCCCGTGTTCCTCATTCCATTCTCTGACAGCCAAGGCATGTGAGCTATGCTTGGCTTATTGGATGCTCCTAAGCAAGACTTTGAATTTCGATTGGGGCAAAGAAAAGGAAATAGTTAGGATTTATTTGCTCCTATTACAGCCCTTCCACTAAAAGACAGTTAGGGAAGCCTAACTGAGCCTGGGTGGCTCAGACAGTTAAGCGTCTGGCTCTTGCTTTCGGCTCGGGTCATGGTCTTGTGGTTCGTGGGTTCAGGCCCACATCGGGCTCTGTGCTGATGATGTGGAGCCTGCTTGGGATTCTCTCTCTCACTCTCGCTCTCGCTCTGTGCTCCCCCGCTCCCCCCCCCCCCGAAAAATAAATAAAATAAAATAAAATAAAATAAAATAAAATAAAATAAAATAAAATAAAATAAAATAAAATAAATAAATAAAAAGACAGTTAATGCTTTCTTGCTTCTTGACTTAACAGAGCTGCCTTGAATCCTGCCCATTTTCTAAGCCTGTGTTTTTAGGCCTCCCAGTGATTCTGTGAGTACCAGTATCTTTCCAGTGAATCTTCCCTCTTTAAAATTTTTTTACCTGGGGCGCCTGGGTGGCTTAGTTGGTTGAGCGTCCAACTTCAGCTCAGGTCATGATCTCACATTCTGTGAGTTCGAGCCCCGCATCAGGCTCTGTGCTGACAGCTCAGAACCTGGAGCCCGCTTCAGATTCTGTGTCACCCCCTCTCTCTACCCCTGCCCCCTGCTCATGCTCTGTCTCTCTCTCTCTCTCTCTCAAAAATAAATAGAAACATTAAAATTTTTTTTACCTAAGATACAGTCTTTTTTGCTTGCATCCATAAATTGTGATACCATAGAGAACATTACGACCTCTCTCCTAGGTAATACTAGGTAACGAAGTGTGACCATATTCTTATATTTTGATTCCCATCACCATCACCCATATTATTTTCTTGTATTCCCTTAGAATAGCCCTGTTCCAGATATGTTATATTTTAGAATGAATTATTATATCTGTCGTATATCTGACACATAGTAGATACCATAAAAATGAGATTGATTTTATACTCACCTTTTAGTTTCTTTACTGAGCTTCATCATCTAGAGTATAATAATGCATTTGGGAAGCACCCTGGTCTCAACAGTGTGTTCACAAATCTATAGACATATTTTTAATTTGGTTCCTAATCTTTTTTTATATATACATTTTTTAAAGCATTTATGTATGTATGTATGTATGTATGTATGTATGTATTTATTTATTTATTTATTTATTGTGAGGTCCGGGGGGGAATGAGAGAGAATGGGTATCCCAAGCAGGCTTCACGCTGCAGCACACAGCCCAACACGGGGCTCCATCTCATGAACCGTGAGATCATGACCTGCGACGAAATACAGAGCTAGACGCTTAACTGACTGAGCCAGCCAGGCGCCCCTCTTTGGTTCCTAATCTGAAGAGTCCTAGTTGTTTAGGCTCCATGCTTTTCCTGTGCATGAAATAAGCTGCTAACTGTATTTCCTCCCTTTGAAGTTTTTATTTAGTTGGGAGCTCTCGTCATGATCCTAGAGTCATGGGTTCAAGCTCTGTGTCAGGCTTTGTGCTGAGCAGAGAGCCTGCTTAAGGTTCTTTCTCTCTCTCCCTCTGCCCCTCTCCCTCACTTGCAAGTGTGCGCTTGCGCGCGCGCTCTCTCTCTCTCGCTCTCTCTCTCTCTCTCTCTCTCAAGCTCTTTCAGAAGGTGGCAGGCAGGCACTTGTGCCAACTCTGCTTGTGCCGACCGTATTGCTAAGATGTTTAGGTCTGAAACAAACCACATGGGGATAGCATGTGCATCTTTGCAGAATAACATTCACTCTGCCTTTGAGTATGATGGGTACTTGACCATCTGTGTGAATTTCTGAGTTGTTAGAAGCAGCTCAGAAACTAAAGATTTATTTATCTCGGTTTCTTCAGACTTCCTTGTGTTATCCTGTTAACAGAATATTGCCCTGACCCTGCGGATGGGCTTTGTTCCCTGTAACACACTCTACCAGCATTCTGTAGGTCATCTTTATCATGTAAACCACACTTGTAGTTCAGTATATATTAAATAACTTATTTTACAGAAAAGTAATAGTTCGTATTTATTGTGCCCTTATTTACCAGGCAGTGTATTAGGTGCTTTATGCACCTTATCACTTTAATCCATACAACTATAAAGCCTCATTTTTTAGAGGAAGAAACTAAGGCTTAGAAGGATCGGGAACTTGTCCAAAATACATTTAACAAGTAGCAGATTCAGAATTTGAATTTGCAGAGGTGTGCATGCCAGTGGGTATGTTGTTTAGTTTTATTTTGAGTAAAGAGAAATTAAATGATACCTAAATTACTATTCCATGCAAAATATTTAAACACCAGAAACCCAGGTTTTGTGTTTTAAACATCAAGAATGCAATTGATGATTTGCCAGATGGTCAGGTGTTTCTCTGTATCTGTTTGAGATTTAGATAAAACTGACCCAGTTCTCAAAAGTCAAGCTGAAAAAACAAAATCAGTTACTTCCTGTTAAAAGCCTAATGAAAACTAACCTTTTTGCTCACTTATAACATTGTGAGAAATGATGTAATTGATCTCTTGCAGAAGAGAAGAGAAGAGAGCACTAGACTAAAGGAGGAGGGGAACGCGCAGTTTAAGAAAGGAGGTAAGGTCGGGTGCCTGGGTGGCTCAGTCGGTTAAGCATCTGACTCTTGGTTTTGGTTCAGGTCGTGATCTCACAGTTCATGGGATTGAGCCCTGTGTTGGGCTCTGCACTGACAGCACAGAGCTTCCTTCGGATTTTCTCAACCCCCTCCCTCTTTCTCCTTTTCAAAATAAATAATAAACATTAAAAAAAAAAAAAGAGGTAAGGCACCGATGTCTAATCATTTGCGTCCTCATTCTGTTTTAGAGTGTGAAGAAACACCAGAGAACATTTGGGAACAACTAGCAGACCTAAACTACTAACAATACAGTGTTGCTTCCCAGAACCTTGAAATTTTGTTTTTCACCAGGTCCAGATCATTCTCACCTGATGGTGATCAATTACCACATGTCTCTTGGCACAGGCATACTTTTTCTTTTCTGTAATCCACTATAGATCTAAAAGTTAGGAGGGCAGACTCTTCAAGTGATGCATTGGAAAACTATCCTGCAAGGTTAAAAGGCTGCTGCCTTCATTAATGTAAAAACAGGATCCCTGTTCCTCAATTGTAATGATGCTGTAAAAACTGGCCCCGTGGTTCCAGTGTGGCCTAGGGAAGTATTTTGCTTGTACTTTGGCTGGTCTTTCATGTGCCCTTTTCTTTGGCTGCCTTAAGTAGAGAGATGTTTTCCATTTCCTTCTGCATTTTTTACATTTGCTTAGGAATAACTTGGGTTCATTCGGATATTTTGGGGGAACTATGTGATCTTACAGTAGTATTCTATCACATATGTAAAATGTGTATGCTTTAGAAAACTAGGAGTAGTAACAGTTTCCTCTCTAGTTATTTTTAAAGTTAATTTTTTTTCTTTCTGTTTAGTCATCATCACTTTTTTTTTTCTAAGAGAACTAATGTTTCTAATTTTGAAAGCATATCTCTTTGTATTTTAGTGTTAAATATTTCCAACCTGAGAAAGGAGTGAACAGGCAATTTTCTTTTAGTGCCCTGACCATGTAATTCTGTGCATAGCAGTGAATAAATAAATTTATCACCATTTTCTCTTTAGGTCTTTAGTCAACCACTGATTTTTACATTGTTGCTTTTAGCTCCATAAAATGTGTCCCCAAGCATTTCAGAGAAGCAGTTTTGGCTGGTGACTCCATAAAAGCATAATATCTTTAATGAAAATACATACAGAGAATTTTTTTTATCTTAAGCCATTAATCCCAACTTTAGTCTCTTTCATCTGTCCAGTTCTCTAATCCCCTTTCAACATTCCTTACTAAATGGGTAAGCCAAATGAAAGTTAAACATACAAAACATTCTGTTTGAGACTTTTGTGAATGGAAAGCTATGCATTCTGAGATACTATGGCATACAATAATAGCAGGGACAAAATCTTAATGACCTCTTTTACCTTATCTTCAGATTATATAGAAGCTGAGAGTTCTTACAGTCAGGCCCTTCAGATGTGCCCATCCTGCTTCCAGAAAGACAGGTCTATTCTGTTTTCAAATAGAGCCGCTGCAAGGATGAAACAGGTATGTGTTTTTAACCCTTTTTTCTCTTTTTTCTTTTTAAAAGTTTTTATTTATTTATTTTGGGGGAGAGAGCATATGCACACAAGGATGGGGCAGAGAGAAGGAAAGAGAATGCCAAGCAGGCACTGCACTATCAGTGTGGAGCCCGACCCAGCATGGGGCTCGAACTCAGGAACCATGAGATCATGACCTGAATCGAGATAAAGAGTTGGACACTTAACCAACTGAGCCACCCAGCTGCCCCCTGACCATTTCTTTTTAAGAAGTACATGAACTTGCAGTGTTTCATAGGGTAGCTTTTGTTCCGAAACTAGCATGGGGGCTACAACTCTTGATCTCAGGGTTGTGAGTTCGAACCCCACCTTGGATGTAGAGATTACTTAAAAATAAAATCTTTAAAAAAAAAACAAAAAAAAACGAACAACTAGCACAGGGGCTTAAAATTGCCTCCCTTGTCCTGCCCATGTATTTCCCTGATGTAAAGGGCACAGGGAAGATAGAAAAGTATCTGGGAGTGCCTGGGAGGCTCAGTCAGTTGAGCATCCGACTCTTGATTTCGGTTCAGGTCATGATCTCATGGTCATGGGATCAAGCCACGTGTCCGGCTCTACGCTTAGCATGGAGCCTGCTTGAGATTCTCTCTCCCCCTTTCTCTCTGCCCCTCCCCTGCTCCCATGTGTTCACTCTCTCTCTCTCTCTCTCTCTCTCTCTCTCTCTCTCTCTCTCTCTCACTCTCTCTCTCTCTCTCCCCCCTCCCCCTCCCTCCCTCTCCCTCTCTCTCCCTCTCTCTCAAAATAAATGTTTTTGTTTGTTTGTTTAAAGGAAAAAACTTGAGTCAGATTACTCTTAACATTCCTTGTTGGAGAGGTTGATCAAATGCTTTCATGGGAGGAACACTGACAAATTCTCCATCAAGCAAAAAACCAAGTAATATATATCCTGGAATAGCTGCAGCTGTTTATTTTAGACCTCTGGAATTCTAGATAAAGACTCAAAGGGACAGGGAAACACTGATTAAAACTCTAGACTTCAAAATGCTTATTCCTAGGATTCTGATTTTCTGTCAAAAGTATGGACACAGGCAGAAATCCAACAGTTAAGATGAGAGGCCCCTAAAGTGTAAAGTAAGTGTCCGGGAAAGTTCAAATGCATTTTGTATCTCCAACGGTTTGAGAACTTCGAACCACAAGAGTGTAGAGAAGAGTACAGTTGTATTTGTTTTGTGTTATATTGGTGTTAAAAGTTAGATTTCTTGTTGATTTATCTGCTATTCCTGTTTAGTCAACATAGTCTATTTTAGTGGATTGAAATGATGTGAGAGTTTTGAAAAAAGCCATACCGATTATTTAAAATTCTGGCAATTTATATCCAAAGCTCAAAGAGTGGGTTATTTAGCATACCTTTAAGCAACCACAAAACATGGTCAGGATTGGCTTAAGTAGTTTTTTGTTTGTTTAGATCAGGTATCTATGTCACTTTATCTTGTTGCCAGAAATTCTCCAGTACCTCTACCAAAGTCACTTCGGATGAGTAAGGGTGTTTGTTTTTTTTTTTTTTTAAGGGGTTAGGGTGGGGATTATTTCAGTAATTAGACATGAAAAAAGGTGGGGGGTTTTTGGTATGTTTAAACCTGTATGTTTGATTAGTGGATTCAGTTTCCAAGGTGAAGTGTTTTTAGAGTGATTCATGTGGCATGGGAAAAGAAAGAATTCTAGAGTACGCAGACATTTTTTGTTCGAAGAAATAAAATAATTTAGTTTACTTAGAACAACATTCATTCATATATTTCTACCATTGACCTGAATTCACACCTAACGGTTTTTACACTTAGCTGGAAAAATCTTTTGCTTTTGCTTCCTGGAGACATCTTGCCACATTCTCAGCCTAGAAATTGTCATTGTGAAATGACATCAGGGTTATCTTGAATTTCAGAGAAAAGACATCATACCCATTTGGCTCCTGAGATTTGGAATTCTTTGTTTCCACAGTTGCCAAGTTACTAATACTGCCTAGGTTGAACTAGTATCATTGACCAGGTTCTTGGAATTAGGAAAAGGTATGGTCTTGCTAGTCTTTTGTCTGTCACATCTGAGAAGAACTCAAAAGAGAGTTGTTCTGTGACTGTTTCCTGTACAAGGGATAGCTTTGTTAGCACAGTTGTTTATTCTTTTAAGTTGTACTCTTAATATTTTACGATTCTAAAATTAGAAACATGAAAACTTCCAGGATTAATGCACTGGAAGTGATATAAGGAGCATATTCTGAGTTTTTCAAGAAGTGGTGGGTTAACTGCTTTTAGGATTTCTGAAAGGTAGGCTCAGCATCCCTGACTGAACAACACTGACCAGGCTTTACATTTCACATCTGGTGAGTAAAGGCCAACTGGAGTTAGGGCAGAGTTTCAGCTCTAGGCCTGGCTACACAAGAGCAGACAAAGCCCTAAATTTTTAAAACTGTCCTTATATACAATGTGGTGTGTGTGTGTGTGTGTGTGTGAGACTTATGTAAGTTATGAAACGATGGCAAATAGGTTCTGAGTTTTTAATTGCATGGCACTTAAAACAATTTTTTTTTTAATGTTTATTTTATTTTTGAGAGAGACAGAGACAAATTGTGATTGGAGGAGGGGCAAAGAGATGGAGACACAGAATCTGAAATAGGCTCCAGGCTCTGAGCTGTCAGCAGAGAGCCCCATGTGGGGCCTGAACCCACAAACCGTGAGATCGTGATCTGAAGTCAGATGCTTAACTGACTAAGCTACCCAGGCGCCCCTAATACACAGCACCTTGGACTGCCACTCTTAGCAGCAGACAATACCTGGGTGCCCTGAGGTGTTAGTAGACTATAAGCCTCAAACAAAGGATTCCAGAGTAAAATGCCATAATCCTTGATCTGCAGGGGCTGGTTATTGATAAGATGCATTGCCACTTAGCGGTTTTTTAGGGGCACAAAGAATACCACCACCACCAATATACACATAAGTTGTAAAGATTTACTCCTATTTTAGAAACTTTAAAATATGAAATTGTAGGGGCGCCTGGATGGCTCAGTTGGTTAAGCGTCCGACTTCAGCTCAGGTCATGATCTCACAGTCTGTGAGTTCGAGCCCCGCGTCGGGCTCTGTGCTGACAGCTCAGAGCCTGGAGCCTGCTTCAGATTCTGTGTCTCCCTCTCTCTCTGCCCCTCCCCTGCTCATGTTCTGTCTCCCTTTGTCTCAAAAAAAAATAAAAACATTAAAAAAAAATTTTTTTAAGGAGTGCCTGGGTGGCTCAGTGGATTGAGCTTCCGACTTCAATTCAGGTCATGATCTCACAGTCTGTGAGTTCGAGCCCTGCGTTGGGCTCTGTGCTGATGGCTCGGAGCCTGGATCCTGCTTCGGATTCTGTGTCTCCCTCTCTCTCTGCCTCTAACCCACTCACAGCCTGTCTCTGTCTCTCTCAAAAATAAAGAAACATTTAAGATTAAAAAAAAAGAATTTAATATGAAATTCTGTGTTTTAGATTTATGCAAATATGGTGAGTTAGGGAAATACTGACTTACACAAAAGTATACAGATATCTTTACTACGGGACTTCATAGAGCTTTTAATATGTAAATTGTTACGATGAACATTGGAAGAGAGATAATATAGTTAGTGACTCCCAGATGACTCTGAAACCTTTTTTGTTTGTTGTGGGTAAAATGAAAAATAACATAAAACTGACCATTTTAACCATTTTAAACTGTACAATTCAGTATGATTAAATATATACACAATATTATGTAACCATCACCACTGTCTGGTTCCAGAACTTTTTTGTGACCCCAAAAGGAAATCCTGTACTGATTAGGCAGTCACTCCCCACTCCTGGAATTGTTTTTGATTGAATTCTGAAACCCAGTTTGATAGACATTGTTCTGAAATATTGTGTAAAATATTTAGTGTTTTCTCCAATAGCCATTATAGGAAGTATTCAACATTTATTTGAATTAAAATTTCTGAAATACTGTAGAAAACTTCTGATTTGGGGAAAATAGACATTGCTTGAAGAGTTAAATAGGTTAGTGTCAGAGCTGGATTTCCAGTCTAGTTCTTTTGACATCCAGTGTTCTTTCCACTATGCCATTCTTCTAGATTCAGCAAGTTTAATTAGATATCTTATTTCATGAATTGTTTTGTATTTTTATTTCATCAGTGGATAAATTAAGATTTATAACCGAGACTAACGATAAGCCACAGTGTGTGTCCATAATGCATACTTTCTGGAAGATACCACTTTGGGTGTGAGAATACAACAGCTAGCCAAAGAGGAGGGTTATTAATAGTTATTCATATATCAATCGTTTGCCCTGCTGATTGATCACAACCTTTTCTCAATATCAGCATTCTTTTTTTTTTTTTTAATTTTTTTTTTTTCAACGTTTTTTTATTTATTTTTGGGACAGACAGAGACAGAGCATGAACGGGGGAGGGGCAGAGAGAGAGGGAGACACAGAATCGGAAACAGGCTCCAGGCTCCGAGCCGTCAGCCCAGAGCCCGACACGGGGCTCGAACTCGCGGACCGCGAGATCGTGACCTGGCCGAAGTCGGACGCTTAACCGACTGCGCCACCCAGGCGCCCCTCAATATCAGCATTCTAAGGTGACGTGCCTTGCAAATATATAGGTCAATTGCAACAATCTTTAAAGGTGTTAGGAAGAAACTATGAATAATTTGTTGCTAGAAGGCTTTTACATCAGAGCTGTCACCATTAGTTTGAATTTTAGCTTGGAAATACCATGCATGTTTTCATGTGATGTCTTTGAAGAGTATTGTGCATCCCCACAAGCAGTTATTAATGATCAGTGTATGTTATTGACTCTTTGAACTATTAAGATAGAACTAGGGTGACACATATTAATGTTTTGTTTCCTTTTAGGACAAGAAAGAGATGGCCATCAGTGACTGCAACAAAGGTAAACTTTTTAGTCTTGTTGTATGTTAACATATGAGAGCATTAATTACCTCAGCTGAACAAATAGAGTCAGTCAGATATGTGTAGTTGACCCTTGAACAACACAGGTTTGAACTGCATGGGTCTACTTATACGTGGAGTTTTTTTCAATAAATACATTAAAGTGCTCTATATGTATTTTCTCTTATGATATCTTAATATTTTTTTCTGTTTAGCTTTCCATTGCTATGAGAATACAGTATATAACATATATACATAGTATGTGTTAATCATCTGTTACTGGTAAGGCTTCTGGTAAACAGGTCAGCACCTCTGACCCCCACGTTGTTCAAAGGTCAACTGTACTTGTACATGTGTGTACCCTTATTCTGGAACCTTTAAAAGAAGAAGCTTTATAGTTCAGCCTTCTTGGAGGTACTGTATAACAGTCACCTTAGTATACATGCTTTTGAATAGGTAGTTCTGTCAGTTTATCCTGTGTTAGTAAATATGTGAAGAAAAATTCAAAGCTACCTTGGCAACAGAAACCCATGGAACAGGATTCACTTCTGTAGTGTCTGAATTACTTTCTGAGGAGATTGAAATTGAAGATTTTAACTGCTGCTAGGGCATCTGGATCTGCGTATTTGTGGAGAGAGAAGCAGCACAGTGAGGGGCAGCTTCTATTGGGGAACTGGTACTCTTTTCACTTGTAATAATTCCTCCAAACCTACTTGCCATCATTTTAATTACATTTTCAGATTCTACACAGTGAACCGAGACTTTACTGTCTGCTACCTGGGTTCCATTATGGTCTTTTCATCTCACCAACATATAGACACACTCCCAGCCATAGGATCACTATTGGGTTGTTGGTTGGTTGCTTGGTTGGTTGGTTGCTTGGTTGGTTGGTTGCTTGGTTGATTTTTTTGTTTCAAAAATTTCCTAATAGTCCAGACAATTGGTTTGGAGAATACACACGATCACTTTTCCTTGCATCCTACTACTCTCATGAATTTCTAGGTAATTACTAATTTGGAAATTTTTTTCAGTTTTCCATATTTGGATAGTATTTTCTTTTAGAGAATTGAAGAGTTAGAAGGAAGCTTGTATGTTATCTAGTCCCACTCATGCTCAGCATGAACTCCTCTCTTTTTTTTCTTCACATTAATTAATCACCTTCTTTACTGGCTTTCTTTTCTTTATGCTTAGTATTTCTGTATACTTAGCATTTCCTTCTTAATATACTGAAGGAAAGTGTTACTACTTTGAATCTAGCAAAGTACTTTCGATCTATTACTGTGTTGGGCTAGAACTAATTCTGAATATACTGTTTTGTTTGGAGGAAGGTATTTAACCTTAATTTGTGTGAGATGTGTGGGTTAGAAGAATTTAAATTAGGAACAGTTTGCCGATGTTCAGATCTCCTTTTTCTGTAACCACTCCACCTTTCAAATGGCTGGCTTCCCTCAGATATTCCCTTTTCATAGTCTTTGAGCACTCTCTGAAGTTACCCTATTTTCCTCCCTTCACTTATCTACTAGAATAGCTTAAAGCTTCATGTGAAGGATCTTGTCTGCTTGTTTACCACTATACTCTAGAGATAATACTACATGAAGTACATATATTTGGTACTAAAGAAATAGTTACTAAAAGCATGAATGAGTAAAAGTTGAGTATATTACTTGAAGAGAAAAAAGTTCTAGAGCCATGACATTGCTTTCTAACAGAAAAAGAAACAAACAAATAGGAGAAAGACAGTATATAGTTGACCCAAAACATGGGCAGAGAATTTTTCAAAGGGCAATTGTTGTTGGATAAAGGAAAGGGTGTCATGGGGCACCTGGGTGGCACAGTTGGTTGAGCGTCCGACTTCAGCTCAGGTCATGATCTCACAGCTTGTGAGTTGGAGCCCCATGTTGAACTCTGTGCTGACAGCTCGGAGCCTGGAGCCTGCTTCGGATTCTGTGTCTCCCTCTCTCTCTGCCCCTAACCCACTCACATTCTGTCTCTGTCTCTCTCAAAAATAAACAAACATTTAAAAAAATTAAAAAAAAAAAAAAAAAAAAGGAAAGGGTGTTATGCACCAGTGACCTAAAGGTGTTGGAACACAAGTTTGAAGGAACAATGGGGGTTTAGCTAAACATGTAGCCTCAGTAGTTAAGGCGTAACCTCAGTCATTGAGGCCTAGAAAAAAGGATCATAGCAGAATCTGCCACCAAACTGTTCCTTCAACTCTTTCATTTGTACCTTCAGATTCTTGCTCACTTTGGCACTGTGCACATGGGCTCTGTGTTCTGGCCTGTTGTGAACTAGATGAAGAACAAGTGTGTGAAAACAGGACTTTGGGTATAGACCAGACTATAATCATCAAGCCAAATCCAGCCTGCCACCTGCGTGTGTACAGCCCATGAGCTAAGAATGGCTTTTACATTCTTAAGTGGTTAGAAATCAGAAGGGAAATATTTTGTGATATATGAAAATTATGAAATGCAAATTTCAATGTCCATAAACAAAGGTTTATGGGAACACAGCCATCTATTTATTTATAATAAATATATTTATACATTGTCGTTTCTTTTGTGCTACAGTCACAGAGTTGAGTAGTTGCAAAAGAGATGGTCTGTCCCATAGAGCCTGAGATATTTACTGTCTTGCCCTTTATAAGAAAAAGTTTGCCTGTGCCAGGTGTAGCCTTTGACAAATGATTCTAACTTTTAGACCTTCGGAGGATGGTTAATAAAGAAACATGATATAGCTGAGGATGTGCAGGCCCTTTTTCCTCATGGTAACAATGATTTCTTCTCTTTTTACAGCTATTCAGTTAAACCCCAGCTATATCAGGGCAATATTGAGGAGAGCGGAGTTGTATGAGAAGACTGATAAGCTAGATGAAGCCCTGGAGGACTATAAATCCATATTAGAAAAAGATCCATCAATACATCAAGCAAGAGAAGCTTGCATGGTAAACCAATTTTTTTTATTTATTTTATTTATTTTGAGAGAGAGATAGCAAGTGGGGGAGGGACAGAGAGGGAGGGAGAGAGAGGGAATCCCAGGCAGGCTCTGTGCTGTCAGCGCAGAGCCCAGTGCGGGGTTCAAACTCACGAACCATGAGATCATGACCTGAGCCAAAGTCAGGAGTCAGACACTTAAGTGACTGAGCCACCCAGGTATCCTGGTAAACCTAATTTTTTTAAGTGTTTTTTTTTTTTTTTCTGTTCCGTGTATTGCTACTCACTGAATCTTATAATCCTTTGGGACCCAACTACATTCTGTTTTTTTATATATTTATATTATAATATTTTTTTTTCACACTTTTGTCATTTTATTCACCAATCACAAATACAGTCTAAGGAGTCAAAGTGATCACGAATAATGGACTAGCACCTGGAACAAAATATATGGGAGATCTAACTTTGTGACCATGTGCCATTTAATCCCCATTCTGTTCATCTGTAGGGTTAATAAGAACTCAGTTTCATTGTTGGACTAAGCAGATCTTGTCCACTGTAGTTGTACAGTTTAGTCCAAAATGAATCTTAGTGTTATAGATCATAAACTCTGGTTTTCTGTCCATCTTTTTCAGTCACCGAGTTTCTAGTTATTATATGGCCAGCATGTTTCCAATTAAATATATTCCAAATTAGCCTCCTTATCTTTCTTAAAATGACTCTTATTCTTGTCCATGGCACTGTAGATCCTTTTGCTTCTAATAAACATCACAGTATTTTTAGGTCAGTTGTCAATTAGCTACATATTACTGGAGTTCTCCCCTTAAAAATAACCTTGGATCTGTGCCTTTACCTTTAGCACTGCTCTTGGTCTCTAATGTGCAGAGCAGTACACCCTCTAACACACGTGCTGCAGAGTTGGATGTGTCTGTATTATCGCCCTCCCAGATAACAGATGTTCAGATACGTTTGAGAAACACTGACTTCATTAAACAGTCTTCTTCACTGCCAAACTTCCCAGCTGGCCATGAGGACAGAGAGGTCTGTCGTGTGCACCAGCACACAGCACAGGTTACAGGCCTCCAGGAGATGAGACGGCGGGGACGTTTTTTTCATCGAAGGCAGCATTTTAGAATGGAAAGGTTTAGATGAAAATCTAAGTCAGACCCCTCTTAAAAATTGGGAGGTGTGGACATACTGGATCTTTCTTGAATTCCTGTGTCTTGGCATTCGGCTGGAACTCTTCAGTTCCTTGCTGACTATGCTGCTCTCTATTGCCTTACACTGATTGATTTCCTAGGTTACATTTCCTGTCTGGATGCTGAGAGCATTTGAGCAGGGTCCCGCCATGTAGGACTTCCCACTCATTTCACGAGATCATTATTCCACCAAGCAGACCTGAGAGATGTTGACCGGTCTCCCTGCATTAATGTCCTAGGTGGTTTGGGTTTTGTTTTGCTTTGTGTTTTTGCACCTTCGAGATGAATTCCTTCAATAATAACAAATTTTTTATTTATCTAAAAATGGAGCAATGAGAAAAAGACTGATTCGGATCATTAAAATACATAAGTAAATTTGACACCAGTTTTAGTGCTTTATGTGACTTTTGACATCTCTGGTGGTAGTATTGACTTAATTTGACATGGAGAAAAGGAATAGAGTTCTTAAAACCTTGGCTAAATTCTTGGTAACCTTTATCCTTGGCAAATTAGGTTTAAACCGTTTGTAAAAGGAAGCCTTTTATATTAGTTGTCATATGCATAAAGAATTTATTTTATTTTGAATTATTATAACTGGGTTATCGCAGACTACTTAGGGCCGATCATAGAGCTAAAAGCAGCCATCTGAGACTCTGATCTAGATCAGTGATTTTCAGCTGGCGTGATTTGGGATGGGTTGCCAGGGACATGTGGCAATGTCTGAAGACACTTTGGTTGTCATGACCAGCATGGTACTCTTGGCATCTAGTGGCCAGGGATGCTCTAAACATCCTGCACAAGATGCACAAGACAACCCCACAACAAAGAATTACGTAGTCCAGGATATCATGTTGCCAAGATTGAAAAACCCTGAGCTAGGTGATCATTTAGGAACATCCAATATTGATCTGACCCCTTCTTAGCAAATTAGATTATATTAATAAAGGACTTCAAGTTAAAAAATATAAATGAGCCAAAAAAAATTTTTTTAATATATAAACTATAATCCTACCACCTAAATATTACCACTGTAAACATCTGGTATGTATTCTTTCAGAAATTTTTTTATGTGTATATTCACCAAATTTTTATTGAGATTCTTCCCAGGCCACTGGGCCAAGAACTGGGAGTATAGCAGTGAACCAGACAAAACTCCTTTGTGTAGCTCACCCACAAATACTTGTGGGGTTTTTTTCTGTATTTAACAGGATCATATATATGTACATCACCTGCTCTGACTTTCACATTAAGTGTGTGTTGCTCAATTTCAAAACAAAGCCAGAAGATTTTTCACCAGCTCTTCTTGTTTCTCCTCTTTTCCCCTCAGAGATTACCTAAGCAGATTGAAGAACGTAATGAAAAGCTAAAGGCAGAGATGTTAGGTAAGTTTGCGCCCCTTACTTTCCCATGGCCCTGGTAGCTGGGAGGCAGGATGCGGACAGCAGGATTTGGTACTTGCTGGAGGAGAATACAACAGTGAGAAATAGCTCTGGGGCCCTTCATTTGTTGTGTGAGCCAAACCATGGCCCTAGTGAGTTTGAGCTGTTTTGGACTCCAGGAGGTTTAGAGTGGTTTAGACAGGGTGTCAGCTTTTCAAAAACTAAACTTCTATTTAGTTTTTCCTGCCTTCAAGAATGTAAAATGTGATTCAACCTGGGATCCCACTAACAACTATTTCAGGTCATGAATTTCATGAAAAGAGTTGAGTTTCTTCATGGAGTAAATGACTTCTGTTTTTCATTTCATTAGAGTATAGTCACTACCAGCCGATACTGTGTCAGAACTAAGGGAATTTTTGTTTTGAAAATGGCATGAGAGTCCCTTCAGTGTTTGAGAAGACATGAGAAGTCAGGAATGAGGAATAAATGGTGAGGAGAACAAAGGAGTGTGAGTGAAGCATACGTCAAATGGATTCATGGTTTATTTCTCTTATTTGCCGAAGCATTTTATAGTTGGGGTCAGAGAAGCCTTCCCATGAACAGCCTGTTTGACTCAAGGGAGTCAAGTTTCCTAGACAGAGAGCTCTCCAGCACATTCTGCTTATAACCTGTCTCGTATTTCCCTGCTCAAGATCTGCTTTGTGTTTTACCTTATGAATATTTTCTAAATCTGTGTGAATTGAATTTAATATATTGCCATCAGGTGGGCCTAAACAAAAAAATCTTAAAATAAATTGGACTTGGCCATTTATGGCCACCGCATAGGTGTCAGTATCCAGAGAATGAGAACATATTTTCCAAAGGATCAGTCTGATAGCAGAACTGATTGAGAACAAGCCATTAAACCTGGACAATCCAAAACCTCTCGCTCCTGCTAAGAACTGTTTTAGAGTTGGGGACACTTCTGGAGCATTCCCCAGTTTTTCCAAAAAAGGCTCTTTCTTTCCCTAATTTACACCTACTTGACAGTTTTCCCTAATTGACACCTTGTTTGAGCAAAAAAAAATTATTTTAGAGGTACTCTTTCTTCAAAGAAAAGGGAAAAGAGAATTTTTCACCTATTCTAACAGTGACTCTTTGTTTTAGAAAAAAGCTAGTATCTGTACTTAGCTGAGCCAGATTCAGGCTGGAGGAGATTTGGGGTGGCCACAGTGCACTTGGAAAAGACCCTTGTTCTCCGGGTCTGTTTCTTTGAGCCAGTTTGAAACCGTGAAGGGATGGATGTAGACAGAATCTTATAGCCATTGTCAACTCCCGATGGAATCAAGACTTCCATTTCTCCTTGCCTGGCTGGCTGAGTCCCTCTAAATTCTCATGAGCCAAAATTTCTGTCTCTGTAGCTTTGGGTTTTACTTATATTGTCCCCTTCGTTTGAAATATTCAAGTTGAATTCATTCTCAGTTTCTTCTGTAATGACTTCTCCCCTCATCGGATTTCAGCAGTTTAAGTTGCTTGGTAAATCATATGTCAGTTTGTTGTTAAACATAAAAAGTATGAATAACTAGACTCCTTTACATTCTTACTCAGTAGAAGGATCATGAATAAGATACTGCCTCTAGGTGTTCCCCACTGTAGGAGAGCCTAAAAGAGAGAGAGCATTCTTGAGGTGGAATCACAGCCCCACAAGAGCATTCTGGACTTCTTCCCTCCCCCTTACAGGTGCCATGGCTGTGCTTCCTCTGCTGGGGGGTCCTCGGGGGCCACTCACAGCAGAATAATCTCACCCCTAGACATTCTGAGCAAGCCTTCTGCAGTGGACCACACAATTTTTAGTGCTGGTTTCTCTGGAATGCTGGCTTCTGCTAAAAATTGGCAGTTAAAGATTTTAAAAGCCTGCTCAATACCACTTGTCATTGGCATTTACAAAGTGAGGTCATTATTTAACAAAATGAGCTTTTTTATTTAAGTTTGCTCAGTTATCTCTGACTTTTTCTTTTCTTTTTCTTTTCTCAGTAAGTTGACTTCCTTTTTGTTAGAAAAAAGAGCCATAAAGCTGCCTCCGTGAAGGAAAAAATCCTAGTTGGACTAATGAAAGGGTGAACATCCTTGCTTCTCCCTTTCTAGCCATTGAGAAAATTATTAGAAAAAAAAATTACATAAATCATTAGAACAACCCCAGTAATGCTTCCCTCTCATAGGCACCTGCGGCTGCTTCCTGCCCAGCCACTGTGGCACACGCCTGGGCCTTGTTCCCATCCAGCCCAGCTCTTCCACTCATACCATCACCTCCTTACACCCTCTTGGAACATATTTCTGCTCTCCTGATTCCTGAAGTTTCTCAGGTGTTCACTCCTGGCCACTAGCAACCTAACGAGTGCACATTTGTGAACTGAATTAAGAACACCATCTTGGGGGCGCCTGGGTGGCGCAGTCGGTTAAGCGTCCGACTTCAGCCAGGTCACGATCTTGCGGTCCATGAGTTCGACCCCGCATCGGGCTCTGGGCTGATGGCTCAGAGCCTGGAGCCTGTTTCCGATTCTGTGTCTCCCTCTCTCTCTGCCCCTCCCCCGTTCATGCTCTGTCTCTCTCTGTCCCAAAAATAAAATAAACGTTGAAAAAAAAAAATTTTTTTTAAATAAAAAAAAAAGAACACCATCTTGTATGATGCCGTGATCAAGAGCTACGTAAGGTCACTTGGAAGTAACCTGTCCGTTGTCTTTGCAAAGATTTGACACGTTCTTTTGGCTCTTTCCGTGCATTAAGTGCTTC
This sequence comes from Lynx canadensis, assembly GCF_007474595.2. Taxonomy (NCBI): domain Eukaryota; kingdom Metazoa; phylum Chordata; class Mammalia; order Carnivora; family Felidae; genus Lynx; species Lynx canadensis. The sequence continues at coordinate 188,622,217 of NC_044303.2, read as the reverse complement.
TCTGCTCTGCATAGTAGAGGGTCCTAGAACCAGCTCCCTCACCCAACGTCATAAGAAAGCCTTGACGTTGTCACTGTCTCTTAAAACTGCTGAAGTCATAGGGGCGCCTGGGTGGCTCAATTGGTTGAGTGTCCGACTTCGGCTCAGGTCATGATTTCATGGTTTGTGAGTTTGAGCACCACGTCAGGCTCTGGTGCTGACAGCTCAGAGCCTGGAACCTGCTTCGGATTCTGTGTCCCCCTTTCCACCCCACCCCTGCTTATGCTCTGTCTCTCTCTGTCAAAAATGAATAAACATTAAAAAAAAAAAAAAAAACCTTCTGAAGTCATACATGTGAGTATGGAAATCCAGGGTCTTTTTTTCATATTTCTTTTCATGCCACTCTGCCTGATGCTCGTTAGAGACTCCACATGCAGTGTGCTCTGGCCACATGAGTGTCTCTAAACCAATCCCTTGCTGTCATTATTCCCTCAGAGAGTATCAGTTTGTAGATTTTCACTGCCCTGCTTTCTGCCTCATTCCCTGGTTGCTGCTTCTCCAGCTCCTCTCAAGAGAGTCACTCCTTCTCCAGCTCCTCTCAAGAGAGTCACTCCTGGGGCGCCTGGCTGGCCCAGTCGGTTAAGTGTCTGAATTCAGCTCAGGTCATGATCTCACGGTTTGTGAGTACGAGCCCCCCATCCAGCTCTCTGCTGTTAGCACAGAGCCCACTTCAGGTCCTCTGTCCCTTTCTTGTTCTGCCCCTCCCCCACTTGCATTCTCTCTGTCTCTTTAAATAAGTAAACTTTAAAGAAAAAAAAAAAGTCACTCCTGCTTCTTTGACAGTTCTTGGGAAGGCTTATTTCAGCCTCCACTTTCACCCAAAAGCTAATGTAGGCATTTGATTTGGCTGTGAATTATTTTATCTTCCATATTCTGTGCTTGATTTGCCTTTTGCTCAAAGGAAAGCAAGAGGCAGCTGCATGGCTTAGTTTTCCTGCCTCATAAGAGGAAATGCAGTGAGTCGGAATTCAGTTGTGTCCTGCTGGGCCCAAACCCCAGCTGTCTTAAGGAAGTGAAAACAAATGGCATTCCTGGCCCTCCTCAGGGTGAATGGACTGCCACACAGTATCTCCAAGGAGAAGTTATGTGTAAGAGTCCATTGGGTTATTGTGACACAGTGTTGCTTGGAGGCATAGAAACTAACACTTATCAGATCTGGATCCAGTGACAAGCGTTGATCTCTAGTCATAAACATTCCTGCTGAGCACAAGCAATTTGGGACTCTTCTCTTTGCCTGCAGTTAGTCTAATAGATGAGATCCTAACACGGACATGTTGACACGTCCCAGCTGAGTGATGGTGCCAGATCTGCTCCAAGTGGAAATAAGAAAATCTGACTGATTACTGCCTACATAGGGAAGGCGTACAATTTGGCAGCCAGTGGAAAGGGTGGCAGATAGGCTAATGTGGCAGATCCTGTCCGAGGGACCAGGAAGCTGCATTAGTCTCTGAGCATCCAACCGGACTCTAAACAGCAGCAGGGAAACTCCTGAGGGTGAGTGTGAGTATATTTATGAGCATGATCTCTGCCGAAGGTACTTCTCTACTGTAACCATAAACAGCAAAAGATGAATTTTTCAATCATCTTTCAACCAAAAAATCATTGATTCTACCATAATGTTTTACTCTGTTCCCTTATATTCTCACTGGCCTCAGTCTGATTTCAGAGCTTTTTTTCTTCTTCCTTTTTAAGATTTTATTTTTAAGTAATCTGTACACCCAATGTGGGTCTCAAACTCGCAACCCCGAGATCAAGAGTTGTACGCTCCACCAACTGAGTCAGCCTTGCACCCCTCAGAACTTCTTTACCCAGCATTATAGGCATTCAGATATTTGTTCAGTGAATAAATAAATGGCTGCTTTCCCAGAATGTTGCACTAACTTTCTGTCAGGACCACCTCCAGGCTCTCCTTTTCATTCTTCCTTTGCCACAGCATTATTAACCCTTAAAGCTCAGTTCTCAAATCTTCAGTGGCCTTCCCCGTGGCACAAGAGTCATAGACTCTGGCCTGGCTCATAAGAACATGCCCGAGCCCACTGGACACATTGCTTGCCCTTGCCCACCCCTCTCTATACATTTATCCAAACCATTTTTGCCAGCCCTGCCCGCTCCCTCTGTCTCAAATGACTACAGTCCTGTCTGTCCTCTGATGATGATTCGCATGGACACTTTTACAGGAGAAGCTCTGGCAGGGCTCCCCCCTCCCCACCCCCAGGAAGGAATCTTCTTACTGACTCTCCTGGCACTCATATCTCAGCTTCCCCGTGAACTGGCTTGTGTGTGTGTGTGTGTGTATGTCTTGTCTTCCCCATCCTATCTCAGCTTATTCTGGTGAAGTGACTGTCTCCTGTCTCTGCCTCCCTACCACACAGCGAGATGCCACACATGTGAACTTAGGACTGTTGGTCAGATTGAAGTCTGGGAACCTCAGGTCGTCTCTAACATGGAGACTTTTTCATCGTGTCTTTATCAGGTGTCTCAGGCACTTTGTGTGCATTGTCTCACGTAGCAGGCAGAACTTCCCACATTCTGATCTGGAGATCACATAGTAAAACTATTGCGGAATGTTAGAAAGGCCGAGAACGGAAGGAAGGAGAATGATAGCCTGTGTGCAGGCTGAGTCCTCAGAGAAACAGAAGCAGGATCAGATTAGATGTACAAGAAACCCATCGGGGAAACACCTGGAAGGGGAAGTGGGGCAGAGGGGTGGGAGCTGTCAGATGGCTGTGGAGGATAGAGGGAAGCGGAGTAGGAAGTCTCACCCAGCATGTAGTGCTCAGAAAGTTCCAGCAAAGCCGTCAGGGAGCCCCACTCACCTGTCAGAGCACCTGGTCTGCCCCTACTGAGCTCAGTCGGTCACTGACTGGGACATGCAGGTGTCGGCAGAGGGCATCTGGGGAAGCACGTTTTCATGAGTGCCGTCCAGAGAATCAGTTAAGCTAAAAGTGCAAGGCTCACTGTGGTGGGCACCTTCTTCAGCAGGGCAAGCAAAGTGAGAACCTGCAGAAGGCCCTAATTGTCCCTCTCCATCTGCAGTTTAAAGTCCTGTCCCCTTGCCATCCACGGAACACAGTGGCATGCCAGCGTCCTGCCCCTCTCAGTTCCTCAGCGCGCTGCAGTGTAGTCTCTCCTGCGGTGCCTCTCACCCCCGCACAGGCGGAGAGCTCCTCCCCAGGGCTCAGGGCGCACCTCGCTCCTGTGTCTGCCTCCCCGCTAGACCGAGAGCATCTCCGAAGTCTGTAGCTCCCATTGCATCAAATGGCAGAGCCCGTACAGTTGGCGCTTTCATGGGTTGCTGTGCAGTGAGATTGGCTCGCAGCAAGACCTCCATCCAGGGGGCACCCGGGGCTCAGTCGCCAGTCCAGAGTGGCCCTTGAACAGAGGAGGCTGCCAGATGGCGCTGCTGCTCTTGGGAAGCGTGGTGTGAACATCCCTTGAGATTCATTCTCCTTTCATTCGCTCCATGTCAGAAGAGCCAAGGGTTGTGCCAGCAGTGACCTTTTAGTTGGCTTCTTTAAATGTGTGTTTCCCCCCTGCCCTCCTTCCTCAACCCCAGGACAGACCGCCAAGGTCCTGGGTGACTCATGCTTACCTGAGGATGCCCCCTCCTTTCTTTGTTGTGGCCCCTACCTGGGCATCCATCCACTTGAGGCTGTGCTCTGGGCGGCACCTGGGTGTGGGGATGGGCTGCCAGCGCCTCTCCTCAAACAGGCGCACTCAGCACGTGTGATCCAGGTTTAAGTTTGGGAAGCCTGTCTGGAGACTGGTTAGCCTGGGTCTGGGACCTTCCGGGTGATAAGTCTTAGACTGAGACCAAAAGTTCTTGCAACGAGTTACTAGAAAAGGCCTTGACATGTGAAGGCCATGCATCTGTAAGTTCTCTGCTTGGGCTTTGCTTCAAGGTGGGAGGCCTCAGAGAGAGAAAGCTGCTAACAAGTGGGACGGTGGGAAGGAACCCGTAGCTCTGACAGTTAGGGGCTTCTTCCCCTTTACCCCCATGCTCCTCTCCATTGGAAGCGTACCTGCAAGAACAATTGTTCAGAAAGAGTTGAAACTGTGTATTCACCTGTTCCAGCCAAAGATTTTCCAAAATGCTCCTACCTTCAAATATTCCATCCCATTGCCCCATAAGTCCCTATAAATCTCCAGCTGTTGACATACAAACTCTGTGGCACTCTTATATGTAGAATCCACATAAAACTCCTTGTTTATACCACGTGTCTCAATTTTGGTTTTTGAAACGTGAATGCACCTGTGATTAATGAGTAAAGCCCAAATCTTGGGGAGAAGAGACTGGACTATTGAGGTGGGTGGTGCCATCAAAGGAATAAGAACCCCTGTTTCCTGAGAAGCAACGTGTTTGGTGTAGAAGCTAAGGCTTTCCCTAGTAAAGCAGGAAGCTCTTCAGTGTGAACCCAGGCTCAGTAGAAGTCTGCTGAGTGGAATTGGATGCAGCAGGTGGCTGCTGCTTTTTCCACAGAGAACAGACTTGGAGGGTCCACTGCCCTTAGCACCAGGCCCTGGGGCTCAGCAGTATGCTTTCAGCCCCCCTGGGAGCAGCAGTCACTTTGGCCATCACTCATCCCAGGCCTGTGTCCTTTGTTGGTCCTGGCCTGTTGGGACAGGAAGATCATCTACAAAGTACAGGCTTGGGGGTGGTGCCTGGGTGGCTCAGTTGGTTAGGTGTCCAACTTCGGCTCAGGTCACGATGTCACGGTTCATGAGTTCAAACCCCACATCAGGCTCTGCACTGACAGCTCAGAGCCTGGATCCTGCTCTGGAATCTGTGTCTCCCTCTCTCTCCCCCTCCCCCACTTGCTCTCTCCAAATAAACTTAAAAAAAAAAAAAGGCTTGGGGATGGGTGGCCCTAAAGTGTGACCACACTGCTGAGGGGGCTAAAGTTTTCATAATTTTAAAAGCAGGAGTTTCTTTAACTGAAGAGAGATGTCCTTTATATTTTGTAATCAGATAGGAAGGCAGGATCAGTCGAGGTCTTCCTACATCTGTTTATTCCCCATATTTATTTGAATTTCCACTTTTACATTGCAGGTAAACTTAAAGATCTTGGGAACTTGGTTCTTCGACCTTTTGGACTCTCCACCGAAAATTTCCAGATCAAACAGGATTCCTCTACTGGTTCCTACTCCATCAATTTTGTTCAAAATCCAAATAATAACAGATAACAAAGTTTACAGTAGCTTTTGAAGCTGGCTTGGAGATTGTATGCTGCTCGCTGTTAACAAGGGGGAAGGCCCTGCCAATATTTAACTTTCAAAAGCATCTTATCTCAAAGACAGGCTATCTACTAGGGCCCAGTGCTCCCTTCTCCCTCTTGTTTTATGATCCAGGTCAAATGCACTTCTGATGTAATAAGCCTAATTTGATTTCCGTTTTAAGGTGGTGTCTATGCATCTGTTACCCTTGATTCTGGCTGACCTTTGCTTTGTCCGGGCAGAAGCCTGCTTGTCAAAGCTGACCTCCCTGAGCTATACACACAAGCCCAGCCAAAGTGTCTCCTGGCCCAAGCCAGGTTCAGAGACTACCCAGACATGATTCATGAGGCTCCCGCCTGCTGCCCCCTCTCCCTGATTACTCACATTGCTCAGGCCGCCGGGCATGGGCTCCAGCGTCTCCTGGTTTCCTCTGTGGTAATAAACGCTTTCTTTGACGGTCTGAGCTGGCTTGTGAATTTTGTCCCCATAATGATAGCTAAAGCGGAAGGCTCCTCTGGCTTCAGGCTCAGTGTTGCTGAATGTTACCAGCATCCACAGATCTGCCCACAGTCTTAGTTGCCACCTCGAAGATGATCTTGAAGAACTGACCATTCCGCCAGGTACTAGAATGCAGAAACCACCTCACACAGTGTCTTGGGCCTCTTCAGGTTTGTGCAGATCATGATGAGATCAGTGTTTTTGCCCAAGCATCAGTCTTAACAATTTTAACTTAAAGTAGCTCCATTCAAGAAGAGCGGTATGTGAATCCCAGACAAAACCATATTCTTTTAGACTACACGAACCCAGAGGTTTCAAAGGTAGGTTTGGGCTTTCTTAGTCATCACTGATTGTTGGTGAAAGCTTTCAGTTCTGGTTTGAGTGTCAAAGGCAGTGACTTGCAGGTTTCATCTCAGAACTGAAGTGCCCATATAATTCTGTAAGTGACATTGCAGCAGTCCTGCCCCGTGTCCAGATGTGCCACGGCTCTGATCTGTTCCTCAGAGCCCCTTTAGAGTGCAGTGCGTTGGTCGCAGAATGATGTGCAGTGTTAACTCTGTGCTATGCTAAGCCTCTCTTCCAGATTTTGAAATGGAATTAAGGGGAAAAGGAGAGGGGGAAAGCACGTGGTTACTTTTGCTTTGCTGTCTTTATGATAAATCTGGCATCTGAAGTTCTCAAAAAAGTGTGTGTGAGGAATCACAGCGATTGTGCAGGAGCTTTGGCCAAAAGGCCTGTGTCCGGCTCTCGGTGGTGATGGCGTCCTGTGCAGCCGTTTTGCCAGAGCAGCAATTCCCAGGTCGCTCACCTCAGGACCCTCACACTCCAGAGCGTTTGAAGAGTGTTTGGGGTTATGTGGGTTTTATCCATTGATGTTTACCAGATGAGAAATTAAAACTGAGAAGTACCTTAAATACTTAGTTAATTCCTTTAAAAATAGCAAATATATTTCTTGTTTATATATATATATATTTTTTTTTTTAAAACAATAGTTTTAGAAAAATGTCTTCCAAAACAAAAACATTTCAGTAAGAAGAATGACATTTTACATTTCTATAAATCTCTTTCACGTGTGGCTTAGTAGAGGCTAGCAGGATTCAGATCTGCTTCTGCACTCAGGTTGTCACAGTATCCCGTCACGTAGCCTGGCGAATCCTACACCGGGCACACCCATGACAGTGTGACAGTGAGAAAAGCAGTTGACCTACCTCTTAGTATTAGCGAAAATAGCTTTGACTTCTTGGAGACCTGAAAGGGTCTCAGGAATTCCTGGCAGGCCTCAGGGCACTTTTTTTCTTCTTTAATAGAGCTCTACACCCAACATGGGGTTTGAATCACAACCCCAAGATCAAGAGTCGCATGCTCTACCAACTGAGCCAGCCAGGCTCCCCTCAGATCACATTTTGAGAGCTACTTTGCCAGATTCTGACTTTGGGCTCAACAGCTGAGACTCAGCCAAGGTCAGAGCTGAGATTCCTGAGCACCTGTCTGAACCTCCAGGGAGTGAGGAAATAGACATGTTTGCCTAGATACAGCCTTCCTTTAAGACATTGTCATTGCCACAGGCTCCAGAGGTTATGCTTTTTTTTTTTTTTTTTTTTTTTTGTCTATTTATTTTCAAAGAGAGAGCACGAGCATGAGCAATGGAGGGGCAGGGAAAGAGGGAGAGAGAGAATCCCAAGCAGGCTCCGCACTGTCAGCACAGAACCAGACGCAGGGCTTGAACTCACAAACCGTGAGATCATGACCTGAGCTGAAATCAAGAGCCGGACACTCAACTGACTGAGCTACTCAGGTGCCCAGGTTTTGCTTCTTAGGCCTTCCTCTCTGCTTCCTCTCCCTTCTCCACCACCTCCACCCTGCTGAAATCTCACAATGAATCTTGAAAGAAAAGAAAGAGAATCTAACTAGGTGTGAATTTTTTTTTAAATTTTTTTAACGTTTATTTTTGAGAGAGTGCGAGCAGGGGAGGGACAGAGAGAGAGGGAGACACAGAATCTGAAGCAGGCTCCAGGCTGAGCTGTCAGTGCAGAGCCCGATGCGGGACTCAAACCCACGAACTGTGAGATCATGACCTGAGCCGAAGTCAGACACTCAACCGTCTGAGCCACCCACGCACCCCTAAGTGTGAAATTTCTTAAGCCAAGGAGTTTGTTTTGTTTTGTTTTGTTTTTAATCAACCACAATTATTTCTCTGTTTACAAATCTGGAAGAAAAAATAGATTCAACCTTTTGAAAATGGTTGACATTAGAATGAATGGAATAGAATTGAAGCATTTGATATTGTATATGTTCTTACTCCGACAATATCATGATGGATCAAAATAATTTTGGATCTCCTTCAACAGTTTCCTTGAAGACTATTAAGATACATATTATTTAAATAATATGATTTATTCCCTGCCTCCATGAGCTCCTGGAAGGTAAGGGCCATGTTTATTTTTTTAATAGCACCAACACCTACTGCTCTACCAGAAACCCGGTTAATTGGTATTAAAGAGCATTCTACAAGAAGTGTTTTCAATGTGAATAACCATCACAATCCAGAAGTCTCCAGTATCTGTACCCTTTGATTAGTACCTGATTTTTAAAATGTCTCCTTTACTAACCGTTATATGTTATCTCAAGGTAAGTAGAAACTAGTCATTTCCTCAAAATCTTAAGATCTGGCAAGTGTTTTTAATGTCAGCCAGGTTTATGTGCTATTTTTCACCTTCCAAAGAATATGGTGGGAGGCAATGAAAGATAATAGCTTGGTTTCACCTAGTCGAGACCAGTGGATTGATCTGGAACTTTCCTGTGTATTGCCCAGAATGGCCTTAACACCCTACAGTTAATGGTCCCAGAACTTTCTACAGTAGTGTTTTTATTTGGATAGGTGTGCAGTTCTGGCTAATTTAGAGGGCTCAGCTAGGATTTCTCAACAGTGAATCCAGTACTTACACACTGTGAAGCTTAAAAAGACACTTTGTAAAGAAAGTCACTTTAAGCCAGTGTGGAGCCCATCTTGTGCAGCCATGTAAAATGTCCTGAGATGTTGAGCATTCAATCTGGCTTGTAAGCATATGTCTTCTCATCTGTAAATTTTCATTTTTGCATCTTAGAGACTTGTAAGGGTTTGTCTTGAGACTTTCAGAAATCCCCACCTTGTTCTGTAGTTTCAGCCTCCCCACCCTCTCCCAGATCACATTTCCACTGAATCTTGTGTTCTCTGTATTTCCATACTATGTCTTAACCACCCCTCTAACTTTGACATGAGCGACTTTTCTGTTCACAGGAGGTTCACCCAGGAAACTGGGACTATTCCTACAACAAAGTCCTACTCATCTAGTGCTTTTTCTGTGGAGTGCACTGTAGATTAGTTCCTTTTCCTCATGTCATGCATCTGAGTTATGGTTATATTCTATTCTTAAGATCCAACCTCTTTTCCTAAGAACTCTGACTTTCCATATATGATTCCCTTCCATCAGAAACACTGCCCCTGGGTTCCCTTCCCCCCACCCTTTTGCCCCTTGTCTCACCCCCCAGAACTCCATATCTTATTACAAGTTATTGTGCTTGTAGGAATAGAGAATATTACACCATGCCGAGATGTGGAGGCTGGGGAGTGGCTGAGCCTACTAGCTAATGACCTGAACATCGTGGCACTGGGCCTACATTTGAACTTCAGTAAAATGGCAAGACCTCACACATTGGACCTTCAGAGTTAACTCAGGTATAGTCAAAGGCATGAATGCTTGTTCGGTCTTAAATGACGAAAGTCCCTATTTCTCGCAACATTTTGTGGCATTAAAAGTAGGGAACTGCTCTTGGAAATGTTGGGCTTGGTGATTATTTCTGGTGCTGTGGGTCGCTGAGCTGGCCTCCAAGCCTATTGGAAATGTAATTGAGTTCCTTTTACACAGCTCTGAAGCTGGAATCCAGACTGATTTAGAAAGACAGAGGGAGGGATTTTACTGAGTAAAATGTCATGAGCTAGAGAACTGGCAGCAGGTATTAAATGTAAACCTGATTGGGAGACGTATTTGCCGAGTTGTCTGTCTGATCCTAAGAGCTAACCAGACCTGTGAATCCTGTCTTTTACAACCTGTTTAGCAAAAATTGAAATGTCAAAGGGGAAATCAAGGAGGATGGGAACAGCTGTGCAGGTGAATGGCTGCTTTAATATCCTTAAGGTCTTTAAAGGGCAAGGTCCAGTAACCCTCTAAGACCAGGGTGCCAATCTGAGAAACCTCCTAGGACAGGAAGAATCAGTGCTTTAAGCCTCTGTCCCTTTTCCTCTGTTATCTGAACTTCCCTTAAGCTTGCTGTTGGCCTACAAGGCAGCATAGAGTTGCTGAGCTCAGTCTTCCAGGGGCAGCCCCGGGGGTCACTGCCAGCTTGGCTGTTGCCTTTTCTGTGTCTGTGTTGCTGTGATCACTTCCTGTCGTAAGCCAGCCTTTCCCTTCATCGCCCCCTCATTTCTGAAGGCATTGAACTCTTCCTCTAATACGTCTTTTGGGGTGTACTGTGTGCTTGATACCCCCAAACCCTGGTAAAAATCTTGGAACACTTTTAGCGAGGTGTGTATGCTCCTTTTCACCCTGCAACCCACTCCCCCCCGCCCCCCCCCATTTCGATAGTTATGAGCTTAGTTAGTCCTTCCGTCACCTGCATGTCCTTTAAAAGAGGAAGCATGTGCACATTGTACCAGAAGGGGCTAGGAAGTCTGTAACTTCAGGAAACTGTACAGTTAAAAGCCGGACAGAAAAAGGAGGTGATTGTTTCCATTTGCTTCCTGCTGTCTGCCAAGAGCTGCCCTGAGTCCCCACTAGAACAAGCCCATTAGTGCTTCTGAAAGTGAGCAATGGACTGCTTGCTACCAGTCAACCCGAGAGGTGGAGCTAAAATAACCCTAGAGTATCAGAACAATTGCTTCAAACCCTTCAAGGGGCAGTCAAGAAACTAGTAACATGAGTATATGAAAACTAGTGAGCATGGCCCTCATACTTCAGGGCATTAAACGTTTCAGTCCTCCTGGCTACAAGCTGCTAATTGTCGAAGCTAGGGTTGGATACATGGGGTTTGTTAGTTATGCTAGTCTACTTTACAGATGTTTAGAATATTCTATAATAAGAATTTTCCAACTCTGTGAGGTCTGCAAACTGGGAATAAACTCCATCACATAGGAGTTAAGCTCTATCAGCCAGAAGTAGAAATATGACTCTTTACCTTCTTTTTGCTTTCACTCAGGAGGCAACTTTGGAAGCCCACACTTCCCTCTTAGCTAAAGCACGGCACGGCCTGCTGTCTCATTGCCCAGGAAGCGCATAGCTAACCACTCTCAGCCACGATTTGGTCCCAGCTCCTAGAGCTCTGGCTTGCTGAAAAAATACAGCCCAACCAGATGGGAACTCCTGCCTGGCACTAGGGCTTCTAAGCCATCAGGCGTCATGGCGGATGTGAAGGGAACCAACTCAGAAGCCTCTCCGGGAAATCCTTAGTGCCAAAGGTGAGGAGCTAGATACGAAGATACTGGAAGCTTGTTGTCCCCCTGTGGGATTCTGTGTCAGGTGGATGTCTACATCAGGCACCCCACCTGAACACCCACCTGGCAGCCACCTAAGGCCACCTGAGCACCCAAGTGCCCTCCAATTCCCCAAATGTAACAAGTTAGAAATCCACAGATGGTAAAGTCTTCAGGCGGACTAAAGACAGAAGTCCTCAGGGAGGCCAGGAATGGGAAGCAAGGGAATGGAGTGAAGTAGGGAGAACAGTGTTTACATCTCAAAGAATGTAGGCTTTGGTGGACGGTCTCTGGTACTTGGTCTGACGTACACAACATTGTTTTGTGGAATAGTTTGACTAGCCCAAAATAGAATACACTATTTGCAACTTTTCCTCACGAAGTTAACTGGGAGAGAAGGTGGGGTGATTTCCTGAGGCAGCGTGACACTGATGAGGTCCTGCCGTTGGCAGCGCTGACATCAGAGGTCAAGAGTAACTGCCTTGTTTTCTACAGGTGTTAGAGCAGCTTCATTTAAACATGTGAAGGATCCCCAGTCCCATCCCTGTCTTCCACAAGGTTGCTTTGTGTCTTACTGAAGCCCCTGGCTGTGCTTTTCTGGAACAGTGACACAGCAGACAACTCCTTTACCTCAAGGTACTTCAGACTGATGATATGGTTCACCTGCTTTAGATCACAGATCTGAGCTGTCCACTCAGGAATCACGCACTGAGCTTAGAATTCAGAAGCACAAAATTATAGACTAGTTCACTCAAGGGAAAAAAATTCCATCTTCCATGGTTTTGGCCAGTGAGGTTACCGTGTGATTCTTCTGTCAGGAAGGTGACTGGTAGACCTTAGATTAGAATCCATACCTGTCAAGCAGGTTATCCGTATAGAAACATCCTCTTAATGTCACCAACTCACTTTGCCTCCCTTGCGTCAGAAGGTTGCTTCTACAAATGTGTTTCACAAGGGAATCGGGAAAGGGCTAATCCCAGAAGTATGCTTAAGTACGGTGACCTAGCAGCTTGGGTTTGGCCAGCTCTTTCTTCCTCTGACACAGTATTCCTGACGTATACCCTTTCCTTCCAGGTTCATTACCTTCTTGATATGATACCTACTTGTTTAGGCCATGAAATTTCACTGTGAATAAGCAAAGATTTGGCAGGATGTTCACCACTAGAGCAAGGTATGCTTAAAGAAAACACAGCTCTATTCAAAGCACTGAGGGAAGAATCATTACTTGAAAGAAGAAAAATGAGTTCTTAGGTATAAAAGCAGGAAAACAGCTTAATTTTATCTGTAGGGCATATTTGCAGTGACATACCCGGCATGTCCATGGAGGTACTGGTACATTCCATACAGGATTCCAGGGCATGAATCCAAACTTACATTTCCTTATATGAAGACCAGAAAGGTCCTGAGTTGTATCCATGGGTTTCATCACTCATCCCCTCTCCTTTGTTAAGAGTGGTGTCTGTAAACACACTGACACATGTATATAACATGATCTGGACTGTATCGGGGCGGGGTGGATGTCATGTGGCGGCCTTCCAGATGATGTGTGCATGGCTTCTTCACCTTGGTTCTCTCTAGTTCCATTTCCATTAGTAGGAAACTTCAGGGGGGATACAAAATATAAACAGAGCCATAATCCAGTGGCCTCGTCTTTACACTTACATAGATAAACTGAAATGGGAGAATATTTGAGCTTAAAGATTCTGCATATACTCTGGAATAACAGGCAGCCTTCTAAAGAATTGCTTATCTCAAATGAGCTGGTTTGGGGGTGAGACACAGTAACTTAAGTTTTTGGGTCTGAAAAATCTCAGCTCTCTGGTAGGCTTTAAAAGGCTAATTTTTTCCTGAAAACGAGTGTTTCTGCTCAAACACATTGGACATGCTAGGCCTTTTATTTTTTTTAAGTTTATTTTGAGAGAGAAAGAGAGATCACAAGTGGGGTAGGGTCAGAGAGAAGGAGAGACAGAATCTCAAGCAGGCTCTGCACCATCAGTGCAGAGCCCGATGCGGGGCCCGAACCCACAAAGCGTGAGATCATGACCTGAACCGAGATCAAGAGTCGGACGCTTAACCGACTGCGCCATCCAGGTGCCCCAGACATGCTGGGCTTTTAAAGAAGCAACCATTTATCCATAAGGGCAGGACTTCTTAAAATTAAACCTACCAGTAGATACTTAATCACATCCAACTCTGAATGGTAGTAAATTTGTTTCCATCAGAAAAGAAAACTGTATACTCCTGAAAACAATATTACAGTATATGTTAACTAGAATTTGAAGAAAACAGTAATGTCTGTGTACAGGGTCCTAATTAAACTATTCACCCTTCTTCTATCCTTTGATCATAGAGGGTCCCATAAAATCTCCCGGTGATTAAATAAAAACTTACAGGCTGTTCGCCTAAGGAGGCAGTGTTACTTAAAACGGCTCCCTAAAGAACAACAGTGGTTGAGTCCTAATAGTTAAAAAAAAAAATCTAACTCCTAAAAAGTAAACAAAAGTTTTTAGATAACTAAATTTTAAAAAATCAAGACTTTATTGGATAAATGTTACACAACATTCTTTTAACATTGAAGTCTTAGCATACTTTAGATGAGAAACAATTTTTGTCATTCAAGTCTACAAAATGAAATAGGCTTGTGAAGATTTGAAATACAAAGGTAGCATGAAGCAAAGCTTAAATATTAAGCAACTAAAGCAATGAAAAGTGAAATAGCAACATGGTATGTCTAGGTTTTAAACACCACCAAATTTCATTTATTAAAAAATGAAAATGTGGTTTATAACAAAATGCCTTTGAGAGTTTTGTCATGAGAAAAAATAGATACTTAAAAAGAATTGGGAGAGATCAGGTTTTGCCTTTGTATTTCTTGGTCATTTCCATCACTGCGCAAAGAATTCTAAAGCTTAATTACAAATCCTTATTGTACAACCCACCATGGCTTAGAGTTCTCTGGTTCTTAAAGTGAGCCTGAAAGGTACTGCTGGTGTTCAACATCTGAAAGAACAAGATGGACCCAAGTCTAAGAGGGCGCCACAGAAGTACATGTAATCTTTAGAACTCCCTGCTGCTAGTTCCTGAGCTTTTTCAGATTTGATCAAACGTGTGTAATGACTTCATGAAGAACTTTCCAAAAAGACTTTAGAATGCACTCCAAACTTAATTATTTGCAGTGTAATCAAAATTTGTTTAAGCTCACTAAAGACTGTTCACCTTTTCTTCTTGAGTCGTAAAACAAGTCCTAGTCAAGTATATTAAATGTTTCCCAACTCTTACCCAGACCCTTTTCTTAATCCTGAGTGTGGGATTAAGTAATTCCAAACCTATACAGTAAGATTATGGAAAGTCTGAACACTGGAGCCAAATGTTCAGTTATGTTATGTTGCTTCAAATGAATTTTGTATTTTATTTTTTGGCATTTTTCCCTTTTTTTTGTATTAAGTAATCAATATGGATTATTTTGTAAAAAATAAATCAGCATTGCCACTAAAAAACTTCAGTATTATTATTAAAAGTACGGCACCATCAAATATAAAATGCCTTAAAAATGTAGTAGTAATAGGTCCATCTGTTTTTCTCATGTTTTCTCCATTCATTAAAAAGAAAAATTAAAGTTTTTCATAATATGTATTTTCCAAAGACCAAAGCAACAGTATGGTCTCCATTAATAAGAATTCATTTTCCATGTGTGAAAGCTCTTTATGGGTCTGTTCCTACTACGTGTTCCCAGGGTCAAGGCCCACCTGACACCTGGGAGAATGAGTATCTTGCACTTAGAAGGAAGGGCTCTCCATGAGAGAGGTCCACATCACAATTCAGGGCAAAAGCCTTTCCACCTCAGTAGGATTAAGAACTAGCTCTTAGAGTATACATTTTCACTCTAAGATCAACACTAGCCTATCCACTTTGAGTCAGAATTTAAAAGGTAAGAATGCTGTTATGAAAATGTGCACAAATGTTAAATACTGGTGGCAAATAAATACATCTTAATATGTTCTAACAAGCAAACGTATATTCAAGATAATACAGCCCTGCTTTATTAAAGAAAGAAAAAGGTCCGAAATCTCTTTGCTGGGTGGAGTGGGGCACTTTGCCATCCTTTTAGCAGGATGTTAGATCATCTTTTCTGTTGTTTCCACCAGCACCTGAAGGAAACCTTGGCCTCACCTCGGCATATGTGACTATTGCTGTTTCACAGGAGATCCATTCTAGAAATGCCTTTGCTCATAGCTGAACTGATTAACAAAACCTTGAAGAAAGCACAAAGTTTTAGTTCAAAAAATAATCCAGCTTCTCTGTCATCATCCCTTGCCTTCTTAGGCCTGTCCAAACTGTACTGGTAAGAACTTCACATTCAAAAAAAGTTACGGTCAGTGATTCTTCATACATAAAATTCAAGTGATTTCCTTGCGTGTTTTGTATCACTTTTCTCCTCCTCTCATGCATAACTTATTGCAATGGTTTATTTTTTTTATAAAACATTCCCCTAATGCCTTGTCTTCGGTTTAATATAGCACAATTTGCAAGTGCCCCTTTATAGACTGTTGGTTTTAACCACTGCCTTAACATTTACTTCTTAGTGCAGCTTTAAAAAATCTGAATCTCCAATTTCATTCAGTCCTGATGTTCTGGTGTTCTGTGTCACTGTGGTACAGGTCCATGAAACCAGCAGCCTGCTAATGTCTTTGTGCTGAAATACAGTAAAGAAAAGGAAGAAAAGGTAGTTAAGCACAAGTAAATAGGAGAAAAATTATGTCCTTGTTGTTTAAATTCAGCCCTGCATAGACTATAGGATCATACTTTTTTCTTTTAAATCAGCTAAACTTAACCAATATTTGAGAAAACAGTTTACTTCCACTTTAAACCAGCAGAAGCGTTCATTTTATTTCCGAGGTACATCTGGCCAAATTCCAACACAAAACTTGTCACCTTCACACAATCTGCACTTGAGTATATTTTTTAAAATACCCGATGAACATCTGCCTAATAAAGGGGGGATTTTAGCTTTGTTCTTTGTGTGGCTTTATGTTCTTTACCTCACCAGAAACAATACTAAACTCTGTGAATCCTCAGCTGCTGTGGACTACTCTGAAGCACCAGAGGCCTTCCTCTAGCACAGGCTGCCTACACACAGGAGCAAATTTATATAACAAATCAAGCTACGTGCAAGTCAGCTGCACAGCACACTGTCTACATATGTGTAAAGAGCAAAAAAAAGGGGGGTGGAGGGTGCCTTCCCAGAGCTACACACAGCACATCAGAAGGCATCAAGAGCGCCATTTCGCTACTCAAAGGCCACTTATGTACACTCATTAGATACAGCGTCCCTTATCACACCAGATCATGAGCAGAGGCCCTCTTCACCATACCTCCAAAAAAAAAGCAAGCCTGAGCAAAACATTTATAAAGGGCAAAGCTTATAAAAATGATTGCCAGGAAGCATGACCAGAATTTCTGCCCAACATTATCAACTTCCCTTTAATACCAAGTGGTAAGAACCCCATTGAAGCCCTCTATAAGCCCTGGTTATCGCCTCTCAAGCCTGGGAGACTAGTACCAATAAGAGCCTCAATTCCAAAAGAGGTGATTGTGGAGAGAATGACGACTTTTTGGTCAAATGTACTTTTAAGCCAAAGATCTATGGTGTTTTCAGTGGAATAATAACTGACAAAACAAACACAGAATGCAGGAAAGAAAAGAAAAACCACCCCCATCCTTCCCAATGTTTAACTTCCAGATATTTCAAAGTAGGTGTCTTTCCCATTCTTTGCTAGCACTCTTGCTCTTATGTTAAGCTTCCCAGTGCTGCCTCACTGACTTACTGGATCAAGGCCTATAAAATAAACTTACAGGGCATTCTATCATGCTTTTTCGCAAGCAATGAAAAATGGCTTCTACACTGCACACATCAGAATGGAAGGTGAATGTAGTCTTTGCTTCTAAAGAAACAGAATGATTAACACTTTTAGAACTGACACTGAACTAAGAAAAGTTCATCTGTTAAAACTAACAATCGTAATACTATTTAGACCCACACAGAACTCTGGAAGTAAAATGAAAGAGAAGAAAAAAGTAAACAGTCAATCCCATGTACAATTTCATTTCCTTCTATTTATGACTCAATGTTTGGCTTCAACCTTAGGCCTAATCAGGTTGACAGGAAAGCCAAGGATTGAAGCATGTCTTATGATTCCTATGAGATGTACAGAAAATTAAAACATGATTTTTCCTCAAGAAATCACCATAAGGGTAGCTACCATCCCTGCAATCCAGGTAAGAGTCCAAAATATCCCAGCCTCCACCTCTGATCCAAAATGTGCCATTGTGACTCAGCTTGCAAATTATAGCTTATCTGCAATGATACAGCCCAATTACAGCTCACCACCAGCTGCACACACCAGAGGGTTAAATAGCCTTAATTCAAGGAAGCAAAAAGAGATCGTAAGTTCAGAAGCAGTACATCAGAAATCCTTAAACCTTTCCAGCTGTAGAAGAGTCCCAAATAAGCCTTTAAGGCGTTATCCAGAGAAGTTTCAATAAACGCACTTAAAAAGATTATGGCCACATTTCAGGATTAGCTTTTGCCCCCCTCTGAATTTTGACTTTCCTTACATAAATGACAATGGTTCTGAGGTTAGTTCGCTAAGAATATATATATGTTCGTAGATGTATATATATATATATTCTTATATATACACACACATTAAGAATGACTAAGAAGTTAAATGAATATAAAAGTGACAAAGACTGAGATAGTGAAAAGATAGAGAAATCCACTATTTGACTTTCCACGAAGACTCTGTTGCTAGTTGACAGAATTCTACAACCTGATACTCAACTTTTACTGCCCTAGGAGAAACTCGTTTCATGGAAGCTCACAGGAGGCTGGCTCTACTTGTTTTTAGCACAGCTGGTAATACCAATTGAAAGTTACTTTCATTCAGTAAAACGGTCACCTATATGAGATACACCCAGCTACAAAGGTCAATGAAAACTCAGGAAAAAGAACTAATGAACTCTTTTATGTCTAGCCTAACCTACTTCAGAATGATCAAGTGGTGACATGATGCCCTCTTCACTTTGTGGCAGGGCTTAGCACAGACAGACCTGCCCGTTTCACTGTTAACTTCAATGCTCCCAGTCTGAATCCACAGTGGTCTGTCAGACACTGTAAGGGAGCAGCAGGACTCGTCACTGTCTGATGTAATAGCTGCCATTTGTTGAGACCTATGGTAGAAAAAACCAAGTTAACGAAAATAGAGCAGTCATTTGAGTTCTTTTAAATCCATTTTACAAAAAAAAATTTTAAAAATAAGACCAAAATTCAGTTGAATTTTCATCATGAATGTATTCTGGATAACTTGCTGACTTCACAGGAAGTGAAGCTTGGATACTAAAAGAAAACAGATTTGAGGTGTGTACACACCAGTATTGGCCAGGAGAGGGCACTCTCCAGAACAAGTCAATTCAGCAGCAAGACGCCTTGGGCGCACACACTAAGATGCTGCCCTCCAATACTAGCTCCCGTGTAATGTTCCTGCTAAAAAATTTCTTCTAGCCTACCACTAACCTAGGGCTGGAGTAGTCCTGATCAGCGAGGGCCGAAGTTGTCATCCTTGTCCATGTTAACTTCATTAATGAGTTCAGAGACCCTATTTTGCAGAATGACCAAAAACTACCTGAATCCTTTTGTCCTTTTAATGTCTGTGACCTCCTATGCATACTACTCAGGACCTGGCATTCCTGTGTGAGTTAATACCTGCTCGAAAGAAGTCTGACAAGATAAGCTTTCTCACTGGGGCTTTTAGAACAGAGATTTCAAATACAAAGAATAATTCAAATGAAGGATTGCTCTTCTAAGCCTTATTTTTAACATATTTGTTTGTCTGCTTACTTCCCTATTTTAAGTATAAATTCATCACATCCATAAAGTCAACTCTGGGATCACTTATTTAGATGATTTTCAGTCCTTATAATAAAATGATTTTTAGAATACTAAGGTACATCAGAAACAGTAACAAATAATCAAAACTTTTAAAAAGGCTTTTCTGACATTGAAAAGGAGAAACCTCATACACCTGATCTATAATTACTTCTGAATTTTAATTCAAAGGAGAACAATTTTCTTAAATGATTTAATAAGGTTATGTGCCCTTTTGTTCATGGGAAACAAATACACTATGTTTTATATATTATTAATTGTAATCCAACAGCAATCACAGAAGAAAAAAAGGAATTTTGAGTGCACAAAAGAATTTAACTTTGAACCTCTCCCTCCAGAAGTAAAACTTGTTAGGTTTTCAACCGTCATTCTAAATCTCTTGGATTCTAGTTAAGAGAGTCAAGAAGCTCTATCAAAAAATGATCTCTTGCTGTGCATTTGCCCTTCCCACCCCCTGAAACACCATATAAAATCTCTACATGCCAGTCCCAGTCCACAGAACCTGGCTAATAAGTCTTTTGTCCTAATACTTAAGATGAGTTTCCCCTCAGTGCTTTTAGGGCCTTGGGTTTCTCTTTAGAAACGGACCATGCATACATGATCCATTAGAAAGAGCCACGGAGCCCTAGCAGTGATACCCGCATGAAAGGCAGCAATTTCACTTGAAATTACTTATTTTGTCCTTTAAGAAAAAGCTTATTTGCAACAATGGCAACTATTCCTGGGAGGCAGAACTATAAATGGGCAGATCAGAATGGGGGGAAGTCATGAAAGAAGGAAGTAGAGGTCATGCTCTTAGAGCAAAGTTCAGCATTAAAAACTAAAGAATTAAGATTATATACTTGTACCTGTTATCTTGCTGAACACTCAATATAAGTTTTCTTTGAATATAGTGTAGTATCAGGGCACCTGGGTGGCTCAGTCGGTTAAGTGTCTGACTCTTGATCTTGGCTCAGGTCATAATCTCATGGTTTGTGAGAGAGAGCAAGCCCCGCATTGGGCTCTATGCTGACAGCACACAGCCTCCTTAGGATTCTCTCTCTCTCTGCCCCTCACCCACTCATTCTCTCTCGCTCCCCACCCCCAAAAACAACAACAACAACAAAACACACTGTAAAATCATGCAACATGAACAAATAGGAAAAGCACAGTGTCTCATTTTACAGTAGACATTCTGTTTTTCTAGCCTTGGTGCTGTTTTTCTAACCAGTTATAATAGGGTTTTAGACAAACTGCACACAGTTCTTCCCAGCATACCAGGACTCACACTAAGATGCCACTCCCAGCCAGATTCCCTACTAAAAACTAAACGGGGGGGGGGGGGGGGGGGGGGGGGCAATCATAGGTCTGTAATTAACATCTCAAAATTGAGCCATGGGTAAAGATAACTACCTTCTGGAAAATATGGCCACAGCACACGCAGATCAAGGCCTTGGAATGTGTGGTATTTCCCTCCTAAAAAGTGGAAACTATCTACTCAGTCATACCAGTAGCAATAAACAATAAAAAGGAATTTTCAAATTAATAGCCACTTTTTACCATTTGGCAAAAAATATTAAAACACCAGGGTCCCAAGGGAATATGGCATTTGTGCAAATCAGCTAACTGACTCACTTAAAAGCTGACAGGCAAAGCTTTGTGGTTCTGATGCCTTTATAAAGCTCTCCTAGGAGGACCTCTACTCACTCCACTGAGCCCCACCAGGGCAGATAGTTCCCACACGCCTTTGAAATGATTTGGGATGTGCCAGGCTTCTGAGATGGTGATTGGTCATTAGTATATACCTGTCGGAACCAGAATTACTTTTCCTCATTCATTCACAAGTAGACATCATTTCTCCTTTGTCAGGCCCTGTGCTTGGCATAAAGGAGAGAAGTGGGAGAGGAGCAGACTGGAATTTATGCAGTATGTAAGTGAATAAGGGGAGAGTTGAAATGCAAGGTTAATGCAGTTTTCCCTTCACTATAAAGCCCTGTTGCTCCCCACAAATGCCTGTTGGAAATAGTTCAGCCTACTTCTAGATATTTATGGATGATCATGCTATGGTTGTTGAAACCTCAGGTAATAACACTGTTATTATAGCAGTTTATAAATGAATGTATGTCACACAAAGCTTATTTCAAAAGCTACCAGAAATGAAATTTCTATGCCATACACAGAAAGCAGTGGTTGTGGAAATGACAGCAAGTTATTTCTATAGGTCTTGTGCTAGGCACTTTATGGCTTTAAATTCTCACAATTACCTTCTGAGGAGGTACTATTTATTCTCCCCATATCACAGAGGATGACAGTAAGGTAACCTAAGATCACACAGCTAGCTTCTAAGGGACAGATCCATGCCCGCCATTGAATCCAGGAAGAAATCTGGCTCAAGACCCTGTACTTTCAGCCATGTCCCTGAAAAGTGAGAAAGAATGCTTCTTGGCTCTGGGGGTCTGACCGGCTCAGTCAGGAGCGTGCAACTCTTGATCTCAGGGTTGTGAGTTCGAACCCCATGTTGGGTGTGAAGGTTACTTAAAATCAAATAAAACTTAAAAAAAGAATGATTCTTTGCTCAATACAAGCCTGGTATAGAGCACTGCTGGTCACTGGCAAGTTATATACTCACAAGTATCCATTTCTATATTTTACACTCAACAGGATAACCCTCACATTCTTATAAAAACATTCTCTCCAGGCAAGCAAAAAACTGTTTTACTAGGGGAAAATTATATCCCTTCTAGACTTTTTCAGTAACTTTTAAGTGAATCTTTGTGTTATAATGAATACATGTGTATAATGATATACATTATAATTACAACTTTTTTAGTTTATTTATTTTTGAGGAAGAAAGAAGGAATGAGCAGGGTGGGGGGGCAGAGAGAAAGGGGGATAGAAGGTCTGAAGCAGGTTCTGTGCTGACAGCACAAACCGTGAGATCATGACCTGAGCCAAAGTCAGATGCTTAACAGAGTGAGCCACCCAGGTGCCCCACAATTTTTTTTAGTTTAAATGAAAAGGGAAAAAGTGTTATAATAACAGCCTAATGCTTTAGCTATGGCATAGGTGGTTTTCCTTCTAGATACAGGCACTAGGATAGAAAAAATTATGAGTTTTAAATCATAATTTCTGGTTAAGACTTAGATTTCTAAAGTAGTAAAAAGCAGCTACCTGTCACATTCTTATGATTACAAGGAAAATATAAATTATGGCTGTGTTTTCAATGTATTTTTAATGAGGCCTTATACAAATGTCAGGAATTTAAAGAAAAAAGTTTTAATTCACATTTAAACCAAGTTTTAAGACTACGTATTTTTCAACTGGTCTGTTTCGAACATCAAAGTTTTAAGAAATTGTTTTATAAACCGAAGTGTCCAATAGTAGAAGGCTATAAATTGGACAACATACACTATAAGCTATCGGAACTTATTCGGTTAGAAAATAAGAATCTGACTCAGAAATTCAGTATTTTGATAAATCCTTGTGATTTTTGATTCTATGGTTTCTTTTCCTTTATACCTCCCTGTATCCAATCTTAACTTGTGCCACAATAACACAGAAATCTTTAAGAAAAATTCAAGTTCAGCAATTGCTTTTTTCAGAAATTAGATGCATTAAAATTTGACTCAATCCATCCCAAACTGGACTTAAAGGCAGGATATAAAAACTAATTTACTTTAGCATTTCCTACCAGAGTGTGGTACACAAAATCATCTTAGAATTTTAGAATTTTAATAGTATGTTGTCAAGGAGTATGTGTTTTTCATTAACTGTACTGACATAAAAAGTGTAAAAGTGGGGGTGCCTGGGTGGCTCTGTCGGTTGAGCGTCCAACTTCGGCTCAGGTCATGATCTCACAGTTTGCAAGTTTGAGCCCTGCATCGGTCTCTGTGCTGACAGCTCCAAGCCTGGAGCCTCCTTTGGATTGTGTGTCTCCCTCTCTCTGCTCCTCCCCTGCTCACGCTCTCTCTCTCTCTCACAAAGATTCAAAAAAAAAATTTTTTTTAAGTGTCAAAGGGAGTAACAGTAAACAAATTTGAAAATATGGCAAAAAGTGTGATGGTATGTAAGTAAGTTTTGGGGGCGCCTGGGTGGCTCAGTCGGTTGAGCGTCCGACTTTGGCTCAGGTCATGATCTCGCGGTCCGTGGGTTCAGGGTCCCGCGTCGGGCTCTGTGCTGACAGCTCAGAGCCTGGAGCCTGTTTCAGATTCTGTGTCTCCCTCTTTCTCTGACCCTCCCTGTTCATGCTGTCTCAAAAATAAATAAATGTTAAAAAATAATAATAATAATAATTTAAGTTTTGGAAGCTAATTAATTCCATTAGTAAAATAATTTCAATGATTTCCATATTGATAAAATTGTCCAAAACAACTGTTTTTGTCACTGGGAGGGAATGGTTTTAACTTAAAACCTACCCTTAAGTAATTTTAATAGGCAAATGCAGTCACACTAACTCATCTAAAAATTTTGCCACGAGGCAGTTACAGTTCTAGCACTGACCAGGCTGATCCAGGCTGATCAGGAAGGAATCCTGGAAGCCAGGCACCAAGGTGCATGTTCCAGTCATGGTGCTTGACCAAGAAAAACACTCCCGTGACTTACTGTTCTAGAAGCTATTTGGAAATTATCAGTCCAGATGTAAAAGATTTTGATCAAAATCCAAATTACAAGTGGAAAGATGGTGATGTGTACACAATGTGAATGTACTTAATGACACAGAGCCATACACTTTTTAAAAAAATGGTTAAAATAAATTTTATGTGAGGTGTACTTAATTTTTAAAATACAAAACAAAAAAAACCCCTAACAAATTATAGTGTTCTGTGTATGTATATGAAGGAAGAAAATAATTTCCACCTAAAGTCACAAGGAAAGGGAAAAAATCCTTGAGTCTATACTGGGGCGCCTGGGTGGCTCAGTTGGTTAAGCATCCAACTTCAGCTCAGGTCATGATCTCATAGTCCATGGGTTCGAGCCTCGCATCGGGCTCTGTGCTGACAGCTCAGAGCCTGGAGCCTACTTTGGATTCTGTGTCTCCCTCTCTCTCTGCCCCTCTCCCACTCATGCTCTCTCAAAAATAAGTAAATGTTCAAAAAAAAAAAAAATCCTTGAGTCTATAAATATGAAGTCTCTTGAGTAGAGACTAAACAAGAAGACTTAAGCGCTTCTCTTCTTGGTACCAACTATCCATGGGAGAGACACTAAGACATCCTGGAAAACTAACCCTACAGAGACCATCTATATCACTATGACTTTAAACCTTCTATTCCTTTATTCAGAATAGCACAACAGAGCACATAAATTGCTAAAGCTTTCTTTCTTTAAATTCTGTGCACTCTGTTTAGTGAGGGCATACACGAACTGTAAACACAGACTATGAAGGGCCTATTAACTCAGTCAGAACCAGGTAAAGGTAAGTAATTCAGCTTAGCTGTTTTTATTTTCTCCTGGCAGTTGGCATGGCACCAGCTCCTTCTGGTTCTATTTCTGAATTCCCTGTATCAGGCATCTCAATCAGAGATGATCTTCACTGCCACCATCCTAATACTATCCCAAAGCAAACGCTAAATTTGCCCCAAGTGAGGGTCTTCATTCTCTTCTAGCAAATCCCCTATGGAGGCCTTCACTGGGCCCAAATCCAAACAATATCCTGAATCAAAACATTATCAACTTTTCTAGACATTTGCCAGTCCCTTCTCTGCTAGGAGTACTAAACAAAAATGAACCAATACAGCAGAAACCATAGAAAAATTCACAAGTTAAAAGGAAAAATCTAATTTTAGATCCAAATTATAGATTTCTTAAGGTACAGGCATACCTCGTTTTATTGCGCTTCACTTTACTACGCTTCGCAGATACTGGTTTTTTAACAAATTGAAGGTTCAAGACTTCAGTGGAGGAAGTAACTGCAGATGTGGCAGAAATAGCAAGAGAACTAGAATTAGAAGTGGAGCCTGAAGATGGGACTGAGTTGCTGCAATCTCGTGATAAAACTTTAACAGATGAGGAGGTGCTTCTTATGGATGAGCAAAGAAAGTGTTTCTTGAGATGGAATCTACTCCTGGTGGAGACGCTGTGAAGAGTGTGGACACGACAACAAAAGATTTAGACTATGACATCAACGTAGCTGATAAACGGACTTTGAGAGGACTGACTCCAGTTTCGAAAGTTCTTCTGTGGGTAAAATGCCATCTAACAACATCACATGCCACAAAGAGATAAATCGTTCATGAAAAGCAGAGTCAATCGATGTGGCAAACTTCACTATTTTCTTATTTTAAGAAAATTGCCACAGCCACCCCAACCTTCAGCAACCACCACCCTGATCGGTCAGCAGCTATCCACACTGAAGCCAGACCCTCCACACCAGGAAAAAGACCCACTGAAAGCTCAGATGGTTAGCAATTTTTGGCAATAAAGCTATTTTTTAAATTAAGATATACATTATTTAGACACAATGCTATTGCACACTTAACAGACTGTAACAGAATAGAAATAATTTGTATATGCACTAAGAAACCAAAAAATTCATGACTCACTTTATTGGGTGGTCTGAACCGAACCCAGTATCTGAGGTAGGCCTGTTTTCTAATTCCCAATTCAGTTATTCTATATAAAGGACTTGTATATGTAGGTAAAGGAATGCAAATGTGTATCTTTCCTTCAACATAACCAACGTTAAGTATGACCTGTTCAAAATAGGGGTGCAAGTCAATATTTTGTAAGTTAGAAACTCAAACCCACTAATGAAGATACACATTTAATTGATTTTGGTAGCACTTTCATTTTCTTTGCCTTCAGTCTGTCTTCATACCTATATTCTTGTCTATTCTACTTAGTATGAACTTAAAGTTACTATTCATAGATTTTTCCCTTCAAAAGCACATAGGACATACATGTCCATCAAGTCATATGAGTGGGCTCCAGACTAATGAATTCTACTTTCCCTATTTTGCTGATCTCTGGTTCCACATCTATAAATGAGTCGAAAAGATACCCCTTTTAGATTAACACTTGGCTGTTCTGGGAAACTAGAGAAAAATACTCTGATGCTTTAAATTTCTGACCAATTCTAAAAATAAAGACATCTTTCGCTGTTACACCTCTTATTTTTACTTGGTTTCTCCCCTTGTTAATCCCTTATTCTAAGCCACTTTTTTTTAGACCACTGGAGATGTGATTTGGCCTAAGCCTAGTTTTCTCTCTGCCAGGGGAAAAAACCACTTTTGGTTATCTCCATACAAAGAGTACATGCCTCCTTCTTGACCACTTTAAAGAAAAATGTAAAAGGAAAATGGCTACAATGATCCAATTCAACTCTATCTCCATCTCTACTGGATACATTAAACTGTTTAAGAAATTTCTATTTGGTATAACGTACAGAGAAAATGAATCACTATGCTGTACACCTGAAACTAATGTAACACTGTGTGTCAACTATACTCAAAATTTTTTTTAATCTCCATTTGAATGAAACACTACTATGCAGCTGTTGGGTTAGTGTTTAGAATATACAGATTTTAAGATTAAGCAGTTCTTTAAAGTTTCTTCCCCTATGGAAACTTCAAATGAAGTGTGCCACAGTTTAAAACAGAGGGAGTATTTGGCAAGATAATTAGAGATCATGCACATTACTGATTATATTTCAACCTTTCCCTCAGTGGTATGGACTACATAAAATTGGATGTTATTTTACTCAACAACCAGGACTTTGTTACTCTTTTTCTCCATGGCTTCTGAAATAAATCAAATTCGGTTTATGCAACCAGAGCACATTTGCCAAAGCTTCTGACTATTTATTAGCAATATCCACAGTCAAACCCACTGCGTTAAGATAAAACTCACCTGGATCATTACATGAAACCTTGAAATTACATATTTTAAGGGACTTTTTGCTTTGCCCTGTTTAAATCTTTCTGAACCTTAGATTTCAAACTTTCAAAAATTTCTGAATGAACAAATTCATTAATCTGAAACAAATACCCCAAAAAATATTTTAATTCCTTAAAACCCCTCAATCATGCTGTGAACGTCTTTCAACCTGTTATAATCAAAGAATTTTAAAAATAGTATAGTTGTTTCTGTTTGCAGGAAAGAATATGTTCTATTCAAGTGCAACATTGTTTTTTTTCAATTGTGTGTTTATTATAATCAAAAAGCATTGACTGAATTCCCCAGAAGAAATTCTACTTGCTTTTGCAGAAATCAGTGCATAAATCATAGAAGTCCATAACCTTAAGGAAGCTGACAGATTATGGATTTTAATCTCCATTAATTCCATAGGTAACTAAGAGATTTCAAATTGGATTACTTAGAATTACACAAAAAGTTGCTCTACTTAAAATTTTCAATTTTCCATGTCAAATTGATATTGCATCAAATTTAAAAGTAAGTTAGACACACACAAAAAAATGAAAGCAACTTGAAAAGTCTTGGGATAAACTTGCCTCCACAGGCAATCAGATCTATTTTTCACTAACAATGAAAAGCTAAAAATGGAAAGTTAAATCTACATGGACCATGTAGAAAAATAGTGATCTAAATTACTAGCCCCAAAAGCAAGGATACCTGAGGCAGAAGACCAGGTGGAAGAGAGACTGGTTGTAATTACAAGAACCATGTGATGAAATATTAAGGCTAAAAATGAGGAAAATTAACCCCACACGTTTATGAGAAATTGGCGGGAAGAGTGTCTCAAATCTAGAAGCACATCAGACCTATATGCTATAAAACTTCATTTTAAGATTATGAGGATCACTTACTTGAATTTCATCTATACTCAGATATTTTCTCTGATAGGACAAATAGGAAAATAAAAGTTTGATTTTTTTCATCTCCTCTACACACTAACAAATAATTTTCTACCATCTTGAAATTTTTCAAAGCTTTTTGAGAAACACACACAAATAATTTGGATTTAGTCGATTTTATTTACAGCTTTTTTTTTTTTTTTTTACATTTCAGAGCATTACACAATTACATTTTCTCATTTTCTGACCTGCAAACAGATACCTTAAACGGAAATATCTTTTAAAAATTATCAAATTAGGTACATCCAAAATGCAACAATTACACATATGACAATTAATTCACAAAGTGTAATTTACCAGGACGTATCCTAAGAATTTAGGAACAGCCAGTCAGGAGAAATCTGACCAAATTTAGCAATCAACTATTTACACATCCAAAGACAAACCTACCTAAACTCCCAAACCAGAAATTTGAAAGTTTTTGTTAAATCCCCATTGGACAAAAGAGAGTGATGATTCAAAAACCTAGTCAGCCTTGAAAGTCTTAACCCCAAATACCGGGCTCTTTCCCCAGTCTGCAACTGAATAGCAAGCATCTCAGTCTGTCAAACACCTAAGTATCAAACTCTTGCGCCATTATGCACATAGAAAGGCTAAGTGTTCATTAATTAAAAACAAGACGTCATTAAATATCCACACTATTACCCCCCGCCCCCAGCTCACCAGCCCTTACTGCAATCCCAAATATGCAACCTGTGTCACATAGTGACAGGCTCTATCTTATATATATATATATATATATATATACACACACATACATATATATGTGTATGTGTGTATGTATGTATATATGTATGTATGCATATACACACATATATGTATGTGTGTGTATATATATATATAAATATACACACATACAGTACAAGGTACAAATGGCAATTAACAGTCCCTGCAAAAATTCATTTTCAGTTGAGGCTATGGCTCCTATGCCTTGGGATGGTTTGACTTCAAAACTGAAAAACACTGCTGAAATCTCACTTCCTTAAGACAAATTGATTGCTTGTTCAATTTTAGCTTCTCAGTCTAAAAATGGCTATAAGGTAAGTATAAAAAAGCAGCCAACTGAGTACAATTTCTCTCTCCGATTTGGCCAAGCTATTTTGTAGAAGTTACTCCTAACTAGACTAGAAAATCTGTGGCGCCTTCCGATGGTTCTTGCCTACCTTACTGTCCATGTTCACGTTTCAAACTGTGTCAACAGAGCCCGCACTTCAGGGGTCAGCTGCTTGGCAGCCTTAGCCGCCTCTGTGATAGCCTTGCGATACAGGCCCTTTCTCTTCTTATTAAAGCGTGACTGGAAGTTTTCTAAAAAGGGGGAGAGTTGCGAAAGAGCAAGAAAAGAGGTTGTTGGAGACCCAAACCATGAAATACGGGCCTCCTGTCGGACTAAAAGGCCGCTATCTTTCCGGCTCACAGTTATAGTAAGAATACGGGCTGGCCACCAAGGAAAGCCATAGATCTTGGCCCAAACAATGTCCCCTACACATATGGTCCTGCCATCTGGTGTGACGCATTTAGAGACGTTTTTGGAAAAGACTTTCATTTTCAAGGAATTACTGAGCTTTTTCTCTTCCTTTGAAGAGGAGGAAGTGGAGGAGGTGGAAGGTGCATGCATACTGCCTGGAGGAAAATCAAAGCTTTCAGAAGAACTACACTCAGAGTTGGAGGATTTCAAATCATCTGTGCTATCAATGCTACACACGGAAGCACTGGAAGAGTCAGGTTTCTTTTGATTTAGGGTCATGTAAACAGAGATACTGCTTTTGCTGCCCTTTTTGCCCAGTGTCTGTGGTTCATCCCGCTCACCAGGCACAAGCACGTCATTGGTGTCCTGAACCTCACTGCTGGCCTCTTCGGGGCCTTTTGAGGGACTCTGATTTTCTGAAGGGGCCTCACCTGCTGAGCGGGTGGAGGTGCAGCGAGACTGGGGCTTGGGTGCCATCTTGCCACTCCGCATTTTCTCAAGTCCTGTCTTCAAAGAAGAGTCATTCTCTTCATTCCTGTACCTCTGTGGTTTTA
The DNA here is from genome assembly GCF_007474595.2 of Lynx canadensis. Classification (NCBI taxonomy): domain Eukaryota; kingdom Metazoa; phylum Chordata; class Mammalia; order Carnivora; family Felidae; genus Lynx; species Lynx canadensis. Next base: position 188,592,207 of record NC_044303.2, on the reverse strand, counting down.
AACGAACCCGGGGTGGAAGGGAACCTGAGCTAGGACTCTGATATCGACGTGTGAAATGGACTTTTGAGTGTGCATTTTTGGATGTAGAGGTTTCGCTCTGCTTCTTCTGTGCCTTTTCTTTGGCAATTTTCAACACTTCCCGAGCTTTTGCATGATCCATGTTCTTACTCTGGAGCACTTTTTTAGTACTTAACTGAGCTTTTGATGTATTTGCCTGAGCAGAAACTTTGACTACTCTGCCTCTGCTGTGAGCAATACTGGAAACCTTAACCACAGTATTTCTTCTCTGGCTTTCATTTTGGTTTTTCCCATCCACTTTATGGTCAGTTTTCAGTTTTTTGTTCACAGCAGTTACACTTTCGTTTTTCCGTTTCTTGTCTTCGTATTTAGAAGAGTCACTTGCACTGCTACCTTTTCTAATTTCCTTTTTTTCAGCAACAACACTGTTTTTACATTTGTCACACAGGACTTGCCTGGGTCGTAGTTTAATAGCATTCATTATTGAAGTAGGCTCTTCCCTGTACATTTTTCGTTTGGGTCGCTTGATTTTCCGAGGAGGTGGCTGAGGTATTGACTGGTTATATGTGTCCCTGATAAACAAAGGGGGAGGATAAGGTGCTCCTTCATGAAAGAGAGGTGGTGGTTTGCAAGTCCACAGGCTTTCAGCCAGGCTCGGCTCGGGAGGCGAGACTGGAGAAGGGTCATCAGGAACAGCACCGTTCACTTCACGCTTGACTTCCGTCCCTTCTTGGAATGTATTACTTTGGAGCTGCATGGCTTCAGGTTTGTCCTTATATTCCCTTTTGGGAAATACTGTCACAGGGATCCCATGGGGCCCAAACCTTGGAAAGAAATGAAAGAAAAAAAGAAGTCATTAAGTAAGTGTCTAAGATTCAGTTTCTTAAACTGCAACAACACCTAATGTTTGTTTGTATGGCTTTCCTGAAAACTATTTCATATTAAAGAATAAAAACAAATACCAACTGACCACCTCACCCCCAAAATCCCAAAGCCCTTCAATTTTTCACTGGTCCCATATCTTAGGGCTAAACAGATTATATGTCTAGGTATAAACTCAAACGATTGTTCTAAGCAGTGCCAGAATAACGGAGATTATTTAAAATAGACCTTTCAGTCTTGAATCAGAAAGGCATTCATTCTATCAGGTAGCTTAATATGAAATGACATTTGATATTACATTCGCTGGACTACGGACAAGTCTAGTAAATGCGACTATGAATCTGCAACATACATATCTCTCTCTGGTTATATGAGCTTTCAAAAGCTTCACAAAACAAATTCAGCCTTAACTATCCCAAAACACTGAATGAGTAAAACCCCATCTCAGCTTTGTTTAATCACTAAAGACTCAAAGACAGCTGTGCTCCTTTAACTCATCTTGCACCCTAACTCTTCAGCCCTTCATCTACCTCCTGCCCCGCAAAATCATAAAAATATGAGACATTCAGATGCTCAAGTTAGCACACAAGCAGACAGGTATAGAGCTGTGGCTTTCTAACTGTTTAAAACACACATCACACATTAAAAAAATATTTTCACACTGCAATCTAAAACATTTATGTATACATGCATGTATACATATATAAATAGACACTTACGCCACAGTTTCACTAAATACTTTTAACCTCATATTATGTAATATGACACATTACATGGATTTTAAAACTGGTCCCGACCAAATTTGCAAAGCACTGGTACAGAACATGAATCTTTACAATTCTCCGTTTCTAATAAAACAGGGGTCAACATAACCTTGTTTCTCATGTAGACTTAGAAATCACTGTGGTTTAATCCTCCTGGGCTAAACATCAAGAACTCTTAAAGCTAAACTTGCCACACTCAGACTCCTGCACATAAAAATAAAGTCACACTACCAAAAAAATGTCATCATATACATGTTAACACATTACTTTTAAGCACTATTTGATGCTGTTTGAATACCAGTGAATACAATTCTAATGTCAATCCTTTAAGGCAGAGGTGCTTAGAACCCACGGACCGGCTTCAGGCAGCCTGAACTCCTAAGATGCAAATGTTTTACATGTCTGTTTTTCATGAGAATGAGTCTTGGTTCTCATACTCTCTACTCTCTAAAATGTCCTTATGTCCCCCAAAGGGTTCAGAATACCTCTGTTGGGAAGAAATGTTGAGATTACATTCTTAGGACTATAAACACACCCAAACGCGGACAGGGATACAGTAAGAGCCAACACCACTAAGTTCTATCTGGTTCTAACACCCAAATCATTTTCTTCCTGAAGTCTTCTATTTGGTGACCACAAACCAACAGTTTGAGAGAAATACTTACAAACTACAAAGGAAGAGGAAAGCTTTTACCTAGGGTGGGACAAATTTGAATCTGGGCTAATCCACAAAGGACACTCTCCTCTATCAGACTCTGCCAAGTGGCTTTCTATTCTAGTATCTGGTACTTAATGTTGGCTTCCTATTTACTTGCAAGGCACTCTGGGCATTTAGCCTGTTCTCTTATATGCTCAATGACCACTTTTTCAAGATGACAGAACAAGACAGGTGATTCTTGGATTTTAACATAGAGCTATATAAAACAATGTAACTTATCTAAGGTGAGAACCACAACTGGTATTAGCAATAAAATTCCTACCATTTAAGAAGCTATCATTTTGCCCCCCTGCACTCTCACATGGTGTTTTCACAGTGGAACAAAAAAAACATGCCATTCCTTTATTAGGCATAACTAAAACCATAATCATCCTAATGTCTGAGGTAAACTTTCACACCTGTTCTTACCAACTCTATATCCATAGGTGTTACTAAACCTCACTAGATAAATTTTTTGTGTAAATGGGTAACACTATTTCCTACCACTAAGGATTCAGGTAAGGATTAACAGGAAAATGTCAGCCATTTTTCTTGACTAAAATTTACTTCATTTAATTAATTTGATCCTATTTTCAACTAATTTACTAGACTTAAGGAACATTTCTATAACCTTAATTTATAATCTCAAAGTGGGATGATCTAGCCAATTATTTTAGAACTTTATATCAAATAAGCTGTGGAATCTGATATTTTTCCTCAGAGAGTTTAATAAAAACATTAATTTCATACCTGGGTTTTTTCCCTCACCTTTCCCTCTTAAGCATATAAAATACAAGCATTAAATGTTTTTTTTACTAACACAGGAAGGCACTTCATTGTGTAATATGGCACCGAAAGAGGGGGTGGAGGTGGGGGGAGCCAAGCTGATAACTGTGAGTGGTGCATGACTGGCAAAAGCAGAAAAATATTTGTTAAGGAAACTTTCTCAAAGGACCAGAAAGATTAAATCACTTTAAGAAGAAAAGGGATATCAATGTACCACTCCATCTCAGTTGTCTCCCTAATACGTCTCCCTAACATGGGCAACACTTAGTAACTAAGGGTGGAGATGCTGGTTGAGATATCAATTTCTAGGATCACAACTATGATTTAAACTTTTAAAATCAGAGTGTAAATATATGAAACTGCAATGAATCCATTTCATCTATGTATGTATATACAGATGCTCACATAAAATATATTTGTAACTATGCTCAAAAGTTTGAAAACCACTAATTTACGATACTGTAACCTTAGTAAGAATATAAAGTAGCTACAAAACTATACCCTCTTGGGGCACCTGGCTGGCTCAGTCAGTAGAGCATGTGACTCTTGATCTCAGTCAGAGTCATGAGTTCAAGCCTCAGGTTGGGCATGGATTAAAAAAAAAAAAAAAAGGTCATGTCTTAAAAAAAAAAAATCACAAAATCTAATTTCTCAAAATCTGCAACAGAATACTCTGTGGTGGTTGAAAATGGAGATTCCTAAGCCCTTGCCACAAGACAATCCTAAGACCCTCCCCTAGGGTGGAAAGCAGAATTTAAATTTTTAACAAGAACTTTTGCTTTCGCTTTTTCTAAGGTGAAGGTATTTAGGTCTCCTTTGAGTGTTCAAAGGGTGACCTCAGCAGAGGAAGACTTCAATCACGGAAGAGGTGGAAGGCTGACTAACATCCCTTGCCTGAGCTTTTTCTAAAAGAACTTTTCACAAATACTTGAGTAATAAATAAGACACAAAGCATCTTTCCTCTTTTCCTCACCCCTTCTTTGTGCAGCACGAAGGTATTAATGTATCAGGGACTCATCCTAACCCTTACCTATTTTCAGTAATCTTTAGCCACTACCCAAAAACTCTAAAGGAAAAATATTCAGGTATTATAGCTTAATTAAAAATAGCTCCTGGGTACCTTGGCTGGTTCAGTCAGTAAAGTATCCCAACTTTGGCTCAGCTCATGATCTCATGGCCTGTGAGTTCAAGCCCCTGCAGTGGGCTCTGTGCTGACAGCTGACAGCCTGGATTCTGCTTCAGGTTCTGTGTCTCCCTCTCTCTCTGCCCCTCCCCTGCTCGCTCACTCTCTCTCGCTCTCAAAAATAAGTAAACCTTTAAAAAAATTAAGAAAAAAAAAAAAAGCTACTGGGGCACCTGGCTGGCTCAGTTGGTGGAATATGTAACTTTGGATCTCAGGATTGTGAGTTTGAGCCTCATGTTGGGTACAGAGATTACTTTAAAAATCTTTTAAAGAAATTAATAATAAAAATAAAAATAATCTTTTAAAGAGGTGCCTGGGTGGCTCAGTCACGAGCCTCATGTTGGGTATAGAGATCACTTAAAAAATCTTTTAAAGAAATTAATAATAAAAACAAAAAAAATCTTTTAAAGAGGTGCCTCGGTGGCTCAGTCGGTTCAGCACCTAACTTCAGCTCAGGTCATGACCTCGTGGTTTGTGAATTTGAGTCCCACATCGGGCTCTACACTATCAGAGTCTGCTTGGGATTCTCTCTCTCCCTCTGCCCCTTCCCCACCTAAGCTGGCTCTCTCAAAATAAACTTAAAAAAAATTTGGTTTTTAATCTTTTAAAAACTTTTTTAAAAAATAAAAATAGCTTCCGAGGAAAACCAGGTGAAGTACACCAGAGACCTCTCTGAACTATCTTGGCAAATTCCTGTGAATCTATAAAATTAAGTTTTAAAACTAGTTATCTTCTTAATAATTTTGGAGTAATGAATGCCAAAATCTTGAGGAGGGAGAATACTGGTGCTTGTTATTTTGTGTCAAGGCAAGAAAGAAAGGAAAAGTATCCTCAGCTAATGTAAAGGTGAAACCAATGTAATATAAAGTATTTAATACAGCAAAATTCAAAATGTGACTATTAGAGGAATGATAAGAATGTTTTCTATATTTGGGTTCTACTTTAGAGGTCTGAATTCCATGGAGGATTCTAGCTTTGACTAAATGAAGCTCTTAATCACCCACTAATAAAATTATGATATTTGCTTAAGATTTCTAGCATTACCAATCAATCCTGTACCTAAATTAGGCATCACTTCTTAGAGTAAAAATTATCATTCAAATTCCCTTTCCACAGGAACACTTCAAACAAAGCAAAAAATGTTTACCAACAACTCTTACCTCTTATTCTGAAAGTGTTTTTTAAATGCCGGTATTTTGTTTATCTGCATTAACTTCACAGCAACCTCAATCACCTCATCTCTGACCTAGGATTATACTCTTTTCCTTCCTGTTTACAACAGTTTAACAGTGCACAACTGATTCTCATTTTCTTCCTTCAAATTCTGGTTGCCAAGCTCCAACTGTAGGAGGAAATTCTTTTAAAAATATTGTACAGTAAAAATAAAGAAACAAAAAACTAAGGTATTACTATTTTAGGCAAGCAAACAGGGGTCCCGAGGAATTCAACACTCAGAAAATAATTCAGGAGGTTAGCTGAGACAGACCCCAGTGTTCTGGCTGAACCAGACCTCCCTCCAATAAACAGAAAACAAAAATAAACTTTTCCTTCCCAGAATTATGTTCTCTTAAAGAATCTACAGTAGGAAAAAATTATATGCAGTTAACCACTTGAAAAATAATAATCCTGATTTATTTCAAGTCAAGTAGATGTTTTCAGAAATCACTTCTTCCTTAAATTAGCAACAGGCTAACTCATAAAGGAGGAAACCGTAAAGCACGATTTTGATTCACATTACATCTCTGGAGATTGGTTATCATGTCAAAATTTAATCTTAGGACAAATGAAATTAATAAGCTGTACACAACAGAAAATTTTACAAAATAAAAATGTGCCTCTAAGCCCCCCAAAATTAAAACTTCACGCCTGTACACACAGTTCTGGGTATATATCCAAAATAACTGAAAACAGGGTCTCAAAGAGATAATTGCACACCCGTGTTCATAGCAGCATTATTCACAATAGCTAAGAAGTGGAAACAATCCAAGTGCCCATCAAAAGACAGATGGGTAGGGGCGCCTGGGTGGCGCAGTCGGTTGAGCGTCCGACTTCAGCCAGGTCACGATCTCGCAGTCCGTGAGTTCGAGCCCCGCATCGGGCTCTGGGCTGATGGCTCAGAGCCTGGAGCCTGTTTCAGATTCTGTGTCTCCCTCTCTCTCTGCCCCTCCCCCGTTCATGCTCTGTCTCTCTCTGTCCCAAAAATAAATAAAAAACGTTGAAAAAAAAAAATTTAAAAAAAAAAAATAAAAAAAAAAAGACAGATGGGTAAATAAAATGCGGTATGTACATACAATGGAATATTATTCACCCTTAAAATATAAATTGTCACATGTTACAACATAGATAAAGATAAACCTTGACATTATGCTAAGTGCAATAAGTCAAAACAGATACCATATGATTCCACTATAAGACATCTAAGTCAGTCAAATTCAGAGAAACAAAGTAGAATGGTGGTTGTCAGGGGCTGGGGGAAGGGGAAATGGGGAGTTATTTCATGGGTCTAGAGTTTTAGTTTTAGAAGACTGAAAAGTTCTGGAGATCTGTTTCACAACAACGTGAACCTACTTAACACTAGTTACGGAACTACACACTTAAAACTGGTTAGGATGGAACACAATATGCGCCTTTTAAAATTTAAAAAGAATTTTTAATTATATATCTACCTAATACAGAAGGGAAAAGTTTGATGAGCAGTATATTTTCATGGTAGTAATGGAATGATTAGTGCAAGGGAAAGAGTCACTACACTGAGGAATAACAGAACAATACCTTGACCTGAGGACAATCCAGGTGAACAGCACCAATGAGGGCAAATAAGGATTATGTGCCTGCAGACGTGGTGCCCTGAGAACACCGCCCTGCCTGTATAGCCTGAACCTCACGTAAGCAACTATCAGACAAACCAATATTGAGGAAAAGTCCCTATTACATGTAGCCTATTTTATATGGCAACTAAATACAATACATGGTCATTTACTGGAGGAGGAAAAAAGCTTTAAAGGACATTATTGGGAAAATTGACAAAATGAAATATGGGCTGCAAATTAAAGTCCTCTGTGAATGTTTCCTGGATTTGAAAACTATATTGATTTAAGAAATAAATGCACAAGTATTAAGAGGTAAAGGACAATGATGTATGCAACGTACTCTCAAAATAGTTCAAGAAAAAAATACGTTTAAAGAATAATAAAGCAAACATGGCAAAATGCTAAAAAATTAGTGAATCTAGATAAAGGGCTTATTATAAGAGTTCTCTGCTGCGTTTGAAATTATTTTAAGATAAAAAGGTTTTAAAAATTAATTGGGGCACCTGGGTGGCTCAGTCCGTTAAGCGCCCGACTCCGGCTTAGGTCATGATCTCGCAGTTTGTGAGTTCGAGCCCTGCCTCGGGCTGTGTGCAGACAGCTCAGAGCCTGGAGCCTGCTTCGGCTTCTGTGTCTCCCTCTCTCTGCCCCTTCCCCACTTGCATTCTGTCTCTCAAAAATAAATAAACATTAAAAAAATTTTTTAAATTAGTTTTTAAAAGGTATAATCTTAAATTTAGTTCACCTCAACTCCACCAAAACATTTAAGCAAAGAAGGTACATAAAAAAGAAAAATTGGAGGCACCTGGCTGGCTCAGTCAGTAGAGCACGCAACTCTCGATCTCAGGGTCATAAGTTCAAGCCTCACACTGATGCGGAGCCTACTTAAAAACAAAAACTTGTCCTACTTAAGCAGAAATGCCAACAAATGCACTTCAAGTACCACTAAGCACAAAATCTATATTCAGATACAACTATGCTAATTATTCACAGTATAAAGCCAAGCCTCAGTTCTAGAACCCAACTTCAGTAGGCAAGACCAGAATGTAATACTTGTTGCCAAAAGAAACTACAGACTTGAGAGGGAAGAAATCACAGTGGATTAGTGACCAGGCAATGAGCTTTGTACGAAATGGCCTACACCGAGAAGGACCTAGACAGATTTACTGAAGAGTGAAACAGGGAGTGGTAAAAAGTGGTTACCCATTTGTGAATGCTGGTAACCAATTTAAGCTGGTTTAAAAAAGTGAAACACTGGGGCGACTGGGTGGCTCAGTCAGTTAAGTGTCCAACTTCGGCTCAGGTCATGATCTCACAGCTGGTGGGTTTGAGCCCCAGGCCAGGCTCTGTGCTGACAACTCAGAGCCTGGAGCCTGCATCAGATTCTATGTCTCCCTCTTTCTCTCTTTGCCTCTCCCACACTTGTTCTATCTCTGAAAAATGAAAGAAAGAAAGGAAGAAAGCAAGGAAGAAAGGAAGGAAGGAAGAAAAGAAAGAAAGAAAGAAGAAAGAAAAGAGAGAGAAACAGTGAAACAGTGAACAGGTGTCACAAAAAAATCAGCAGATGACCAGATGCACTAGGAGTCACCACAGAGCAACCTGATTCCCTATTCCATAGGAGAGAGGTAAGAATTCAGCTTACACAGGCAGTAACAAAGATAATCCATCTGGCGGAAAGAGAACGCATGCCGGAGACACTGTGCATGAGGGAGGGCACTGCTATGAAAGTTCGGTGAGAGGATGGTGAAGGGAGAAAACTAGTCACTTAAAACAAAACCAAGAAAGGGGCACCTGGATGGCTCAGTCCACTAAGCATCTGACTTTGGCTCAGGTCATGATCTTGAGGTTCCTGAGTTCCAGCCCTGAGTTGGGCTTTCTGCTGTCAGCATAGAGCCTGTTTTGGATCCTCTCTCTCTCTCTCTCTCTGCCCCTCTCTCTTGCTCTCTGCCACTCCCCCACTCACACTCTCAAAACTAAACATTTTTTTTAATTGCCCCCCCCCCCAAAAAGGACAAGACCAATGAAGGCTTCTGATTGTACAGTGATGGGATCGGAAGTGTCTCCATCATTTTGATAAAACTTTAGCTCAGAGACACCTGAGTCAGTCAGTTAAGTCAGTTAAGTAACTAACTGTTGGTTTCAGCTAGGGTCATGATCTCACAGTCACAGGACCAAGGTCCAGCTCTCCCCGCCCCCCCCCACCCCACCTCTGCTCTTCCCCTGCTTGTGCTTTCCCTCTCTCAAACAAATTTAAAAAAATAAAAACAGGCTCAGCCATGCTAGTCTGGTTCTATAAGTGTAAAGAAAAGCACAAAATTATATTCTTTTCCCTCACTGAAATATGTCATTCTCAAAGCTAAGCCCTATTCAATGTTTTAAAAGTATATAGTAAGTAGAAACACTATAAGGACTAAATTTCTCTGAGACTGTATCTTTTTCTTCATGACAAAGCCCAAAATTTCCTCAAAAGCCATCTGCCCCAAGCGGCAGTGCGTAAAAAAAAAAAAATACACCATACCATATATTTTGCAAGCATCTCCTACTTACTCATTCCCTAGTAAAATGTAAATGTCACTCTTCTTTATTAAAAGGCCAAGTTATACGTCACAGATATCACCTGAAGCTTCTACGGCCCTTTTAAGGTGTTTTAAAGGTAAAGATTACACTGCAACATAACAGGATTTACAGTGAGTGTCTAGTCAAGCAAACCCATATTGCTTACATCTGCCACTTAGTTAATACATATAGCACTTACTATATGCTAACAACTATTCTAATATATACTTATTTTCACTAATTGATTTCATCACCACAACGCTTTTAGTGAAGTGTTAGACCTGTCCCCATTTTAGACAGGGTTAAGTGATCTTCCCACGATCACACGGCTGGTACGTAGTAGAGCCAGCACATGAATCCGTGCAGTTAACCAAAGTCAGGTTCCTCACTGCTGCTGCTACGACCACTACCTCCGTTTCATCAAGTTACTTATCCTCTTTCTTCCACCTCCACTCCCCACTAAGGGAGAGGAGGAGCTGACAGCTCCATACGCTCTTTTCAGAACCCTGTGGAGACAGACAGGCTTCCCAGTTCAGAATTTTTCTGGTTTTTGAGATAACAAGCAGCCTATCATCAAGCATATTAATACTTCAGCAATGAAATGAAAGAAAATTCACACTAAATGGGATAAGTAGATGTAAAGGTTTGATAGATAAATAGATGAAATAGTCACCAAAAAGTAACAAAAAAGTTGTTTTAAGAGCTTTTTTGATACTGGAACTGCAGTTAAGTAACTTCAAAGAACTGTCATCTAGATTGAGAATATGCATAATCGCTCACCTTAGGGCCTAGAACATAGTAAGTAGGCACAATATATGGTAACTATTAAAGTTAAAATGTATTCATTTTATTAAATATAAGTGAATATGGATCATGTTTTTAATTAAAAACTACAAGTATTAAAAGAGCAATCTGCAGGGACTATGGGTACCCAAATGGGCAAGGAGGGAGAGAGGATGACTTTAGCAACAGAAAAACAAAACATGCACCAATTATGAACTAGAATCCCAGGAAATATCTTTTAAAATTAACTGGTAGGGAGGGAGGCTGCATAAAAATTTTTAAATAACATCTAAATTAAAAAAAAATATACTCAATCTTTGAAAAGTCTATTCAACCCTCTTATAAAATATGGATAGCTTTTGGAGGGGTCAGGGAGTTAAACACTAATAATTTCGATTTTAAGCTCCCAATCATGTACCATCAACCAATCCTCTAAAAACCTACCTGGATAACTAAGTTTGGAAATAAAGATGGAGAGAACTATGGATAAACTTATGCTTCAGTCTTTTTTTTTTAATTTTTTTTTAATGTTTATTTATTTTTGAGAGAGAGAGACATAGTGCAAGCAGGGGAGCAGCAAAGAGAGGGAGACACAGAATCCCAAGCAGGCTCCAGGCTCTGAGCTGTCAGCACAGGGCCTGATGCAGGGCTCGAACCCACAAACTGCGAGATCATGACCTGAGCTGAAGTCAGAAGCTTAACTGACTGAGCCATCCGGGCGCCCATATGCTTCAGTCTTTTTCAAAGTAAAAATAGTAATAACATCTGTATGGTAGTCAAATTATTTAACTCCTTAATAGTAAACTCTTGATTTTTTTTTTTAAATGTTTATTTTTGAGAGAGCGTGCACAAGCTGGGGAGAGAGAGGGACAGAGGATTCGAAGCAGGCTCTGTGCTGACAGCAGGGAGCCCAGTGAAGGGCTCGGAACTCAGGAAGCATGTGTCAAGTCGGCTGCTCAACACCAGTCAAGAGCAGACAAATCTTGACTTCACTTTTATACATCACGTGGAGCAACACAGTTGACATTTTCCCAAGAAAATGAACACTGGTATCAAAGGATCCTTTTCATTAATGTGAACACTCATCAGTTTGCAAACTTTCTATTATGAATTCTAAGTACTTTTAATATCTCTTTTGTATTATGTCTAATGGGGTCCACCACACAGAGGCCTAAATGATTTCTCAACACTTTTTTAAGACAATTTATTCAATTTATTTTTCTATTCGTATTTTACCAAAAACCGGCTGTTCAACAACTTACAATATTTTAGTCTTCAAATTATTTTCCAATTAAGCTATTCGGTAGTTGGCAAAACATCCCAGGACCATATATGAAGCAACCCCATTTCCAAAAATGCCCAAAGTATTCACTAAATTGGAGTGAAGAGCAATTCCCCCTTTTTTTTTTTTAAGAGACAGAGCAAGCCAGGGAGAGGCGCAGGAGAGATAGATGTAATTTCAAGAAGGCTCCACTCCACCCTCAGCTCTCAGCCTGATGTGAAGCCCTCGAACCCACAACCCTAAGATCACAACCCCAGGCGAAACCAAGAGTCAAACACTCAACCAAACCACCCAGGCGCTCCAAGCAATTCATTTTTTTTTTTAAGTTTACTTATTTGAGAGAGAGAGCACACACAAGCAGGAGAAGGGCAGAGCAAGAGGGAGAGAGAATCCCAAGCAGGCCCTGCGCTGTCAGCATCGAGCCCCGACACAGGGCTTGAACTCACAAACCTGAACTGAAATCGTGACCTGAGCCTAAATCCAGAGTCAGATGCTTAACTGACTGAGCCACCTGGCACCACCCCCCCCCCCCCCCCAATTCATTTTAAAAGCAAGCAACTATTGCCCGGTTGAGAGAAGAACAAGGAATCTATCATTTCTACCCACCCCATCAAAATCATAAGCTAAATGGTAATGATAAAAACAGTGAAGTGTATTAGATTTAGACCATGATTGTTTTCCAATCTTAGAGAATTGCATATTGTTCAAAAAGGACATCTGTAAACTACCTAATATCTACCACTTAGAATTTCAGGCAATTTATTTAATCTCTCTGAGCCTTAGTGTCTTTATCTGTGAAATGGGGATTAGCAGAATTTACTTCATTGGATTTTCCAGAGAGTCGAGTGAAAACAATGTATACAAAGTGCTTGGCCTAGGACCTAGTTTAAGAGTGGGAAATACATAGTGGCTACTGTTAATTACAGAAAGTAAAGATTGGCAACCTTCCTAGAAGATGGGAATATGCAGACAGCGAAATCAAATATTTTGGAGGTATGAGTTTTAAAAGGCTAAAAACCACTGTTCTATTTTAAGGTGACTATATAAAACTGGTCCAAGGAAAAAAGATAAAAGTTATAGACTACTAAATTTCTAGTGGGTAACCAGATTTAGGATACCTATTTGCCAGTTCTATACTAAGGATCTAGATTTGCCACCCAAGTGGCCCATCTCCACATGTACTGCTTACTTTGTAATTACATCCCAATCAAAATTAACCAGTAACTTTTAAAACAGGTTTAACAAATTTATGGTCCTACTATTTTGGCAAAACCACTCCTTAAATATTAGTTATCTCCAAATATGGTACAAGAATCACCTGCATCAGAATCATCTTGTTAAAACTGCAAATTGGAGCTTAAGCACATTTGTTTGGAGAACCACTGCCCAACATGTTTAGCAAAAACATTCTGCTAAATCCACCCAGTGTAACTTAACCTCCACTTACTCTCTTGCAAGATCAGACACTAACTAGAGCAAGCTCTGTTCTGCTGGTAATGTGTGCCTGAATCAATCTGGAATTTAGGAAGAACAGGGCCAATATCAAGAAATAAGGATGTACTTCATAGGCACAAATAACTATGAAGAACTTTTTTTTTAATCAATGTGACATCAACTCAGCCATAACAGAGAAGATGAGCACATACTACACAAACTCTTTAATAGCTCCCCACAGAAAAGCAGATCTTAGGAAGATTAAGCCGATTTTCATCAACAACTTTGCTTTAAAACAGTATATAGTGAAGTATGGTCTGTCTTACATATAAAAGGCTGAAAATTAGCCTCATTAGAAACCCCAAGTCCAATAAAACACGCCTGGCATAGTTTGTGTCTACATCTAGTTTATCTAGTTTATAAAATTTAGCTTTAAAATCTGTTTTTAATAGCATGATGTTACAGGATTCTTTACACTCAAACTAGGTTTTTAATGTCCAACAATTATCACCTCTTAAAAAGAAAATCCTTGCAGTCCAACATGCTATGGAAGAGCGCACTCTCAATACAACATATATATTGATTTAGTAGTGGGTGTCCTAAAACTGTCTGGGTCAGAAAGTAGTTGGCACTTGCCTCTGTGCTATCTTACTATGGGAACCTTTTATCAACACCTTGGGATATAAGCAGTATAATCACCAAAAAAAAAATAAATAAAATAAAAATTTAAGTGTTTTAAATATGTACAACTCAACACAAGCATTCAAGCATACTACTTCAGGACCTAAATTCTCAACCTGGATGCTTAATATAAGCTACTAATACCACTACTCACTGCTTCACCAGAATGGCTGTATATTTTTCCCACCAAAAGTAGAGCTATTGCACCATACGTTTCATGGTCTCTGTAAAGAAAGAAAATCATTGTCTTGGTTTATATTTCCTTAAAAAAAACAAATAAATTTTCTACAAACTGTTTTAAGAACTTAGTGAAATCTGAAGTTTTTTAAAGAAATCACCTCAATTCTTTTTAATGCAACAGTACCCCATAGACACACACAAGTCAATATTTGTAAAAGGTCAAGTCTAAAATGTAACTAGCTGCAACTTTTAATAAGCATGTACCACAAAATTAAAATGCACAGGGTTTTTAAGCATAAACATTTACTTCATGACTCCTTAATTCATATCAGATCAAATAAAATGGAATTCAGAGAGATTTTTCAGGATTTCAAAGTAGCTTTAGAACTACTTTTTAAGATGTGGAGAGCAGTAATAAACAATTTAAATGATCCCTCTGTGTAGTTAGAAACCATAGGTCCCGGTATATACTGTTCCTTCAGGTAGGGATTGAGAAGGCTGAAACTACGTTTTCAGAAACTGGGGCTGCAGCCTTTTGCCCTCTGCAGAAAATCTTCACTGGTTAAATTTTTCTATATTTGGAATTATTAAAGTTGAAAGTGTGTTTAAGCGATAGGTCTACAGTGTGCAAGCAGGCAAGTGATAACCTGTATCATTTCTACTGACCCAAACTAGGGAAGAGAGGATTTCAAAAGAGGTCCTGAGGGGACTGTGGCTGTTGCACCTTCAGTTTGCTCCTGAAGGAAAAGAACTACTTTTAAAAATCATGAAAATTCATCCAATGGGATGCAACTGGAAAAAAATCCAGAATGTGGAAAGTTCTGCCAAAGTCAACGGTTTAACAAATAAACTGCAAGGGAATAAATGTAACGGCAAGAGAACTACCAAAGAAAAACTTATGAAACTCATCAACCAATTACTAAGTATAAACTTTATTTGGATCCTAATTTGAACAAAACTTAGATACTGACTGAGATGTTAATTTTGAGATGCACTATGAAATTTTTACACTGACTGGCCACAGGATAATAGAAAGGAACTGCTGCCATTATTTGGGCTGTGGTAACAACAGTACAATTATGGTTTTAAAGTCCTTATCTTTTCAGAGATCTATACCAAAATTCTTATGGTAAAGAAATAGGTTTAGAATTTGCTTCAAAATAATCCAGTGGAGGTGGGCATATGATGAAAGGAGTGTGACTAAGAATTGATAAACGTCAAAGCAAGAATGATACATACAAGGAGGTTCATTTCCCATAATAAAATACAAAAGAAAATTATGGTACAACCACTGATTTATTTTCTAAAATAATCACTAAGACAGTTTAGCAACCTGAAGGAATGCTTATTATATAATGCTAAATTAAACAAATGTATTTATGTCAAAATTTCAAAAGCTTAAGATTGAGGAAGAAAAGGGAGTAAGAAAACCAAACTGAATTTGTGGGTTAGTTGATTATTTTTATCTGCTAGTATTAGATTATTGTCATTACATATTGCTAATGAAATCAGGAGTAGGCATGTAATTTAAACTACCTAAGAGAGCTGGGTATAAAACAACAGTAGAGGAACCTAGAATAAACTAAAGAATGCCTGAAAGGGTATTCAGTTTCATAAATCCTAAGCTACATAAAAGCAGTTTTTAACCAGATATTCAAGTATCTTCATTTTTAGGTGACCATGTCATTTAAATAGTAGCCAAAGCAAGCTACTTTGAAGATATGAGGAGGAAGTAATCAAACTGGGGTGGTACAGGAAAACCAGACCTCCTGGTCACCCTACTTATTTTACAAAAATACATAAACTGAGGCATGAAGTTTGTTTAATGTTTGGGTTTGTGAACTGCCTAAAGTCAAAATGAATTATCCTCACAGACTACAGACTGGAGCCCAAAGAAGCATAAAGATTTGCCCAAAGTTACAGTGTTAACTAGAAAGCCTGGCGCCAGGAGTCAGACCCCAATTACTCTGACACTCTGCCCAGATCAATCTACTTTTCAGTAAGTGGTACTACCACTTTCTTTTTTCTTTTTCAATCACATGTGTCCTATTCCTTTTCTCCACAAAAGAGATTCTCCTCAAAAATGTGTTCTTCAAATAACTAAAAATAAGGCAAAAAATAATACAATGACAGGAGGATGAAGAACATCAAATGCTTACAAAAGCAGACTCCGGATCAATCCATATATATGAAAAGCTGCACACTAGGACTGAACACTTTTCTACACAGTGAACAACTCTTCCAACGTTAAAAGACATTTCTGTACCATTCATAATGTCAGAATAAAATAATCAAAAGCATTAACTGGCCCTTTTAAAGATTGAAGAAAACCATGCACATACATTGAGGCACTTAGGAGTCTCCCAAATGTAATTCTTTCCTGTCTCCTTGAACAAGAACCAAGACTTCAGAGACTGCTTTGTGTTCTGCAATTTACAGCTAAGGAAATGGGGAAGGTGCAGAGCAGAAGGGTCTCATGGCTATTACCTGACTGAAGAATCTGCTTGGCTCCAACACTCATACCCTCTGTATTATCCCATATAACCACTGAAATCAAGACAGGCACTAAATTTCAGAAATCTGCAATTCTTTACTTACTGTTTAAAGAAAATTTGCCAGCCCAACTTTCTAATATGAAAATAGAAAATGTATAGGCTTCAGAATCAGATCAACCTACACTTGAATCCTTACTTTGCCATAGGCGCAGTGACTGGCCAAATTAAATGAACTTCAATTTCCTCCTATATAAATGAAAAATACCACCAGAGTTACAAAGACTAAAACAAGTGGTACAATGCCTGGTACATAATAAGCACTCAATAGGAAGTTCTTGTTATTTTTAGCCAAAGGTTTAATTAAACAGCCAATTCAAATAGGATACAAACTGTTTTTAAAGCAGCTGATTACTATAGTCATGGTATAATCTATGAAGACTATCTCCTGGATCATCAGTTAACCCCAAACTGCACATGCAAGTATGCAATCAAGGTAAAGCACAGATTACAAAATATATGGACAGATCCATTTTTCCAAATTATATTATGAAAAAGAGATACCCAACTAGTCAATCATTTGTAAAAATAATAACTCCTTCAAGTGCTAAATTTTAAAAACTCTGTTATTTCCTCACCAATTCCACAACGGCTACCTCCCATATATAAGCTTCCAGAAGGCAGGGACTGTATCTCATAACATTCAAAACACTAAGAGGTGCCTTAGTCACAGATGTGTTCAATAAGTATTTGTTGAAAGGTTGATATGGTTTCCTTAACGACCTTTTAAAAAAAAAACTTTAATGACAAAATCCTTTCACTTTAAAACATTAAAATGCAAAAGGTTTGCAATAAAAATACCTCCTTCAAGCAAAGAAATTGCTGTCTATAAGAAGCATGGTTAGCAAAGTAGAACTCAAACAACAAATTGCAATTTCCTATCAAAGAAAATTTTTTAAAATAAAATAAAACACCAACACCATGAGCACCTCAACAGAGAAAAGCACTATCCATTCCATTGCCAGGAACAACTTACCTTTTTGCACCTTCCTTTTGCAGATTTGAAATCCAGATTCTCACACAATCACTGGCCTTCATTTCTGTTTGATTCAATAGCATACACACTACTGAGTCTCTCTCCTTCACTATTAAACGCATCAGTAGAAAGCACACTGGTCTTATTCTGCTTTCTAACTATGAAAACAAAAGTGCAAAAAGTCCTAATCCAAAATTCTCAAAAAAAAAAAAAAAAAAGAAAAAAAAATTTTTTTGAGATTACACAATGTACAGAAGTAATTAATTGTAAAGGCTCCAGCTCCCATCTTCCCCCCCTGCCCAAACACCCTACTTCAACATTTCTTTTTTTTTTTTTTTTACAAGCGCTTTCAGTATTTTAAATGGTTTTTTTTTTCTCCCAAATAGGAAAAGGACTCTGGTATCTTGATGGGAGGACAAGAAATTTAAAATAAAACATATTAAAATAAGCCATTTCCAAACAGGTGAGATACCCATCAGAGTGTGTGCTGTTGCAGGAAACAGAATGGAGAGCCGTGAATGGGAGTCTCTGCACTTCATATCTGCAAAAGAAGAGAATAAAAAGATTAACTTTACTCTAGACTTAGAACACCTTCTTTACCTGTTTAAAGCAATGCCCTTAAACATTTAAATCAGAGATGAAAATGACTAAGACAAAGGCTTATGGGTGAACTCAACCTTCTTGCCCTTAATACATAAATTTATACTATATCTACAGTATTAGAAGTCAATATTTGCACAGTTTTATACCACACCATCTTGATATTACAGGGTAAAAAAAAAATCTCTCTTCTTTAGGCTTTTCTTAAAACCATCACTTCAATTAGACAAATGTGCTTCCCTATTGCACAGTTATCTAGTGAGAATTAGTTCTAACAGTAAGAAAAACAGTCTGGAGGTTCATTTCTAACAAATACTCTTCCCCCTATAAGGAGTGACAGTTAACCTTCTGGGGACCCAACGCACAACCCCTTTCTTCAACCTCGTTAAAGGTTAAGAAGAAAAGTGCCCCACAAGCAACGTCCCCCCACCCCCGCACCAGGTTCTCCGCAAAACTCCCGCATTTCGCGTTAACCCACCAGCCCCCAGAGGGGGTACACCAGGGCCACGTCAGGGACGGGGCTCAGGGGTGAGGGATGAGCTCCGCGAGCCCGTCAGGCACCCGCGTCCCCCACCTGGTGACACACCTGCCCTCGCAGGCGCCCACCTGGGGCAGGGACCGCCCTCTCCCGGGCTCGCGCTGATGCCCCACTCGGAGCGCGCGCCCCGCGCCGCACGGGACCCGAGGGCGTGCAGGCGGCGGGAGCCGGGGATGCAGGGGTCGTACCGGCTCGCTCCCTCCCTAGGGACCAAGCGGGCCTGGGGGCGTGCTGGGGCGGGCGCAGTACCTTTTGGACAGATCCATGAGGACACCGGAGAAGAGCTTCTCCCCTAGACGGAACGACACGACGAGCGCGTCCTCAATGATGTGGTCCAGCGTGACCCGCACCTCCGAGCCGGGAATCAGCTGCGACACCGCGGAGTCCCCGCCCGCCGGCGGCACGAGCGCCGGGGCTGCGGGCTGGGGCAGCGGCGGTTCCTGGCGCTCCTCGGGAGCGGGGGGCTGCTCGGGCTGCGGTGCAGGGGAAGGTGGAAGCTCGGGCCCTCCCTGAGGCGCGGCTGCCGCCGGCTCCGCCACCCGAGCGGGCAGCTTCTCCTCAGCTTCCAGCTCTGGCCCCGCCGCCTCCGGGCTGCGGGAGAGCTCCCCCGGCGGCGGCGGTGGCGGCGGGAGCGGCGGCTCGTCGGCCTGGGGAGAAGACTGCTGCCCGTCGGCCTCGCCGTCCGGCACAGATGCTTCAGTCGCCGTGACCGGGAGGGGGTCAGTGCCAGCCTCGCTGCCGGGGATGGGCTCCATCTCCGGCTCGGCCTCGCCGGCGCCCCCCTCCCCGGGGGACGCTGCAGTCGCTGCCGCCTCTGCAGCCACGGCCGCCATTTTCTTCCTGGCTTCTCCCTCCTCCAGCTCGGGCTGCAGCGGCGGCAGCAGCGCTGCTTGATTCCCTGGGCCTTCCCCTCCCTCCCTTGAACAGTTTCGTCCCGCCCTTTCCCTGCTGCTCGTTATTGGCACCGCGCCATTGGTTGCGCCCTATACCCCTCCCTCACTTGTGATACTCCATTGGCCAGGTGCGGGCGTCTATCACCCAGTCAGTCCCTCCCTCCCATGCAGAGTAGGAACTTCTCATTGGCGGGATGAGTTGTCAAATGTTGAATCTTAGAGGAGGAGTGAGGGGACGAGGGAAGTCACAAAAGCTGAGCCACATACTTGTCGCCTCTTTCTATTGGCTGGAAGAGGAAATAAAGTTTTATGGTTGGTCTACGCTCTTGCCCATTATCAGTCAGGCTTTCAGAGGTGGGATAAAGGAGAGAATCACGTAGCGTGCTAGTTCTTTCAAAGGCGACCGAGGGGAGGAGTAAGGGGAGTTTGCGTGGGGAACAGCTTCCCAAGAATCCCTGCGCGGAGGCCCTTAGAATAAATGTTATTTCTAGGCGCGGACCTGCTTGCGGCCGCGTGTAGGCACGACAAGCTTCTTTGGAAGGCCATCTAAAGTTTGAAAATAATTCTTCAAACATGTTTTGAGCTCCTACTAGGGTAGGAACCGTGCTAGGTGTTGGAGATAGAATGATGTGCAAGACATTCTCCATAACCCCGTGACAGACACTCCAGCCCACACACAGGAGTGTTTTCCTTGACTTCTCTCCACTTTCTAGGAACAATGCACCTACTTTTTTCAAAGTAGGAAAATGCTAATGAAAAGAGGAGGGACACCATGCATACTGTGTTCAGCTGATGAATGTTCCAAAGAGCAGTCCTGAGGCATTTAGGGGCTTACATGTGAACATTGTTTGCTGTCTCCAAATTCACTGGAAAGTGGACGCACCTGGTTCCTTGCTTAAACCTTTTTCTTTCCTGGGCTCTCTGCCACAGGCTCAAAAACTCTTTTCAGTGTCCTAATGCTCCCACCTTAACGCTCTTCCCGTTTTAAGTCTCTTCATTTGTTATGTCTAGAAGAATCTACTGAAGCCATTTATTTCAGATTGCACCTCAGAATCAGCCTATTCTCCAGAAGAGGTTGTAGGCACTGCGATTGCCAACAGAGGGAGGAGAGAAAAGTTGACAGTATTAAGGAGAGTAAAAAATGAAATTCTAAATAATCATAGCTAACAATTATTGAGCACCTGTGTACCAGGCCCTAGTACAAACCCTTAGTATAGCATCTCATTTAATCCTTATGCTACTTCTATGAAGTAGGTACTATTACACCCATTTTAGAGATAAATTGAAGCACAAAGAGGTCACTCAGCTAGTAAATTTCAGAGACAAAATTCCAATTTTACATTGAAAAGGACCAAAAATGGAAAAAACTAAATATCACCATATGTTCTAACTATTTCAAGTCACGGGGCTCTTGGGAAAAGCCAATAGGAAATCCTAGTCAGGGCAGGTTTAGCATCTCCAAAGTAGCAGAAGGAAATGAAATTACTGACTGTCCAGTCTGTGTCAGAGATTTTTCCCATAAGCTCTCATTTAAAAACCTGTGAATTAAATCCTCTCCCTCTTTTCCAGATGAGAAAACTGACCCTTAGCCAGGTTAAAGATCTCAGAGGTCACACGCCTAACAGCAGATCCAATCTAACACACCTCTGCCAAGGTGCATGACTATTCCACTCATTCATTGAACAAATAATTTATCTCCTACAGGCCAGATGCCTGCAGTAAACAGACATGGATCCCACCTTACAGGGTTTTCACCATGATCACTTGGTCTATAATTCACTATAGTCAATTAATTATTACATATAATTCTATAAAACTCCTAGATCCATGCTGAGTTCCCACACTGTATAACCTCTCAGAAGGAAAAAAATACAGCTCAGGTCCTAGGACCTGATTAACTCTTACAGTAATTCATCGCAAGATGCTGCAGTGAATCGCTTAAATTAAGCATTTATGGCAGACTGCCGCATACCAAGTCCTCCCTCTAAATCACTGTTTTCATCCTGCAACCCAAGAGCCTCTACTGGGTCTCTATGTTCACATCAAGCGTAACCCCTTCTGCTTTTCTGTCGAGGCCCTCTCTGTTCCTCCTCTATCTTTCAGGTTTGTTTTGTAGTACTCCTCAAGCTTGTTAATACTGGGAAGATCTAATCATGCATCTTTCATCCATTTATTCAACAAATAAATATTGAAGACCTACTATGTGCCAGTTACTGGGCTTACCAGGCTGAAGGCATGTAGAAAGAACATAAGAAACTTAATGCCTGGCCTCCTGGGGCTTATTTTTCTAATTAGGGAGTTAGAAAATAAGCAATGAGTAAACAAGATGATTACAGATTGTGAGAAATGCCATAAAAAAAACAGGATGAGTGATAAGCAATCATTTCTAGCAGAGGGGCAGAGAGTGTCTTCTTTAGATAAGGTGGTCAGAAAAAGTCCCTCTGGTGATAAGACATTTTAGCTAAAATGCAAAGGATAAGACAGAGCCAGTTATTGACTGTTGTATGACTTCAGCAATTGCTGAAGTCCTTAGGCCAAAGGGGGCTTAGTTCATTCCAGAAACAGAAAGAGACCAGTGTTGTTGAAGAGGAATGAGCAAGAACATAGCCTGGTGAAATAAGATTGGAAAGGAATACAGAGCCAAATCATATTTTATGTACTGAAGATATAAAAACAAGAGATTCTACCCTCAGGGAGTTTCAAGTCTATTGGGAACCTAAGCTGTTGTATCCTAGTCAACCCTGCATTCAGCCTCTTCCTGGAATAGAATCAGCATAGAAGAAGCCCTTGGTATTTATGGAATGGATAGCCACATGGTATCTGAGATTAGATGGATGGTTAGATGAATGGATGAGGGTTGGATGGATGGTTGAAAGGTTGGATGATGTCTTAATCCATTCAGTCTTCTAGAACAAAATGCCACAGACTGGGTGGCTTACAAACAACAGAAATGTATTTCCTACAGTTCTGGAGACTGGAAGTACAAGATCAGGGTGCCACCATGGTTTGGGTGATAGCCCTCTTCCAGGTTGCAGACTTCTGATATACTAGCATGGTAGGAAGGGACAAGGGAGCTCTCTTGGGCCTCTTTTACAAGGGCATTTATCTCATTCATGAGGGCCCCACCCTCATGACCTAATCACCTTCCAAAGACCCCCGTCTGTTAATACCATCAACATGAGGGTTTAGGATTTCAACATATGAATTTTGGAGGGACACAAACATTCAGACCATGGCAGGTAGATAAATGGTGATTAAACAGATCACTGAATGGATGGACAGATAAATGGCAGGGATAAGAAATATAGCTGACTACTCAAGTGGATCTTCACTGTCACAAGAAGACTTTGATCTTGAGCTCTGTGGGGTACTACAGTTCAGTAGCTAAAAACTCAAAGTGGAAGTGTATGAAACTGTATGTGACTCCCCAGTTGGCCTCTGACTAGCTATATGATCTGAGCATGATCTTAGGCTAGTTGATTAATCTCTGTTTCCTCATTTACAAAATATCTAAATAATAACTACATAAGGGTGTGCTTGTTTTTAAGTGATATATGTAAAGTGTTTAACATAGAACCTAAATCATAGTAAGCACACTGCCATTATTGTTAGCAACTAGATCTAGAAATTCAGTCTTTTTTTAAAACTATTATTTATTTTCTTTAGTAATCTCTGTACACAATGTGGGACTCAAATTTACAACCCCAAGATTAAGAGTTGGGTGCTCTTCCAACTGAGCCAGCCAGGTGCCCTTAGATATTCAGTCTTATTACATCTGGTGTTAATCATATTCTAGGGGCTCTGACTCCCACTAACCAACCTTGTGAAAGACTAAATAAAACCCCAAACACTGGGGTGTTGGTTCATGGAGAGTTTTAAATATGGCTAATTGTGGTTATTTTTTTCTGGGCTTGGTTTCTCAGGAAATCAAATTATAGACAAAAAATAGCATGGGGAGCAGAGACCCGCCACAAAAGGAACTAACTCACTGCACATGGCTGCAAAACCATGGTCACTGAATGAATTGCTCCTCCTGTTCTAGAACAGTTTCTGTCCAGTAACCAATATTTCTCTTCTAAAATCAAATCACCTACTCTCAGATCAAGACAGTGATTGATAACTACTGACAAACATGTCAATCATTGGCTCTCTCTCCATGCATCTCAGTGGTTCTAAATGTATCAAGGGATCTCTCTGAGAATCTGCTCAAAAAAAGATATTTTACATATTGTATGACTCCATTCACATAAGGTACCAAAACAAGCAAAGCAAATGTATGCTCTCAGAAGTCAGGATAGAGGTTATTTTTGACCAGGGAAGGGGAACAGGACAGTTCAGCTAATGACTACTACAAGCTAATATGAGTAGGGTTTTCTAGGATTCCGATAATTTTCTGTTTCTTCATCTACCTACTTGTTTCACAGGAATGTTCAGTTTATAAAAGTTCATCAAGCCATGCACTTATGTGTGCTTTTCGGTATATAGATTTATATTAGTTATCTATTACTGCTAGTGTCTTAAACATCATACATGTATTTTATCACAGTGCCTCTGGGCAGAAATTCAGGCATAGCTTAGTTGGATCCTTTTTTTAGGGTCTCTCTTAAAACGTAACCAAGATGCCAACAGGGGCTGCAATCTCACCTGAAAGCTAGATTAGGGAAGGGCCTACTTCCAAGCTCACTAACATGATTCTTGGCAGGAGTCAATTCCTTCACTGCTGCTGGCTAGAGGCTGCCTTCACCTCTTTGTCACATGGGCCTGTCCATAGGACAGTTCATGATTTACAGTTTGCTTCATCAGAGAAAAATGGAGCAAGCAATAGAGAAGTCACAGTCATTTATAGCCTAATCTCAGAATAGGCATCTCATCACTTGTGCTATGGTCTATTCAGAAGCAAGTCAGTAGGTCAAGGGGTGCTTGGGTGACTCAGTGGGTTAAGCATCCAACTTTGGCTCAGATCATGATCTTGTGGTTCATGGGTTTGAGCCCCGTGTCGGGCTCCGTGCTGACAGCTCAGGGTCTGGAGCCTGCTTCAGATTCTGTGTCTCCCCACCCTCTCTCTGCCCCACCCCCTCTCACGCCCTATCTCACTCTGTGTCTCCAAAAATGAATAAGTGTAAAAAAAAAAAAAAAGAAGCGAGTCAGTAGGTCGAGCCCAAACACTAAGAGAGAAGATTATGCAAGAGCATGAGTATCAAGAGGCAAGGATCATTGGGAGTTGATTACCACACAATTTAAAGATTTTTAAAAATGACAGGTGCCCGGGTGGCTCGGTTGTTTAAGTGTCTGACTTCAGCTCAGGTCATGATCTCACGGTTTGTGAATTCAAGCCCCGCATCAGGCTCTGTGCTGACAGCTCGGAGCCTGGAGCCTGCTTCAGATTCTGTGTCTCCCTCTCCCTCTGTCCCTCCCCTGCTGGCACTCTTTCTCTCTCTGTCTCTGTCTCTGTCTCTGTCTCTCTCAAAAAATAAATAAACATTAAAAAAAATTTTTAAGATTTAAAAAAATTAAAATGAAAAATATTTGAGATATTTCCCTAAATCTTCCCCCACCCCACATACTCATCCACAGACTATGTTAAAGCCTCTTGTTCTATGTAGATGCTGTACATCCCATACCACCAGCCCCTTAGTAACAGATGCACACCTCAGATAGGCAGGTGGAAGAGGCCATCATATTACAAAGGTCAATCCTAATATTGAGAACAATCCCTATAAGGAGAGCCATCATTGATCTGTGAGTACCTCCTATGTGCCAGGTGTAGACAGCAGCCAGGTAAGCCTGGGGACGATAAGTACATCAAAGGTGGGTACTGTCCTGAGACATCTTCCTCTACAGTCTTGGGTGTTTTTTCACATGCTCCCCCTCCCTTCTTTGTATATTTTCAACAGCTGCCATGTCAACATAGTTCCTTAAAATTGCACTTCAAGGACACTGCTTTAGAGGGAATGGTTCTATGTTGACCATCTTGGTTTGCCTGGACCAAAGGGTTTTCTGGAATGTAGGACATTCAGCTTAAAAGTGGGACAGTCCTGGGCAAATGGTGATAGTTGGCCAGGATTCATGCTGGGTGTCTTGCAGAAATGAATGCTGATCCTTGCAACAACCCAGAAGGAAAGGGAGCCTCGGAGAGGTCAAAGAAAACTTCTAAAGCTGGAAAATGGGATTAGGATGGGCACCAGGTCTCTGAGTCTCCAAAGATGTGCTCTTGGCAATGTTGATCTCTCGGCTATTTCTTCTATTTCCTTCACCATCCTCCAGGACAGGATTTTTGGATAAAAGGCATATCAGTGTGCATTTTTTTGTCCAGCCTTCTAGCTGCAAGCCCACAAGTTAAACCTGACCTTAGATTCTACCTTGATTGTATCCACCCTCTCAAAAAAAATTCTAAGAACATTTATATATTTGATTATTTCTCTCAGTTGGGTTCTTCTATCATTTTAAAGGTAGCAGGTCTTAGATTATGAGACTCTCTTTTTTTCAATGTTTATTAAAAAAATTTTTTTTAATGTTTATTTTTGACAGAGAGAGAGAGCATGAGCGGGGGAGGGGGAGAGAGAGAAAGAGGGAATCTGAAGCAGGCTCTAGGCTCTGAGCTATCAACAGAGAGCCCAGCGCGGGGCTCAAACCCACAAGCCACAAGATCATGACCAGGGCTGAAGTCAGACACTTAACAGACTGAGCCACCCAGGTGCCCCTTAGATTATGAGACTCTTAAAAAGATTTCATTTTATAGCTTCCTTAGACTAGTGCTTATCCAAGTAATGGTATTTAGTCTCTATCATGTGCTTACTTCTTATCCGGCATGAAATCACTTAAACCATATTATATCCTAATTAGGTACATTCCATAATTATCACCATTACAGATTAGGAAACTGAGGCACATCTAGGTATCGGATGGGGTGCCTGGATGGCTCAGTCAGAAGAGCATGCAACTCTTGATCTTGGGGTTGTGAGTTTGAGCCCCACATTGGGTGCAGAGATCACTAAAAAAATAAAAAAGAATAAAAAATAAAAATAGGCATCAGAGATCAATACCTATTTGCTCATTGATTACAAGGAGCTCCTGACCTTATGTGAAGATTTCTGAAAAATAGGTGGAAATGTCAGCTAAAGAGGTACATGTGATACGAGGGCCAATCTTGAGAAACCACAACCCCCAGATCATTTTGATAGAATTACTCCTCTGTCATCATTATTTACCTCTGTTTCAGTTTCCTCGTTTGTAATACAGGAATGATCATCATCATCTCTACCTCAAATAGCTGCTGTGAAGGTTATATTAAATTGGATCATGTCTATAGGTGGTAACAGTTCTTATTATCCCTCCCAGAGGTCTGGAGGCCTGGGTGGGAGCATGGAAGTCATTTGGTTCATCCGAAGTAAATTCTGAGCCAGAAGCCAGGCACTAGTGTTAGCATTTATTTTAGGGCTATTCCAGTGTTTACCCCCAGCCAGTGCTCTGACTACATATGCAAATACAGGTCTAAACTGCTTTGGTACATTCTTATGCCAAATTCCTACTCTGTTTTATTTGTATTTGTTTGTTTTAAAAACAGCTCACATGGTTTAGGAAGGAATGCGTGTCTAGCTATACCTAGGGAAAAAAAAAAAGACCCTTGTGATGTCTGTCTTGTTCATCACTGCATCTCTCACATGTGTAGCACAGTGCCTGGCACATGGCAGGCTTTCAAAAAACATTTGTAGAATTCATAAACAAATGACTAGGCAAGTGAATAGTTATTTCCAGGGGGTAGAATCAATGTGGGTTTTCTTTTCTTTTTGCTCATCTGCATGTCCCAGTTATCCTAATTTTCTCGTTTTTCTCTAATGCACATGTATTTAAGAAATGTTTAAATCCTTACTTCAGCAAATAAATATATAACTAAGTGAATTTTTTAAAAAAAAGGCTAGGGTAGCCTTTTAATAGGAGGATTCCTTTTTTTGTTTGTTTTAATGTTTATTTTTTTATTTTTTAGAGAGGGAGAGAGAGAGAGAGAGCGCGCGCGCGCGCGCGCGCGCGCGCGCGCGAGCAAGCGGGGGAGGGGCAGAGAGAGAGAGAGACTGGCACAGAATCTGAAGCAGGTTCCAGGCTCCCAGATGTCAGCACAGAGCCTTAGGTGGGCTGAAACTCACCAACTGGGGAATCAGGACCTGGGCCACCCAGGATGACCTGAGCCATCCTCCCAATAGGAGGATTCCAAACACGGAATCTCTGGACAGGGTGTGCAGAGCAGCAGGCCTGAGTGGGTTGCCCAGGAGCTAATGGGGAGGAGGGATAAGAGAGTCCGCATCCTAGATCCCAGAGGCTTCAGCAGCCTGCCCTTCTCCGTTGGGTCACAACACACAACATATTTTACTTTGGTGTGCGTGCTGGGTGAAGGCGAGAAGTAAGTCCCAGAAGAGTTTTTCAGGGACTCTAAATGATTCATAAGGAGTTCTCCTCGGGAAGCGGAGACCTGGGTGTTGGGTGCACTGAATTGGAGGTGGCATAGCTCCTGACCCCTCCCCACTCCACCAGGCAGTGAACCTTCAGAGGTGACCCCCTTCTGTAGGAGTTTTTGGCCCCTGTATCCAAATCCGAATTCCTTGCAGGCTTAGCCCACTCCCACCCTGGTCCGTGGTTGCTGACGAAGACGGGAATAGACAAGCCAATTTAGTTGTCGTTCTCTCTTTGTTCCCTTGACCTTGAGGCATCTAACGCAGCAGAGCCCGCGGTGCCGGGAGCCCGGCAGAGTTCTGGAATGAAAGGCAGAAGACCTTGGGGGGCTCTCGGAGCCCACACTCGTTTTCTCTGCTTTGGTCACCATAGTGACTTCTCTCTGAAGCCTCAATTCTGTGGGTTTTGCTCGATATTCATTCATAATAAGGCCACCCCTGCGTTTTCCGCCCACTGGGGAATAGAGCGCCGCGTGCATTTGTAGTCACGTGGCTCATGCGCTGGGCCTTTAAACTCTGCGTGCGTGTGTGTGTGTGTGTGTGTGCGCGCGCGCGCGTGTGAAGCGGCGGGGGGCGGGCGCGCGCACTACGAGGTCCTCTTCTCTGCGGAGGGAAGGGTCAGAGCTGGGAAGGAATTCAGATCCCCTCTGGTCTTGTTCTCATTGTTTACAGAGAAAGGACCTGCCCAAAGTTTCCTAGTCTTGCGAGAGACGCCCCCACTAGAACAGAAGTGTCCTGACTCCTGGCCCAGTGCTCACTGCACTCCATCACACGGGGACGTGCAAGGCCCACGGGCTCATCTCAGATTTTCTAACTTCTTGGCCTTTTGTGCCAAGCACTGGAGTCACACTCCCTGATACCGTCACTAAAGGATCCAAAAATTTGTGATAACCAGATCGTGAACCTCTCTAGTGAAAGGCCAAAACTAGAGCTCTGATAGTGAGACAAAGAACTTCCATTTCCAGTACAGATTTGCAAGCAAATTAGCTCATTTGATACTCCGGATTACCCTGCAAAGTGACTACTATTATTCCCTTTTAAATTGAGAAACTTGTGGCTTCAGAGTGGTAGTATGAATCAACTAGGGAGTCAGAGGTGAATTTGAGTCCTAACTCTGCAATTTGCTAATGATAAAGAATAGCATAAAAGCTCATCAATATAGACCTTGAGTTCAAATTCAATGAGATCCAGTGTCCCTGTCATTTCCCTGCTGTGTGACTTTAGGCAAGTTACTTAACTTCTCTGAGCTTCTATTTTCCATCTGTAAAAACAGCGTAATAGCACCTATTTCACAGTGTCTTTGTGAGGATCAAATAAAGCAATACACGGAAATCACTTAGCACTGTACTGGATACTTAATAAGTGGTTTCTATTATTCCAAAATTAGAAAGTACTCTCCTACTAGAACTGCTGGTCACAGACAAAAAGAAAAAAATCTACATCCCACATCCAGGCTTACCCAGAGCCCAATACCTTCCTTTGTGTCAGCCAAGGAACTGAGTACTTGAAAAAAAGACATCCCAAAGAGAGGAAATGAATTTGAAAGATGTTTTTCATAGCTTGATTTTGCATTTCTAAAAGATTCAGACTTGGGAAGGGAAGGGAGGAATTGGATTCAGTGTCTCTCTATAGCTTTGCTTCCAATACTCTCCAGAACTATGCTGCCCAACAGGGTGGGCCCCCAGCCTCTTGTGGTTATTGAACACATTAAATACACCTGCTCCAGATTGAGATGTGCTGTAAGTATAAAATGCATCCCGGATCTTAAAGACTTAGTGGGAAAAATTGTAAAACACTTTTAGAATTAATTTCACCTATGTCTTTTGATGTTTCTAATATGGCTATCAGAAATTTTTCAGTTCTGTATGTGGCTCAACATTATGTTTCTGTAAGACAGAGCTGCTACAGGTAGAACACGGAATTCCAGCTCAGGCCACCTGTGTAGGGCACCTCCCGTGTCTCTCTCCTTTAATTCTTACAACAATATTGTCTGGAAGGTATTGTTATTTACATTTCACTCCTGAAGGGCAAATTTAGGGATGCCAACCCTTCGTTTTACCAGGTAAGGTCACCAAACCCACTATTACTATGTACTAATATCATTCCACAAGAGAGGGACTTTGTAATACCAACAACACTGAACATTTCAACTGCATCAAACAGTACATTGCCCCCTCAGTAATAAAAGTAGCTGGCATTTCTTAAGAGCTTATTATTTTAAAGGCACTGAGCTAATATATGCTTTAGCTTTTTCAGTTCTGTAAAACCCATGAGGTCGGTTCCATTATCATCCCCATTTAAAAGATAAAGTGAGTGATGGGGCACCTGGGTGGCTCAGTCAGGCGCCACAAAATCAAAGACTCTTGATTTCGACTCAGGTGATGATGTCGTGGTTAGTGAGATGGAGCCCCATCGTTGGTGAGATCGAGACCCACGACGGGCTCCATGCTAACAGCACTGAACCTGCTTGGGATTCTCTCTCTCCCCCCGCCCTCCCCCCTCAAAATAAATAAATAAACATTAAAAAAAAGATAAGGAGACCAAGGCTCTGAGAGCCACCTGCTAATAAGTGGGGACTGTAGGATTTGAACTCACATACAATAAACTCAAAAGCCTGTTCTCCATCAGTTGTGCCTGCCCATAATAGTCCCAGGAAGTGATTGAAGTTTGCATTTGGCTATAAATTTGATGAGGTGTTTTTGTTTTTGTTTTTAGAATTCTATTATACATTCATACCCTCTCCCTTTCAACTCCGCCCCAGTCTGTACTTGAATTTGGGAAAAGATAATTACAGTTGAAGTGACATGGGTATTTAAAAGGAAATCAACACATGTGCCTTCATCCTGCATGAATATGGAAGAGGATTTCTATCTAGCCAGCCCTTCTCGTGTTCTCTTTCAATGGAAAATGTCAGCAAGCTCCGGAGACCAAATTGAGCCCTCTGGGCAGGCCCTGGTGCCCCACGTCCAGTGAGGACCAGGCTGTAGTTGGGCTGCTTGACTCCTTCTCATCCACAGCTTGATCTACACCTTCCACACAGTGGGAGCCCAGATGCTGCGAGGGGGGTCATCGCTCTACTCCACCAATTTTCCACCTGATAGGGGATTTAGAACCAAGTTTCCCATGGGTGAGTTACAATTCATTTCTGACTTGGTCACCTCCCAGCTTTCAGCTTTCAGTAGCACAGCCCTCCTGGAGATCACACCTGACTTCTAAAACTGAGGGAAACCTTCTCAGCATTAACCTTCTCCAAGTCGAAATTCAAACCCCTAAGTTGTAGATTTGCAGGGTGGGGGATTAGGGAAGCTGGCATTTTGAAGCTACAGGATAAGGGGAGACCATAATAATCAAGTCTTTCAGTCATGTTGGGCTTTGTGACTATACTGACTCTTACTTGCTAGGAGCTTTGCAGACATGGTATCACTCAGTCCTCATAGCAACCTACGAGGTCCATCTTAATCATCCTACAAAGGGGAAAACAGAGGCTAAAAGAAGTGAAGTGACTTGCTCAAGGTCACACAGTTGCTAATGGCTGAGCCCTAAGACCCCAAACCTGGTCTGTCAGACTCTATAGCTTAGAACTGTGGACTAGTTTGGGGTACCTGGGTGACTCAGTCGGTTAAGCATCCGACTGCAGCTCAGGTCATGATCTCACGGTTTGTGAGCCCCGCATGGGGCTTTGCACTGATAATGCAGAGCCTGCTTGGGATTCTCTCTCTGCCCTTCCCCTCCCACTCTCTCTCAAAATAAATAAACTTTAAAAAAGAAAAAAAACATGTGGTTAGTTTGCTCAAGTTCACATCATAGCTGGTAAGTGATAGAGCCAAAATTCCAGTAAAGATAAAAATGAGAGAACATAGGGGCGCCTGGGTGGCGCAGTCGGTTAAGCGTCCGACTTCAGCCAGGTCACGATCTCACGGTCCGGGAGTTCGAGCCCCGCGTCGGGCTCTGGGCTGATGGCTCGGAGCCTGGAGCCTGTTTCCGATTCTGTGTCTCCCTCTCTCTCTGCCCCTCCCCCGTTCATGCTCTGTCTCTCTCTGTCCCAAAAATAAATAAACGTTGAAAGAAAAAAAAAATGAGAGAACATGCCCTTCCCAGCAATCTTGTAGAGATTTAAAAAAAGATAATACCAAAAATGAGTCAAGGTGAGGTGAGATGAGCATTCTTTCAAGCACTCAAACCTCTGCAATTTGATATTTCCCTTTTGAAAAGCAATTTGATAATTATACAAGGACCTTAATTTTTCTTTTTTATGTATTGCCCCCACCCCTGCACTTAGAACAGTCTCCGACAGTCGGTAGTCCTCAATAAAGATTTGTAGAAGGAATAAATTCACTCTTACCCTGACATTCCCCTAAGGCCAAAGTGCTGTTAGGTTCACTTAAAATCAGTAAATTCAAAGAAGAGAAATGGAGAAGGGAAGGACAAGAACTTAATTTGAGATTATGTTTGATCCACCTGGCAGCCAGTATAAGAATCATTGCCAGCCAACAAAGGGTCAGGACACCCATAATAGATCATTCTCACTGCCAATCTTACCAAAAGAATATTCCACTGTTAGCCAAAAATGCTAATAAAAATAATTACCATATTTGGAATGTTTATATGCCAAAGACTCTTGTATTAATATCATTTCGTCTTCATAATAGCCTTATAGATAGATAGTATTATTTTCATTGAAGAAACTGTGTCTCAGAGAGGTTAAATAAATTTCCCAGAGCCACCCAGAGGGTCGGTGATGGAGCCAGGATTCAGCCAGTACTAGAGTTTTCATTCCTGGCTAAGCATGAGAAAATGGAGATTTCTAGACCTCCCCTAAAGTCGCCAACTTGGGACTTCCTGGAGTGTGGCCCTGGGATGTATTGAAAAGTTTCCACAGATGACCTGAAACCTACCAAAAGTTAAAGACCTAGACCTAGTTCAGTCTTAACCCAAAACCCACCTTTTAACTTCTCACTTGCCTTGGATCCAGTACTAATCAGTCTGCCCCAGAAGAATCTTTACTTGGGAGGACCACTGATGGTCTTTGTGAAGGCTTTGGTCCAATGATCAGCTTTCAGGATGAGACTTTGTCCGCAGAGTACTAGACAAAAGCACACAGGCTCAGAGGATTCTAACAAAAGGGTTTCAAAAAGTCAGGCAATCTAGTATCTTCTCAGCCCAGGTACATGCCTTTCACTTACCCCGGAGCCCTGTGCCCTCCTCCTTGCCTCTTTGTTTCCATCCATTCATCTTTCAGATGGCAACTTACTGCCTGATCATATGAACTATGTACCTCACACACAGCTCTTTCTGTTTATTTGTGTGATTATTTACTTGTTTCCCCTTGCATGAGACCAAAGAAAGCAGGGACCAGGCCTTGTTTTGCTCACCTTCAAACACTATCCTTAGCCTAGCATGCAGTAGGCACTCAGTAAATAAGAGCTGACCTTTACAGGTCTCCTACCATGTACCAAGCTCTGTAGTGAGCACTTCGTATATATGAATCCTTACAACACCCTGATGCCCACTTCATAGATGAACAAACGAAGGTATGGAAAGACTAAGTGGTCACTTAAATGTCTAAATGGCTGAAATACACCAAATTAGTCTGTGGCAAAGCCCAGATTCAAACCTAAGCAGTAAAACTCCCAAGCTGAAACTCTTGATTAATTCATGTTCTGGTGGTTGACTGATTGATGGTTCATTAACGGCCTCTAGAGCCACCACACCCACAATTCATCTGCTGGAGACCAGAGCTAATGCCTGACCCCACAGGGCTGATCTGAGTATCCCAGCAACGTGGCCAGAGTACCAACCCTCAGAGGTGCAAGGTACGCTGGGAGAGAACAGGCTTTGGGAGCAGCCTTGAGATTGCATCCTAGTTGCATTACTTGCCTCTCTGGGCCCCAGTTCTCCCATCTGCTGCATAGGTTAATAATTGCTGCCCTCAAGAATCTTATGAAGATGAGATGACCTAGTATACATGAAACAGCCTACCATGATGCATCATACCCAGCAGAGGGTCCACCACACATTTGTTTCCTTTCCTGAATCAATCTCTCTTTCTGTCATCTCAGTCTAAAACCTATTCTAATAAGGCTCTAGCTTTTTCCAACAAACATTCTCCAGCTGAGATTCAGAGGCAGCTGTGTCCTCTGCTCCTGTCTGCCTGCTCCCTCACAGAACACTCCCCTGCTATTTCTAGCTCCTTTCTCATCAAGGTCCTTTCCCGTTTTCCAAGGTAGCTAGGATACAGACTTGTTAGGCCTGGCCCTGAATTCCCTGCGGAGGCTGGTGCAGGGCCTTTGGGCAGGTGGCCACATGGGGAAGCTGAAAAGGACAGAATCAATAGAAACAAATTTGTCCTGACAATAAGGGCAAGGCCCACCATGCCCTTTGCTTTGACAGCATCTCAGAATCAGAACGGGGAGAAAAAGGTCTTCTTTCTCTCTTTCTTCTTCCCTTCCTCCTTCCTCCCTCCCTCCCTCCCTTTTTCCGTTCCTTTCTCCCTTTCTCCATTCCTTGCTTCCTTCCTTTCTTCATTCTGTCCTTCCTTCCATCCTTCCTTTTCTTCTTCCTCCTTCCCTTCCTCCCTTCCTTTCTTTCTAGATAAAGGTCAGTGTTTTTAAAAGGACTGAAGGTTTGGGACTCCAGACGACCTGATATTGACGAGGACCCATGACAAACTAGGAAGAACAGTGTCTCGGGAGGAGCAGGTTATTATGGCATGTGTGAGCATAAGGAAACATCAGAATCAAAAGTAACTCCCCGGGGTGCCTGAGTGGCTCCGTAGGTTAAGCGCCTGACTCTAGATTTCAGCTCAGTTCATGATCTCGAGGTTTGTGGGATCAAGACCTACATCAGGCTCCATGGAGCCTGCTTGGGATTTTCTTTCCCTCTCTCTCTCTCTGCCCCTTCCCCACTCATGATCTCTCTCAAAATAAATAAATAAACTTAAAAAACAAAGTAACTCCCCATGTGTCTTCGTTTGAGTAAACTTCCTGCTTGGCAATGAAGACAACTAGCAGAACCTGGCCTACTAGGGCAATGGACCACTTATTTCTGGAGTCCCTCCCAAGCGCCAGTGAGAACGGAAGGATGGGTATAGAGAGAGCTCAGGCAAGGACCTAGATTCAAATATCCTCTCCTTATAGGCGGGCCTCCTGATTTCCTCTTCTTTTTCTTTTCTGATTAAAACATTTTTCTAATGGACACATGTACATAATGAATAATTCAGACCACTCAGAAGAATAGAGGGAAAGGTATGCCTTCTTTCCATCCCAGTTCTCAAGTTCTCGGGTACAACTATTGGTTTCTTCTTCTTCATCTTTTTTAAAGTAATTACTACACCCAATGCAGGGATTGAACTCATGACCCTGAGATCAACAGTCGCATGCTCCACCAACTGAGCCAGCCAGGTGCCCCACAATAATTGTCTTCTTTCCCCCAGTGTATTACATACCTTCAGATCTCCTAGTCCAAGCATTTCACTTCTCATGAATAATACCAATCACCAAATATGTATGGAGCTTCTTCCATGTGGCAGACACTGGACTAGACACTGAGGATACCATGATAAGTACAGTCCCTGACCTCAGGGAGCCTACAGGCTAGTGCATCAATAGACAGGTAATTGCATATGCATAATTATTGAACTATAATTGTGAGAAGCATCATAAAGGAAAATCACAAGCATATAATATGACTGGCCAAGGAAATGGCATTTAAGCTGGTTTCAGAAGGATGTGTAGGAGTTAAAACAAGAGGGAAAAAGTTTCCTGCTAGTGGAAACAACATATGCAAAGGCCCTGCAGAGGGAAGGTGTTTGGCAGGAGGGACTGGGAGAAGGCAGGTGTGGCCTCACAGAGTGAGAGTGTTTGTGAGGTGAGGTTAAAGGGCAGGCAGGGCTGGCTCAGCCAAAGATCTAAAAGCTCTGGCAACCAGCCCAAAGCTTTCCTGAGTTGTCATCATAACAAGTCCCTGTGCCAAGCACTTTGGAGAAATCAAACACCTTCCAGAAATTATCTGAAAAAATAAAATATAGACAAATGAAACGAAGGCTAACAGCCCTTGGAATTGGAGCCAGGTGGGCAGAACAGTCCTCAGGTGGGCTAGGAGCTGGGCTGGAAGGTTTCATGAAGCTGGAAGTGGAGGGAATGTGGTTTTGGAATCAAGCAAAGATATCATGAGGTTGTGGAATAGGGGCTGACACGATGAGAAGAATTTGCTTGATTTTTTTAAATTCAAATTTCTATTGAGATAACTGTAGATTAACATACAGTTAAGAAATAATACAGAAAAATCATTTGTACACTTCAATGGTAGCATGTTACAAAACTATAGTATAGGTATATACCCCCCAAAATTGAAAAACTCACAAAAAGAATTTTCCCTCTTGTTTGTTTTTTTCCTTTTCTGTCATTTTTTTTTCTCCTCTTGCTTTGTCTCCTACTTATTCTTCAGACACCAGCTTCAATGCTATTTCTGTGGCCAGCCATGTTACATGCCTGTAATTTTCCTTTATGGCACTTTTCACAATTGTAGTTGAATAATCATGCATGTGCAATTACTTATCTATTGATGCTTTCTGTTGATGTCTATTGAAAGGGTCTTAAAGAGATATTTGTACCACCCATGTTCATAACAACATTAATCACAATAGCCCAGAAGTAGAAGCAATCCAAATGTCCACTGATGGATGGATGGATAAACAAAATGTGGCATCCACACACAGTGGAATATTATTCAGCCTTAAAAATAAGGGGGCATTATACTAAGTGAAATAAGAGAGTCACAAAAAAGACACATACTATACGATTCCACTTATATGAAGTTCCTAGAGTAGTCAAATTCAGAGAGACAGAAAGTAGAATGGTGGTTGCTAGGGGCTGGGGGAGAGGAGGCATAGGGTGTTATTCTTTAATAGGTACAGAATTTTGGTTCAGCAAGATGCAAAGCGCTCTGGGGATTGGTTGTATAACAGTGTGAATGAATGTACTTAACACTACTGAACTGTAAGCTTAAACATGGTTAAGACAGTAAAATTTTTAAAGCTATTTATTTTTTAAGTTTATTTTTGAGAAATTTATTTTTTTAAGTTTTTGAAATTTATTTATTTTGAGAGAGAGAGAGAAAGAGAGAGCAGGGGAGGGGCAGAGAGAGACAGGGAGAGAGAGAGAATCCCAAGCAGGGTCCACGCTGTCAGTGCAGAGCCTGATGCAGGGCTCAAACCCACGAACCACAAGACAGTGACTTGAGCCAAAATCAAGAGTTGGACGCTCAACTAACTGAGCCACCCAGGTGCCCCTATTTATTTTGAGAGAGAGAGAGAGAGAGCAGGGGAGGCTCAGGGAGAGAGGAAGAGAGAATCCCAAGCTGACTCCATACTGTCAGTGCAGAGCCCTACGAGGGGCTCGAACTCAGGAACCATGAGATTATGACCTGTGCCGAAATCAAGAGTGAGATGCTTAACTGACTGAACCACCCAGGCACCCCCAGTTGGTAAATTTTATATGTGTTTTATCACAATTAAAAAAAAAAAACTATAGTATAATATCACTATCAGGATACTGACGGTGACACAATCTGCTCATTTTGTTTAGATTTCCCCAGTTTTACTTGTACTCTTATTTTGTGTATGTGTATTAACTCTATACAGTGTATCACTTGTATAAACTCCTGTGTCCACACCACAGTCAAGATGCAAAGCATTCCATCACCACAAGGTTCCCTTGTGTTGCCCTATTGTAACCACACCCATCTCCTTTTCATCTCCCCTCTTCATCCCTCCATTCATTTGTCCTCCATTTCTAAAATTTTATCATTTCGGGCGCCTGGGTGGCGCAGTCGGTTAAGCGTCCGACTTCAGCCAGGTCACGATCTCGCGGTCTGTGAGTTCGAGCCCCGCGTCAGGCTCTGGGCTGATGGCTCGGAGCCTGGAGCCTGTTTCCGATTCTGTGTCTCCCTCTCTCTCTGCCCCTCCCCTGTTCATGCTCTGTCTCTCTCTGTCCCAAAAATAAATAAACGTTGAAAAAAAAAAAATTTAAAATTTTATCATTTCAAAATGTTACATAAATAGAATCATGCAGTATGCAATCTTTTGGAATTGATTTTTTTTCTCCTAAATTCCCTGGAATACGTCCAGGCTGTTGCATGGATCAATAATTTATTCCTTTATGTTATTACATAGTATTCCGTGATGGGTATGTACTTCAGTTTGTTTGACTGTTCACCCCATTGAAGGACATCTAGGCTGATTCCAGTTTTTGTCTATTATGGATAATGTTGCCATGAGCACTTGTATATTGGCTTTTTGTGTAAACAAAAGGTTTTATTTCTTAGGGATAAATGTTTGGGAGTGCTATCGCTGGGTTATATGGTAGTTGAATGTTTTTATTATATTTTTATGAATCTGCTAAACTGTTTTCCACAGTCAGTATACCATTTACATTCCCACCACTAATGCAAGAGTCACCGGGATACCCTGTATCCTCACCAGCATCTGATGTCATCACTAGTTTTTATTGTAGCCATTCTGATAGGTGTGTAGTGACATCTCATAGCAATTTCAATTTGCATTTCTTAATAGTTAATGATGTTAAATATGAAATGTACTTGTCTCCTTGTATATACTTTTGATGAGATTTTTCTTTACGGCTTTTACCTCTATTCTCATTGGCGGATTGCTTATTTTTTCACTACTGAGTTTGAGAGTTCCTTCTATATTTTAGGTATTAGTCCTTTGTCAGATACGTGGTTGCAAATATTTTCTTCTACTGGGTATTTTGTCTTTTCATTGTCTTCACATGGGCTTTTATATAGCAGAAGTTTTATATTCTAATGAGATCTAATGTGCCAGTTTTTCTTATTATGAATCATGCTTTTCTTTTTCCTAAAGTTTTATTTGTAAATAATCTCTACATCCAACATGGGACTAGAACTCACAACCCTGAGATCAAGAGTCACATTCTCTACTGACTGAGCCAGCAGGCACCCCATGAATCACACTTTTTTTTATGTCAAGTCTAAGAACTTGTCTCACACTAGATACTGAATTCTCACCTATTTTTGTTCTAAAAGTTTTATGGTTTTACATTTTACAGTTAAGTCTATGACCCATTTTGATTTAACTTTTGTATAAGCTATGAGGTTTACATTGAAGTTCATTTTTTAACCTATGAATCTCTGTTAGATTTGCTTGACTTTTTATAAGACACATTTATTCAGAGTCATGATCAGACTATTTACATTTAGCAATCAATAGATTGGTTGGATCAATGGATGCCAAAAAAAAAAAAATCTACATTAAAACCCTTCATTGCAATGCTCCACAGAGCAGAGACTAAAATAACCTGTTTTATACTTAGTCACAAATAGCGCTTGATTTTTTTTTTGCCCATGCACATGAGTATTGTCTAAAACACGTCTTCTTCTTTGTAGCAGCCCTGTCACCACGATGGTTGGCTGCGTTCACAAATCTGTTGTAACCTGTAGCTTCCCTGTCACTTCTCTGGCTTTGCTGCTGAAGTTTACTTCTTGGCTGAAATTAAAACCTTCTGCCACTGTCACAGCTATTGCTGCTGCTGGAGCTACCATAGTCACCTTGGTTTTGTGGTTTGGCAAACTATTGGCCTCTACCAAGCTTTTACTTCCAAAGTTTCCTTCTTTCATGGGACCAAAATGTGATGATTAATTGTAATGGTCAAAATCATTTCAGCTTCTGCCACCTCCCAAATTCCTTCCAGTATTACCAAATATGTTGTAGCTATCCACACTGCCACCATATCCACCACCACCGCCATGACTGCTACCAAAGCCACCTCAGCCACTGAAATTTCCTTCATGACCGAAGCTCTAATGCCTATCAAAACCACCACTGGGTCAGGGCGCCTGGGAGTCTCAGTCGGCTAAGCATCCAACTCTTGGTTTTGGCTCAGGACATGATCTCACGGTTTTGTGGGTTCGAGCCCCGCATTGCAAGTTCGGAGCCTCCTTGGGATTCTCTGTCTCTGTCTCTGTCTCTCTCTCTCTCTCTCTGCCACTCCCCAACTTGCTCTGTCTCTGTCTCTCTCAAAATAAATAAATAAACTTAAAAAAAGAAAAAACAGACTGGGGCGCCTAGGTAGCTCAGCCGGTTAAGCGTCTGACGTCAGCTCAGGTTATGATCTCACGGTTCTTGAGTTCAAGCCCTGCATCAGGGTCTGTGCTGACAGCTCAGAGCCTCGAGCCTGCTTCGGATTCTGTGTCTCCCTCTCTCTCTGCCCTTCTCCTGTTTGTGCTCTCTCTCTCTCTCTCAAAAATAAATATTTAAAAATGTAAAATAAAAAACAAAACAACAAAACCAGAAACACAAAAATCACCACTACAACCACCATCAAAGTTCCCACACTTACTTCAAGCTCTTTGGCTGAAGCAAACACTAGCCATCTCTTGATTATATAGGGTTACCTTACTTCATAGTTGTGGCCATTCACAGTATGGTATTTCTCTTTTTCTTCCAGCTTTCTTGAGATATAATTGCCAAATAACATTGTGTAAGTTTAAGGTGTACTATGTGATGATTTGATATACATATATACTGTGAAATATATATTTACCACATTAAGGTTGGTTACCACACCCATCACCCCAAGTGTGTGTGTGTGTGTGTGTGTGTGTGTGTGGCAAGAACATTTAATTTCAATTTCAAATATATAACACAGTTTTGTAAACTAAAGTCACCATGCTGCACATTAGACCCCCTGAATTTATTCATCTTATGACTGAAAGTTTGTGCCCCTTTCACAGTATGGTGCTCCTGAACGACAACCTTGCAGTTAGTTATGGTCCTCAAAAGTTCAAAAGCAAAGCCCCTCTTCTTGCCACTGCCTTGGTCAGTCATGATTTCAATCACTTTGATTTTCCCATTATTTTTTTTTCTTTTAAGTTTATTTATTTGGGTAAGCATGAGCCCTGCTTCTGGTCAAACATGAACCCCATGAGCCCCACTTCTCTCTCTCTGCCCCTCGCTCACCTGTGCCCTCTCTCTGTCTCTCTGTCAAAAAACAGTTTATTTATTTTGGGAGAGACAGACACAGAGACAGAGAGTGCAGAGGAGGGGCAGAGAGAGAGGGAGAGAGAGAGAATCCCAAGCAGGCGCCACACGGTCTCCAAAGAGCTCGATGCAGGGCTTGATCCCAGGAACCTGAAATCATGACCTGAGCCAAGATCAAGAGTCTGACACTTAACCAACTAAGCCACCCAGACGCCCTGATTTTCCCATTCTGTTTAAAAAACATCTCTTAGGTGATGGTCTTCAGTGTCTTTTTGAGTGCTGCCAATGAAAATCTTTTTCTCAGTTAAGTGGGCACCTTGTCTTTGAGAACCTTCTCTTGAGACAGTCCATTTTGGTTCTACAACACTTCCATCCACCTCGTGTGGCCTCACATTCATATCCACATTCACCTCTTCACAGTGGCAATGCAGGTGTCAAACCCAACGCTCCCCGAGCACTTCCTGAATGGGCCTCGCCCTACCACCGAGTCCCTGCATGGTCCCCACAGCTCAAAATGGCTCCTCACACCCTCCTGAGTTGTTTCAAAACCCCGCCTCCCCTTAAGAGCTTCTGCAGCTGCCGCTTTCTGCTCTCCGGAGCCTCTGGCTAAACAGCAGCAGGAGGGGAGCCTTTAAGGATGCTCACTGGGCAGTGGCCACCGACAGAAAGTGGATTTGCTTGATTTCTAATTATCACCTCTCTCTTCCCCACTACTTATTCCCAACACACTGCTGTTCCCCTCCTCTGACTCCTTTAGAGCATGCAGGAGTAGGTTTACATTTATCTAAAACAAATGTATTTTAACTCTGCTAAGAGATATTTACACAATTCGCTAGGTGTCCCCAAAACAAATTTGGGAACCATTGCACCAGAAGCCTTTGGAAGTTTGGTGTATTGTTGCTTTTCTGATTTATTTGTTGATGCTAGTTTATAATTAATGATGCTAGAAGTTACCATGTATGGTGTCCAGGCATGTGCCAATTACTTTGCACTATTCATCTCTTTTTATCTTCACAGTATGCCTGCAAGGGAAGTACTTTTATGCCTATTTTACTAATAAGGACATTGAAGATGAGAGAAGTTAAATAACTTGCCTAAGAGGAGACCCAAATTTTGAACCCACTCTTTCTGATTTTAAAGCTCATGTTGAAAGTGAAAAACAATCCACAGAAGAGAAGAAAATTTTTGCAAATCACATGTCTGATTAGGGAGTTGTATCTAGAATATATAACAGACTCTTAGAACTCAACAGTAAAAAGACAACCCAATTTAAAAATGGGCAAAGACATTGAGTAAACATTTCTCCAAAAGGGTTATGCACATGGTCAATAAGCACAGAAAAGATGCTCAATGCCATCAGCCATCAGGTAAATGCAAAGTGAAACTACAAGATAACACTGATACCCACTAGAATGGCTTTAATACTTAAAAGACACAGAATATGGGGCACCTGGCTGACACACACACACACACACACACAGAATAATAGGTTTTGGTCAGGATGTGGAAACACTGGAACCCTCATACACTCTTCATGGGAATGTAACAAAGTACAGCTGCTTCGGAAAACAATCCGGCCATACCTCAAAAGTGTAAAACATGAGTTACCATATGACACAGCAATTCCAAGCCTAGGTAAATACCCAGGAGAAATGGAAACATATGTCTACACAAACGTTTGTATGTGAAAGATCATAGCGGCACTATTCCTAATCTCCAAAAAGTGGAAACAACTCAAATGTCTATCAACTGAAGAATGAATAAATAAAATGTGGTATATCTATACAATGGAATACTATTTGGCAATAAAAATAAATGAAGTATTCCATTTGCAGCGACATGGATAGAACTAGAGGGTATAATGCTAGGCAAAACAAGTCAATCAAAGAAAGATAAATACCATGTGATTTCACTCATATGTGGAACTTAAGAAACAAACAAAAAAATGAGCAAAGGAAATATAAAGAGACAAATCAAGATGCTAGCACTTAACCATAGATAGAGAACACACTGATGGTTACCAGTGGGGAGGTGGGTTGGGGGATGGATGAAATAGGTGATGGGGATTAAGGAGGGCACTGCTCCTTGATGAGCAGTGAGTGATATATGGAATTGTTGAATCACCATATTATACACCTGAAATTAATATAACACTGTATGTTAACTATCCTGGAATTTAACATATGTACATTCACACATTCATACATAAAGTACTGATACATGCTATAACCTGGATGGACCTTGAACACATTATGCTGACTGAAAGAAGTTAGTCACAAAGGACCACATATAGAAAGGCTTCATTTATATGAAATGTCCAGAAAAGGCAAATGCATAGAGACAAAGCAGATTAATGGTTACCTAGGTCTGGGGGGGGGGGGGGGGGGGGGGGGAAAGGCTAGTAACTGCTAATGAGTTGAGGTTTCTTTCTAAGATGAAAATATTCTAAAATTGATTTTGGTGATAGTCACATAGGTCTATGAATATACTAAAAAGCGCTAACCTGTATACTTTAAATGGATAAGTGGTACTTGAATTATATCTCAATAGAGCTGTTATAAAAAATAATAAGGTATGTGTTACCACATGGCTTCTCAGGGACTTAGTTCCTTATTCAGTCAGACCTTCAACAAATATTTATTAAATACCTACCATGTGCCAGGCACTGTTCTGGCCACTGAGAATACAGTGGTTTATAAGGTAGACAAGGGCCCTGACCTTGGAAGGCTTATATTCTAATGAAGAAAGGCAGAATATAAACAAATAAATTTTAGAGATATTGATACATGCTATAAAGAAATTAATGGGAGTTTTAAGATAGAAAGTGACTGGGATAAAGAGGAAGTGAGCTATTTTATTTCCTTATTTTTAAATGCTTATTTATTTATCTTTGAGAGGGAGAGAGAGTGCGTGTGAGTGGGGGAGGGACAGAGAGAGAGAGAGAGGGAGACAGAGAATCTCAAGCAGGCTCTGCACAATCAGTAGCTGATGCAGGGCTCAAACTCATGAACTGGGAGACCATGACCTGAGCTGAAACCGAGAGTCAGATACCTAGCTGACTGAGCCACCCAGGTGCCCCGTGAGGTATTTTA
The DNA here is from genome assembly GCF_007474595.2 of Lynx canadensis. Classification (NCBI taxonomy): domain Eukaryota; kingdom Metazoa; phylum Chordata; class Mammalia; order Carnivora; family Felidae; genus Lynx; species Lynx canadensis. The sequence continues at coordinate 188,548,044 of NC_044303.2, read as the reverse complement.
AATAGGATTGCCAAGCAAGGCTTCTTTGAGGAGGTGGCCTTTGATTGATTTATTTATGCATGCATTCAGCAGACTCCTCCGAGCTCCCACAGGCACTATGATAGGAATTTCTTCCATTGTTAACTCAGCTTCAACCAATGCTTTTTCTGATTGAATGATCTGTTTTCTTGCTCTAGTCAGTGGGCACTGAGTTGTGAAATGTCTTTGGCATCTTTCCCTTTCTCTGTCTGGTGGGAGGGAGGGAGGGAGGTAGTGAAATTACTTCCCCCTGGGACAACAATGAAGTAAAAATCAGCAGTTGCAGAGAAAACCAGAATATAAAGCCAAACATTTTCTCAAAGTCTGTGCCATGGACTAAACACATTGGTTTTGTTCAAATGCCTGGGAATTCCCCTCATTCTCCAACAAGCTGGTTGACCAATGAGAAATAGCCCCGAGGGGTAAAGCTTAGGGGGAGAATTGGTCAGGCTGTGACGTCTGTTCAGTCCCAGTGGGACCTTTTGAACAGCTCTGTGTGAGTTCATGGCTTTCCCTATCAGGAGTCTAATCCTAGTCCAATAGTGCATATAGAACTGGGTACCCTGAGATCCCTGACCTCTGAAGGCTCACCACTAAGTTGAATGCCACCAGAAGTGTGTTTTTCTGAGCTTAGGTACAGCAAGCAGCTCCTTTGCCGGGATCTGAGGCCGGGGGCACAAAAAGCAGACTGACCTCAGAAGACAATGGGGAGAATCGGTTGCCCAAATTCTGGCCCTAGTTCTGCCATTGACTAACCCTGTATCTTACTTAAGTCCTACCACTTTGGGAGGTCCTAGTTTCTCCATTTGTGAAGTGAGGGGATTGGGCCAGTGTTCTGGGATAACTAAGACCAGATCTACATTCTGCCATACATACCCCTGCCATGGTGGACGTCACTCATCCATCATGGCCCTCTTGGGAATCGGTCTCAGAATCCTTTTCAACACAATATTCACCACCACCAATAACTACCACCAATGGATCAGGGGTGGCACATAGTTTGGCACCTACTAGCCATGGCCTGAACTGAGTCACTTCTAAGGGCCTATCCAGCTCTGATATTCTGATGAGTTTGAATGCTTAGGTTTGTGATCACATCAGAAGTGAGGCATGGGAGTGGTAGGAAAGGGAGGGACATGGGCATTAGAATCAGAAAGTCCTGGGTTTGAATCCCAGCCATGCCACTTACTAGTGATGCAATCTTAGGTGAATTAGTTCTCTTTGAACTTGAGTTTACTTTTCTCTATAAAATGGGATCAGAGTCTCTAATAAATAAGGGGTGGTACAAATTAAATTAGATAATGCTTGTACTGTACCTTAACATAAACATAACACTAACATAAACATTAACAGACACACTCAGCATATGTGCACACCCAGACACTTGACTTCTAGCCTGCTAGTGCTACTCTCCCCATCCCAGACAGCTGCATGACAAGTGGCTTCTGATTGTGTCACCTAGCATGCCCTCCTCCCAGGCCTGTCTTTTCTGCCATTGTCAGATTGTTCTCTGCCCTCCCAAAGCTCCCTGTGGCCTGCTGGCATGTCAGGGAACTCAGAGAAGCCTCCCAGTCTTCTGGGTGAGGTAGAACCATCAGAGAACCATCAGAGTGAGTGAACCGTGGGCTTTCCTCTTGGTTTTCATTCTTGGCCTCTGCTTAATGACAACAGGCATCAGATATTGGATTCAGGTGGGAATATAGTTTCTTAGAAGCAGGGCTGTAGCTGGGCTGTTTTTTGTCATTTGGTATCGGTACAAGAGGCCACTGTGAGAAAACTTGGTTTGTAACTTCCCTAGACCCTAGATGGCAAATTCATGGCCCAAGAACCACCAAACCCTAGCTTCCACCCTCACCACCACCATGCTGTCTTCAACCTGGGTTCTCAGGGAAGTAGACTCTGAGACAGACATTTGCATGCAGGAGATTTACTGAAGATGCTGTCAGGAACAGCAGCTGTGGGGAGGGAGCAAAGCAGGATGGGG